>NW_022639483.1:2446871-2450109 GCF_010583005.1 Odontomachus brunneus | reverse complement strand
AAAGAGAGAGAGAGAGAGAGAGAGAGAGAGAGAGAGAGAGAGAGAGAGAGAGAGAGAAAGAGAGACAGAGCGTCGCAGTAGAGCTACGCGGGGGAGGCGAGAGTGCGAGAGAGGGTGCGAGTATATGGGGGCGAAGGATGCCGAGAGGGGTGCTGCAGACGCGCCACGACAAGGGTAAATGTACGTACGAATGCACCCCGGATTGGCTTCGGGATGGTTTCCATGGAGACCAATTCGCTCGGCCCGGGGAAGTTGTCGCCGCCGCCGCCACCGCCGCCGCCACTACCATCACCATCACCACCACCGCCGCCGCCGCCACCACCGCCGTTACTGCCGCCACTGACGCAGCTTTCCCCGGAAAATTCGTACAGCTTCTCTAAACGTTGAAAAGTTGGAAACGGCTGCTCATTACCTGCGAGATCTTGGCTCTCTGTGGAGGCTCGCGAGAATCAAATCATCGCGGCGGAGTCTTTTCCTCGGCGTGGAATTACTTCGTCGCGATGAAATTCGAGTTAAGCACTCGCTTCGGCGTGGATTAGCTTCCGGGTGCCGATAGTAAATTCGCGTCGCGCTCCGGCATGGTGTAACAAGTAAGCGCAGCAGCTGTGCGACTCCGTCTTTTGTTATTTACTTTCATAATGAGAGGAGGGACATGGAATGTATGTGTACTGAGAAAAAATGGAGTTGGGTCGACGAAGTCGGCGATCACCCGCCCTCAAGGAAATATTTTATCCATTGAACAAATTAGGCGTTAGTGCAATAATAAGCTGATACAGTTACTGACTAAATCGCAATCACTGAATCAATCGATGACTCATCGCAGCAACTGTACCACTCGTTCAATCGACTAAATGTTTACCTGAACGAATCTTGTTGGTTCATGCAAACTCTTATTAACTTTCATTAACTCAACCGCTCTTTTTCTCGATGTGTAGATTATTGTAGAGGCATTAAAATAAAAGTACCAATATCCGGACATGTATTTAACCTTAGACATTCTTATTGTTTTGGGTTTTAAGTAATATTTAAATTTCCAATATAAAATGTATATACAAGTATTAAATATATACATACATTCTATGTTGAAAGTTTAAATATTCGTATTTAAAGGCTAAAACAATAAAAATATTCAAAATTAGGTCCAGGAATTAGTATTTCTATCTTAAAAGAAAACAAGGGAAAATGAATAAGAAACGGCTATTTTTACGATATATATTTTTGCGTGCAGCGAAAATCCGTGATGAAATTCACATCAACGTATCTGGTAAACAAGATTTATTTTTTCATACAGTTGTTGTGCGAAGAATCCGCGTATCGAATCGATGCGATAAAAGGGAAAACAACGATAGCCAGACGTGACGTGATTCGTCACGTGGGGACGCCGCTTTTCCGGTATTGGCAGTTTTTTGCGTATTAATTTCTGGCTCGCTACGTGCCGTTAGTCAGTTGCGTAAGAGTACGCCGAGATAAATTCACGCGAGAAAGTTGACGCTGACGCGGCTGTAAGTGGGAAAATTGAGTATTCTCAGTGGCACGGCGATAAGAAACTGGAGAAGGAATTTGCGACGCCTGCGACGTCGCGAGGCGCGCCGATAATTTGGCACTTAGTAAGACGCGGCCCGACACGTAAGCGAAAATTCGTGATTTACATTGTCGGGAATATAACTCACCGGGATAATCCGGAAAAATCGATATTCTTCCCGCGAGCGCGACGACAAAGTCACTGGGACAATAAAAGTCCGCGGGCTCGCGAGATTGTGCTATTTACACGGGATTAATTTGCAAGGTAATTCTCTCGAAAAACGCTTCGCATCAAAGTACCGAGGCGGAATATTCATGAGTAGGTCGCGAGGTCTTATTGCGTTCAAATAAAACACAATTTACCGTTCCTTTTGCGCGAGCATAAGCGTGCTCGCCAAAGTGTTTAAAATGTTAAAAATTAAAAATCTCTCAGCTCTCCGAATTTCCAGGATACATACGTAACGAACGTCTCGATTTATACGTGGCAGAGCTCAACGAAAATTCACGTCAAAGCAGCATTCCATTCGAAAGCAGATTACAGGAATTTTCTCGGCACACCACAGCTTACCCGACAGACAGTCGGGCGAAAGATAAAAAATTGCGCTGCTTTTTCACGCTGCAACAAAAATTGAGTTGAAAACTACACTGAGAGAAATTATTCGATGAAAAATTAACAAACGGATATTTCTAATCAACGGATATACTAATGAATTTTTATATCCGATTAGGATATCCGATTAAATTTAATTGAATACTTCCGATCATAATGATATTTCATCAGATAAATTGGTAAAAAAATTATGAACCGATATTTCTCATCGGATGTTTCCTGATCAGATAAAAATATTCATCGGTATTTTGATCGGAAATATTCGTTTGTTAATTCTTGATCGTATAATTTCTCTAAGTGTAGATCTCAGAAGTTGCTTTAGTTTTATCGCGCTGCAATCGTGTCAAGTGAAGTGAAAATTAAGTCAGATCTGTCAGTGATCTCGGATCTAGAAACTTGAAGTGAACGATTTAGTCAGCAGTTAAGAGATTAACGAAGTATAAATGTAGCTGTACGTACGATATAAATGTTCTCTCTGCTGGATCGTACGATCGCTTTGTTGAATCGCAGTTTCAAAGCGCGTTTTAAAGAAACCAATGGTTAAGAAAGAACGTTAAAAATTTCCGAAATTCGAAATATCGAGCTTTGAAGTTTCAAAGTTTAAAATTTCGTCGAAAGAATTGGGGCCGTTAGTTCGCCTAGCCCTGAAATTGAGTTCGTTTAACTCGATTCTGGTTGTTTCTACCTTTTTTTTTTCCTTTCTGTAGCGCACATGTATGTTTACCTCGGCACGGTCCGAACGCGACGGTGAGGTGTGTATTTTTGTATGCGAGGTACAAACAGCGGGCACAAACTCCCTTCGCTCGTACGGAGCGCGAATCGTAAGTTTGCAAATTGCGTGCGCGGCTAGCAAGAGGGACGATGATGTTATCGTAATCCGCGCGCGCTCAGCCACGGTCGCCTCTAATGAAACAGTCCCTTCAGGCCGGTTCTCGTTACCGCGACCTGATTATACGCGTGAAGTAGCGCTAAGTAATCCCGGTTATAATTTCGTCGGCCGTGTGATCCGTTCGTTGGCCATCTGGCACGATTGCGCGTGCGTATCTCGCACAACATGAGAGAGGAAAAGAGAGGGAGTGAGAAAGGAAGGAGGCGGGGGGGGGGGGG
>NW_022639483.1:2396866-2446763 GCF_010583005.1 Odontomachus brunneus | reverse complement strand
GGGGGGGGGGGGGAGAGAGAAAGACGTAGTCCTCTGTTCAACGAGAAAAAGAGAGAAGGGGAAAGCTTCCCCCTCGCTGCCGCATCGGAGCAACTTCCGCAATTTAACGCGAAACAACGTTCCGAACTTCTTTCAGTGGATGAAAACTTGAGCGACGACCTTCGGCTTCACGAAAAATATTTTCCTCCCCGTTGTGAAGGAAGTTGCGCAACGGCATATTTTCAATGAGTCGGCGGCGGGGTAAACCGCGCGTCCGCGCACTTGACCAAGTTCGCGTGAAGATATCGCAGGGAGACGATGAGCGAGGGATGAACACGTAGCGTGTGCACGCAACTTGATCGTAGACTATTTATTGAAAAATAGAGTAAGAGTTCTTGAGTGTGATGCGACTTACGTCGGAATAACGTCCGCAACGCGGTGGCTTTAACGTCGGCCGCTACCGATACACACGCAAATATCGACCGGTGAGAGTCGGCGCCGTCGTTGGTTACAGCGCGTGAAGCACAGAGACGTACGAGGCTGACGATTTAATGATCTGTCGAGAGACAACGTTGCTGCAGCGCGTAAGAAATGAATACCGCTGTTATTACACGTTAAGATAATTATAAGGTATTATCTACGCGCGCATACACACATCTTGCATTCACACATGCACACACACACACATACACGCATGCATACGCGCGAGTGCGAACGCGATTGTGCGGCGAAGTTTGGCGGGCAATCTTGTAGAAGCTAACGGATGAAGCTTACGTTCGCGAATTGCTGCAGAGAGAGATTCGTGAATCTGCCGACCGTGATTGTCAATTGCTTCTGTGACCTCATTATCAAGAGCAGCAGGATTCGGGTCTCGCTGGGAGTCAGATCGTACCACAGGGACTCGTATGCCGCGTCGCCGATCATTTTGCTCTGGAAAACAGGGAGAGATGGCATTTCGCGACGCGTGAAATCGGACGAAAAATTGGGGACCGACCCGAAATTCGTACCTCGCGAAATCGTGCCTACCTTGATACTGAGATATTCGCCGGCGAAGCAAAAGATAAACGCCTCCAAATTGATGACGACGTAAAATAAAAGGGACTTCACTAGCATAGAAAAATCCTGGCCTTCGCCAATCGACTGCAACATTAAAATTATATTAATGCGCACCGTTTATTCTCTTTTTGTCTTTTTTTTAATTACACTTTGTATTACATTGAGAAAAAAAACAATTAATCTCATTAAAATTTATCATTTTTGGCGTCAATCATATTTTTTCGTTGTTTTAACCAAAAGGTGGTAGTCGCAGCACATGTACAAGATGATCACTACTATAGTATCAGTACTGCGCAGTACTGTATAGTACTATTATAATATAACATCACAAAAATAATTTTCCTGACTATAATTATTTTTATATGCTATAATTCGTCGATTATAATTATTTCCTATACAATTACAAGTCACAAGTACGAAACATATTTTCTACTCCAGGTACTGAAATCACAAGTTAGGTGGAATATAATACGAAAAATGCGTGTAAATTGCGAGATGATAACGGCGCTTGTATGTTTGATCGCAAAACGGTTTGCCCACTCATTATCGATGGAAGTTGCAGCACTCCAAGAGTTGCCACAATTAAGAATCAGTGCGCATACGCAATGGCTGATTATAACAATAGCGAAAGTTACAGTACAGAGTGTGACAATATAAAAATTTGAAGAAAAGAGTTTATATATTTTAAAGTAAAAAAGCATTATTTTGAAAGCAATTTTTATACATTGTATAACGTAAGATAACGTAAGATAACGTGACAGTCGAATGCACGTCAGCAGTGACTCTCAATTGTGACAACTTGAAGCGCTGCAACATTTATTCGATAAAAAATGTGCAAACCGTTTCACGAGTACACGTGTGACAAATCTCGATTGGCATGCGCGCATATATTCGATGTATACATGAGCCATCAGCTTGCGAATTGGAAATTCGATTGGCAATTTGCATCCATTTTGACATGCGAGAGTGACTTACGTTCACGATGATGAATCCTAAGCAGCAGATGACGAGGGTGTTCGATACAAATTGCGCCAGTGCGATGTACGAGTACAGGTTCTCGATTTTCTCGGTGAAAACGATGATGTTCTGGTGCTTACGGATCAACGAGCTCATTGTGATCACAGATATAGTCGACTTCCTGTCCCTCGGCAGAATTTCTAGCAGTCTCTCACGCAGGATGTCTATCTGACCGCCTACGTGCAGCACCTAGGAATTTGGGGCCCGTTATCCGCTCTCGCATGTGACAGCTTAAGGGTGAACGTCGACGGCGCGTGCGAAAACATCCTCTTACCGGCTCTTACCGAACCGGAATCTCATCGATGAGTCTTGAGCAAGTCCGAAATCTCTCACGGAATACAAAAACATATTATTTTGGCAATAGAAAACACAATAACCAGACGCAACCAATCATTTCATGATAGAGAACGTACCAATCATATTTAACAAAATGAGAAAAAAGGATTAATTTTATTAAAATAAATCATTTCAGACATTAATCATAATTTTCTTTGTTTTAACAAGAAAGAAATATGCGTGTAAAGTTGTCATTACTATAATTGTCATCATTATAGTTGTCATTATCATAGTCATATATATATATATATATATATATAGTCATAATTATAGTCATGAGTACCAAATACTTTTAAGTATAATTTCATGATGGAAAACGCAACAGTCAAATGCAACAAATACATTTCCTTTGAGTAAAAAAAAGTGGTTAATTTTATTAAAATTATAGTCATTTCAGATATTAATCATATTTTTTTTGTTTTAACAAGAAAGAATGGTAATATGTATATAAAACTATCATCATTAACACTACAGTAGCACTTGCTAGAAAAGTGATTATCTTGACGATAATTATTTCACTGTGTAATTACAGTCACGAGAGTACCAAACAATTTTAAACATAATTTCACGATAGAAAACAGTCGGATGCACATCGCGATAATGTGAAAATCAATGGAGCCAGATAAATCGGATATGACGCGATATGACAGTGCAAAACGACGCGTCGAAATTGTCGATAAATAATCCCGTGGAGTCGCCGCGGACTCGGAATCAATCTTCCGGGAATAAATTTTTTCCCTACTTCCTCTCCCCTCAAATAAGCCGGAACGCGTCATCGACGATCACGGTGAATCGGGGGAACGTCCCCCCTCCGTCACTAGGGATCCCGTTCCCAGAGATAATCTCAGTCGGGTGCTCGAAATCCCTCGGAGAGTGGACAAGGAGAAGGTTCCCGCAGAGAAGGTGCCGACTCACCAGCGTAACGAGCAGCGCGCTGAGCACGCCGATCACGGTGGCGGATGTCATTTGATGCAGGAACTGCGTGGTCATTACAAGCTCGTAAATCGGCGACGCGTCGCTCTCGAAGGGTAGGTCCATCTTGAGGAAGAGCTCGCGCTCGACATCACCCTGATCGGCGTCGCTGCTGTGCAGCGCGATCACGCCGATACAGTAGAACAGCACGGCCGTCGAGTGCAGGCCGATGATCAAATTCGAAAAACGATGAGACAGGCTGGCCACGTCGATCATATTGCATAGGGCGCCGCCGGCCATTCTACATTCCTCCCAATCCATCGAAACACTCGCTATCACGTCGTGGAATATTCTAGAGAGAATCGATATCGTGCTTGCATTGCGCGAAGGGCGAAAGCGCTCCCCTCATTCGAAGGCTATGATTAGGGAATTACTTGTCTGTACGTGACGACGAATGGCGGAGAATGTGAGTCAGAAGGGTGAGAACAGAAATATCGATATTGTCGGCGTTGATGGCGATATATTTCTTCGTGATTATAATAAGAAAATATGGATATGTTGACTATCTACGATTATAATAAGAAAAGATGGATATGTTGACTATCTATCGAATCACTTATCACTTATAGTGATTCCTATAGTAAAAAAAAATGCTAAAATTGTTATCAATATGATGCCTCATACACAGAGAAAAATATTGTACTACTACTGAGAGAATCGATTATTCAGTTTACTGTCCTTTTCTTTTAAGCGATGACTGTCTTCAGTAAGGAATATATTTTTCGTAGTTGTTTTGAAACATACTCATTACAAATTTGACAAAAAGTCATTTAATCGTGTCTCTTGAAAGAAGAATTTATTATTTTAAAAACATATCGTAAAACTTTGTCAAGGAAAAAGTTGGTTCGATTCTGCATAAGTAAGCAAACTAAATTTTTGTTTTAATTTAACATTCTTGGTCGCAAATTTTAAACTTACCGGGATTTAGATGTATTTTGAATAAGTTTGACACTTATAGTGAATACGACGATAAACTTATGAAATATTCGAAACATTTACTTGTATGCAGTATGTATTATATTTTTCCATGTATAGATGCTCAGACATTGATTTCTTATCGATAGATAGTCATGCATTTGATGAAATTCCGATGTCTCTAATGACAATTACGAGCAAGTAGCTTCGTGTTACCAAATACTCATTCGACTCGTATGACTGGTTGGAATGCGGAGGGTAAGCTCCGAGTGGTAACGACGTACCGTTGTTTTGTCCAGAAAACAATCAACTTGACACACAACAAACTGTACGACAGCGTCGCGCTCAGGCCATCCATTAGCAGTGACAAATCCTCTGAACGTAAATGCGACAGCATGTGGCGGTACTGAAAGGTCTGCGCGGCCAGCATCGACGTGGTCCACAGAATTCGACTGATGTTCGCGTAAGGCGCGTCTGGCCAAACACCAATTACCTGAAGCCCGATCTCGATCGGGCGGGTGAACGTGCTCGCGACCATCGTCGGCTGGACTTCCTACCGATTGTGCGAACACTTCGCGTCGTAGACGTGGAGCTGAGACGCGGATAAATAAGAATGAGACACTTTGGGCATTTTTGAGAATTGGTATTAGATGGACATGCATTGTCTCGAAAAATCAAAATCTCGAAACTCGGAGAGTGAGACAGTTTCCTGAGAAGTAACCCCGAAATCCGAATACACCAAGCATTTTTATAAAAAAAAAAAAAAAGAAAACAAACAGTTTCCTTGAAACAATGACAATTCTATCTTATTTTATTTACAACGATTTTCTGGTGTTGCACTGATTTCAATATTGTAACTGGCATTGCAACTGCATACTGCCAACATTCCGGGAGATAGTCTTGGTATTCGCGATTTCGGCGTTACAGTTGCTCTCGGGAAATTGTCCCACTTTGCGGATTTCGGTACGTTTCCGTTTTGTGTTCCGGAACGATGCAATGTCCAGCAGTGGAACACTCGCTCGCACGCGAACATCGATATTATCGAGACACACACTCTTGGTCTACCGAGAGAATCTAACATTCTGCCGAAATAACGGAGACGGACACAATGAGGATGGTTCGATACCCGCGCCGTCCGTCAGCCAATTGACGCATTCAATAAGACGCACTCCGCTGGTACCCGATCAAGGCACTCGATCACGGTAGATCGAGTCACACGTGGACTTCGCGTGCGAGCGTTCATCAGAACCGAGGACGAGGACGCGCACCTGTAGACTCCGCGGACAGACTGAAGGATGCCCGGGGGGTCACTCGCCGAGAGTCGCGAGCTCTACCTTCGCCCATCGTCGAGCGGGCAGGGAGCAGCTCATTAAATATTTTCATCGTTCCACGTAAGCTCCAAGTTTCACCGTACAAATCGCACGTAGCCAGTTTCGCGGACGGAAGGGAAACCGAGGGGTAGAATGTCCTTCCGCTCGTCCGCGCTGCCGCCGAGGGTGCGGTACATGCAATTTCCGTTAAAAATGCACGATCCCGCAGGAAGAGACGCGGAGGTCGACGCACAGCCGGGCTTTTCTCTTTATTTCTTTTTCTCTCATTTTTTTGCCTATAGATCGTCGAAAGTTATGCGCAATGATCTCAAGAAAACGAAGAGGAGTTTCGAAGAGTCGCGCGCAAGATGGGAGGGAAAGTCGCCCGAGAATTCGTGGAAATCATGGGATATATTATGGTTTTTATCTTATGGTCGGAGGATCGTAGAAATTGCACACTTCGTAGTTCCGATGTTATTTCTGGGAATTATCTTACGACTAATTAAATTTCTTTACACCATCACGGAGAAGATATCACGCGCGAGTTACATTATATGTGTGTCGTCTACATAGTAATACACAACTAATGATCCACATGGTTACGCGATACGTACTTCGTGTCTATCAGTAGAAAGACAGCGAGACGAATATTCTTATTGCAATGTCCTCATTGCATCGCCAATAATACCGAGATGTACGAACCGGCGGAATTCATGATCTACAACAATTACAACACAGTTACAACTTTCAGCTACAATTGTAATTATATCGGGAGAAAAAAAATTGTTAATGTTACTAAAATTATAGTTATCTTGGAGGCAACTATATTTTTTGTTGATCTAATAGAAAAATAGTAGTAATACCATGCATATAAGGTTATCGTTCCTAACATTGTAGTAACGCAACAAAAATGACTATAAGTGACTATAGATCTTTCACTTTTCTATGCGATTATAGTTACAAACACCAAACATTTTTTCTCTTAGTGCACACACATACAACACAATTTTTCAGCTACAATTACAATACAATGTTACCCACTAACATATTATGACATATTATAATTACACACAATTCATGTAACATTAGAATCTGTTTATAATTGCAATATTATATTTATTAAAACAGGACTAATATAAAATAATATAATTTATTAAAGCAGAACTAATATTACATTTATTAAACGCCTTTAGAGATATTACTGCGGGAATACAACGTGCATTATTAATTTACGCAACCAAAGTATAACCAATAGAATTACGATAATACTTCAATATCAACGTGAAAAATATATTAGACGTGCAGACGTTAAAGACTTGTCTTATATACTGTGCGCGAAACACTTACATGTGCAAAGCGTTGCAACGAGAGATCCATCAACTTCCCAATGGTGAGCGTTAATTGTTTCTGCGATCTTAAAATAATAAGCAACAGAATGCGACTGTCCTTGGGTTTCATGTCGTACCAGGCGCAATCGTACGCAGCATATCCGATTGCTTTGCTCTGCAAGAGTAAAAATAACAATTACAGAATCGTTTAATATCGATTGCTGACCGTTCTCAGAAATTATCGTTAACCTTGTTAATCAGATATTCGCCAGCATAGCAAAACATGAACGCTTCTAGATTCGTCACGCTATAATATGAAAGCGATCTCGCGATTTTCTCCGTCGCGCCGGGATTATCGAGCGCCTGCAATAGCGAAGCGTATAATGACGGCTAACGTCATTGGTCGTCATAAACCAATGTTTTTATTGACATGTTTGGTGCGCAATAAAACAAAGGAAAGAAGCAATATTTGATACGAATGCAATTAGTCGTGCAAAGTAACAAATACGCTGTATTAAGCGCACACTAATTAAATTAAGTAGATTAGATATTTATTTCTATCTGTGTTACTTCACACACATATACGCACGTCCTTGCCTGTTTTACATGCTGTTACAATTAGCAGTTTTTTACTCACCGTTATGATTAAAAATCCTAATATGCAAATCATCATTACGTTTGATATAAATTGCAACAACGCGATGAATGTGTACAAATTTTCTATATTCTCCGTGAAATAGATGATTTTCTGATGTTTCTGAATAATCTTTTTCATCATGTCGGATCTGGGTTTGTTAGCGCTATCTACGGGCATTAGTTCCGCGAACCAGCAAAGCAGTATATCTATTTGACCACCTATGTGTAGGGTCTAAAAAGAAAGATCCCACCGCCTATGAAAATGGAGACTTATGTTCAAGCAGTCGACTCAAGAATAGTCTTATTTAATCTTTTAGCTACACCTGGATCTGAGTGTGAAACACTAACACTGTACGGACATTCAGCCATTAAACATAAACACTTAATAAACATTAGTAACCTGAACAGCATCTATTTCACTATATTGTAGTGAAGATACAGTGAATTATAGATGATAGAACGACGTGTCCACCAAAAATAATTATTATGAATACAAGTCTATTTCTTCGAGGTATTGCCAAATAATGATAACCTTACCAATCTCATCTTTATATATTGCTTGAACGCTATTAAAAGAAGCTAAAAAGCGCTTTATAGCAAAGGGATAATATATTTTACCTCAGAATGCATGATGGAAAGCAAAGCCATGTAGTAACGCATTGTCCTAAATAATTACTTAGAGTAGAGAAGCCAGATTATACAGATACAAGGATTTAATGTTCTCACACGTCGTGCCCAAATTCACGAATTTAAGTAAAAATTACATCCACTTCCAGCAGAATTTTTAATCGTGTCTTTTTTTATTAATTACATATACAACTTACCATTGTTAAAAGCATGACGTTTATAACACCCATTCCCCAGCTGCTCATTATCAGTTGAATCAATTCCATAATTAGCATTAATTTATACATAACTTGTGAGGTTATACAAAATGGAATTTCTATTCTGTATATGTGAGGTATCTCGATCGTAGGATCGGCAATATCGACGTCGGTTAGGATGACGCCTACGCCGTAAAAGAGCACAGCGGCTGTGTGTAGAGTGATGATCGCGTTGGCAATGTAATCAGATATCTTTGCCTTCCTAACTGCTTTGCACATTTCGATATCATTGTTTGCACAATCTTTCCAATCTTCCGCCATTAATTTTAAAATTTGATTGAATATTCTAAAGATAACCGTTTATGTAAGACAACATGAGAATTTAGCATCTCATCTATCTTTCGCGCGTCGTTAAATTAGGATTTCTCTTTTTCGTATTTCTCTTAATTTTCTAAAGTTCAACAACAACGTTAACAACAAGAAGCGCGTTGCAAACGGTAAATAATAAACGCGTAATTTTATTTGCTCGGGTGATATTAGATACTTTTGGGATGGTTTTAAAGTTTTCTCTCGTATGTAAATACTGAACCCATTAACATGAATTTGACATATTAATACGAATAAAAGATTTTTTAACTAAAAGTAAGGATGTGTGTTTGATGGGAAGAGACATCTAAATCAATATGACATGTTCTAACCGTGCCACTCATGTTTCAACAAAGTAAAATAATGAGGAAATTATTGACTGAGTCAGTTACTCACCGCTCATTCCACCAAAAGATAGCAATCTTGACGGTGAACTTTACGTAACCTACTAAAGTGCTAAAACAATCCATTAAGTCGGATATATCATTGGAATAAAGATGTATAAGAAGGTATCGATATAGGCAAACTTCGATAATCACTAAGGAGATGCCCCAGAATACTCTGCAGAACGTCATACACGATACATCCGGCCAGATGCCGAACAAAATGAGCAAGTATCTGACCATGCGATTGATCGTGCTCTTACGAGCCGTAACTTTGTTGTTTATCATTAGAACTCGAATTCGCGGGTGCACAGTGAGTACATTAAGATACACATAGATCGTAGAGTAGAATACTTCAGGCAAAATACGAACAGAATCGTGTTCTTGTTAAGGGAAACCGAAGGGGGCTTGATGTGTGTCATCGAATAGCCGCGCGAAGACTGAGGTCATCAATCGACAGTATCCCAGAACGTACGACCAGTGGGAGCTGCTCATTAAATATTTTTACCGTGCCGCGTGCAACGTAGGCGTAGTTCGCCGATTTTGTGAACGGAAGGAAAAACCAGAGGATGTCCAAAGAGAAAACCAAGAGGATGTCTTTCCGTTTGAAGTGCTTTAGGGTACGGTGCGTGCAATTTCCATTAAAAATGTACAACCCCGCGCGAAGAACCGCACAGCCGACGCACAACCGGAATATTCTCTCTATTTCTTTTTCTTCCTTTTTTTGCTTATAGACGATCGAATGTCATGCGCTGTGATCTCAAGAAAACGAAGAGGAGTTTCGGAATGGCGCGCGCAAGATAGAAGGGAAAGTCGCTTGAGGAATCGTGAAAATCGTAGGATATATTATTGTACATTCTTGGCTTATGATCGGAGTCGTGGCAACGACTCTTACTTCCGATATTATTTCGAGGAATTGTTCTACGACTAATTAAATTTCTTAACTCTATTCCGGAAAAGTTATCACTTGCGAATTATATTATATGTGTGTCGGTTACATCCTGATATCACTGTTGATTTACACATTTATTCGATATATGCTCCACGACAGCCAGTAGAAAAACAGCGATACTCTATTGCAATACTTTTCTTTGCATCGCTAATAATACTGAGATGTATGAACCGGCGGAATTCATGATCTATAACAATTACAACAGATACAATTTTCAGTTAATGAAATTACATTTACAATACAATGCTGCTACAACAAAATATAATTACAATCATAACACATTACAATTTCTACAAAATATAATTATTGAAAAATTAGAATTTTACACATATTTGCTTATAATTGTAATATTATTTATTAAAGCAAAATTATTGCATTCAAAGATAATATTGCAAGGATACAATATACACAGTTAGATTATTTAACAAAAGTAGAGAACGAGAGACAGAAAGAGTGTTACGCGAATTCTTCCATCAACGCGACAAATATATCACAACGAATACGCAACTTGCAACTGTTTCTTCACTATATGTGAGTGACACTTACATACGCAAAGCGTTGCAACGAGAGATCCATCAACTTTCCAATGGTGAGCGTTAATTGCTTCTGCGCTCTTAATATAATAAACAACAGAATTCGACTGTGCTTGGGTTCCATGTCATACCAGGCGCAATCGTACGCAGCGTGTCCGATCGCTTTGCTCTGCGAGAGTAAAAATGACGAAGGAATGTTTACAGAATCCTCTGATATCGGTTGCCGACTGTTCTCAGCAATTATCTCTAACCTTGTTAATCAGATATTCCCCGGCATAGCAGAACATGAACGCTTCCAGATTCGTTACGCTGTAAAGTGAAAGCGATCTCACGATCTTCTCCATCGCGTCAGGATTATCGAAAGCCTGGGAATAGCGAAGCGTATAAGAACAGTTAACTTTATTGATCGTCATAAACATATGTCTCTGTTGCAATAAAACACAAGCAGAGAAAGCGATAATTGAACGTAATAGTGTACACAGCGAACAAACACGTGATTTAGTGCGTAGTAATTAAATTTTATAGATTAAATATTTATTTCTGTGTTACTACGCTTACATGCACATGCATACATGCACCCACATTTCTATTTTATTTTCCGTTATAGCTAACAGTTATATTCACCGTTATAATTAAATATCCTAATACGCAGATCATCATAACGTTTGTTACGAATTGCATCAACGCGATGAATGTGTATAGATGCTCAATATTCTCGGTGAAATAAATGATTTTCTGATGTTTTCGAATAATCTTTTCCATCATGTGCGATTTGTGTTTGTCAGCGCTATTTACGGGTACTAGTTCCAACCAATAGAGCAGTATATCTATTTGACCACCTATGTGTAGGGTCTAAAAAGAAAGATCCCACCGCCTATGAAAATGAAGACTCGTGTTCACAAGCGGTTGTCTCAAAATTAGTTTTATTTAATCTTTTCGCTATACGGCTAATCTGTACGTCCACGCATCCGTACAACGTTGTTCTGAACCATTATTTAATGAGTAACCACTATAGTGAAAATTAGTAGCGAAAAGATTGTGTCGAATAAAAAAAGCCTTCAGAAACGAAATCTCTAATTGGACAGATGGAGGGATTAAATGTCCTCACGCATCGTGCCAAAATTTTCAGAGAGTTCCTCGAAGTACATTGTATCCATTGCATTTGGTGAAATTTTCATTCATGTCTTTTTATGCTAATCGCACATGTAACTTACCAACGTTAAAAGCAAAGAGTTTATAACACCCATTCCGCAGCTGCTCAATATCACTTGTATCAATTCAATAATTAGCGTTAATTTATACATGACTTGTGAGGTTATATTAAACGGAAATTCCATTTTGAACACGTGAGGTATCTCGATCGTAGGATCGGTAATATCGACCTCGGTTAGGATGATGTCCATGCCGTAAAAAATCACAGAGACTATGTGCAGAGTGATAATCGCGTTGGCAATATAATCAGATATTTTTGCCTTGCTAGCTGCTTTGCACATTTCGATATCATTGTTCGCACAATTCTTCCAATCTTCTGCCATTATTTTCAACATTTGATTGAATATTCTAGAGATGATCATTTATGTAATTCACTACGTGAATTTAGCGTCTCACCCGTTTTTTCGCGCGTCGTCCAATTAGGATTTCTTTTTTCTATGTTTCTCTTATTTTCTCAAGTTCAACAACAACATTAATAAGAGGAAGCGTTTTGCAATGGTAAATACACGGAAAAAAAGATTTGGTTGAGTTAACCAAATATCTGGTCGAATATAAACAATCCAGAAATTCCGATTGAAGTAACTCCAATTCTGTTTAAGTTAACAAGATTTTTGGTTGACTAACCAAAACTACTATTTCAATCGGAATTTCTGAATCATTCATATTCGACCAGATATTTGGTTAATTCAATCAAATCTCTTTTTTCTGTGTAAGAAATGCGTAATTTGATTTTGGGCGAGTATTAGATATTTTTTAGTTGATTCTAAAGTTTTCTCTCATAAATACTGAATACGTTAACATACATCTAATAACATGTTAATATGGATAAAGCATTTTTCGACTAGGAGTGGGAATATGTGTTCGACGGGAGAGAAGACTTAATAAATCAACCTTACATGTCCTAAATGTACCATTTACGTATAAAGTAAAAAAATTAAGAAATCATTGTTTGAGTCAGTTACTCACCGCTCATTCCACCAAAAGACAATAAACTTGAAGGTGAGTTTTATGTAACCTACAAAAGTGCTAAAACAATCCATTAGGTCGGATAAATCATTAGAATAAAGATGTGTAAGAAGGTATCGGTATTGGCAAACTACAACAATCGCGAATGAGATGCCCCAGAATATTCTGCAGAACATCATACACGATACATCCGGCCAGATGCCGAACAAAATGAGCAAGTATCTGACCATGCGATTGATCGTGCTCTTACGAGCCGTAACTTTGTTGTTTCTCATTAGAACTCGAACTCGCGGGTGCATAGTGAGTACATCAAGATACACATAGATTGTAGAGTAGAATACTTCAGGCAAAATACGAACAGAATCGTGTTCTTGTCAAGGGAAACCGAAGGGGGCTTGATGTGTGTCATCGAATAGCCGCGCGAAGACTGAGGTCATCAATCGACAGTACGTACGACCAGTGAGAGCTACTCATTAAATATTTTTACCGTGCCACGTGCAACGTAGGCGTAGTTCGTCGATTTTGTGAACGGAAGGGAAAACCAGAGGATGTCCAAGGAGGAAACCAAGAGGATGTCTTTCCGTTTGAAGTGCTTTAGGGTACGGTGCGTGCAATTTCCATTAAAAATGTACAACCCCGCGCGAAGAACCACACAGCCGACGCATTACCGGAATATTCTCTCTATTTCTTCTTTTTTCCTTTTTTTCTTATAGACAATCGAATGTCATGCGCTGTGATCTTAAGAAAACGAAGAGGAGTTTTGGAATGGCGTGCGCAAGATGGAAGGGAAAGTCGCTTGAGGAATCGTAGGATATATTATTGTACATTCTTAGCTTATGATCGGTGTCGTGGCAACGACTCTTATTTTCGATATTATTTCTAGGAATTGTTCTACGACTAATTAAATTTCTTAATTCTATTCCGGAAAAGTTATCACTTGCGAATTATACTATATGTGTGTCGGTTACATCCTGATATCACTGTTGATTTACACATTTATTCGATATATGCTCCACGACAGCCGGTAAAAAAACGGCGATGCTCTATTGACTTACTTTTTTTGCATCGCTAATAATACTGAGATATATGAACCGGCGGAATTCATAATCTATAACAATTACAACAGATACAATTTTCAGTTAATGAAATTACAATTACAATACAATGCTATAACAGAATATAATTACAATCATAACACATTACAATTGCTACAAAATATAATTATTGAAAAATTAGAATTTTACACACATTTACTTATAATTGTAATATTATTTATTAAAGCAAAATTAATGCATTCAAAGATATTATTGCAAGGATACAACATGCACAGTTAGATTGTTTAACAAAAGTAGAGAACGAGAGACAGAAAGAGTGTTACGTGAATTCTTCCATCAGTGCGACAAGTATCACAACGAATGCGTTACGCACAACTATTTCCGCACAATGTGTGAGTGACACTTACATACGCAAAGCGTTGCAACGAGAGATCCATCAACTTCCCAATGGTGAGCGTAAATTGCTTCTGCGCTCTTAATATAATAAACAACAGAATTCGACTGTGCTTGGGTTCCATGTCATACCAGGCGCAGTCGTACACAGCGTGTCCGATCGCTTTGCTCTGCGAGAGTAAAAATGACGAAGGAATGTTTACAGAATCCTCTGATATCGGTTGCTGACTGTTCTCAGCAATTACTTCTAACCTTGTTAATCAGATATTCCCCGGCATAGCAGAACATGAACGCTTCCAGATTCGTTACGCTGTAAAATGAAAGCGATCTCACGATCTTGTCCATCGCATCGGGATTATCGAACGCCTGCAATAGCGAAGCGTATAAGAACAGTTAACTTTATTGATCGTCATAAACGTATGTCTCTGTTGACATATTTGTGATGCAATATAACACAAACAGAGAAAGCGATAATTGAACGTAATAGTTGTACACAGCGAACAAACACGTAATTTAGTGCGTAGTAATTAAATTTTATAGATTAAATATTTATTTTTGTGTTACTACGCTCACATGCACATGCACACATGCACCCACATTTCTATTTTATTTTCTGTTATAGCTCACAGTTATATTCACCGTTATAATTAAATATCCTAATACGCAGATCATCATAACGTTTGTTACGAATTGCATCAACGCGATGAATGTATATAGATACTCGATATTCTCGGTGAAATAAATTATTTTCTGATGTTTTCGAATAATCTTTTCCATCATGTGCGATCTGTATTTGTCAGCGCTATTTACGGATACTAGTTCCAACCAATAGAGCAGTATATCTATTTGATCACCTACGTGTAGGGTCTAAAAAGAAAGATCCCACCGCCTATGAAAATGAAGACTCGTGTTCACAAGCGTTTGTCTAAAAATTAGTTTTAATTAGTCTTTTCGCTTTATGGCTAATCTGTACGTCCACGCATCCGTACAACGTTGTTCTGAACCATTATTCAGTGAGTAACCACTATAGTGAAAATTAGTAGCGAAAAGATTGTGTCGAATAAAAAAAGCCTTCAGAAACGAAATCTCTAATTGGACAGATGGAGGGATTAAATGTCCTCACGCATCGTGCCAAAATTTTCAGAGAGTTCCTCGAAGTATAATACATTGTATCCATTGCATTTCGTGAAATTTTCAATCGTGTCTTTTATGCTAATCGCACATGCAACTTACCAACGTTAAAAGCAAAGAGTTTATAACACCCATTCCCCAGCTGCTCATTATCAGATGAATCAATTCCATAATTAGCAGTAATTTATACATGACTTGTGAAGTTATATCAAACGGAATTTCCATGCTGTATATATGAGGTATCTCGATTGTACTATCGGCAATATCGACGTCGGTTAGGATGATGACTATGTCGTAAAAGAGCACAGCGACTGTGTGTAGAGTGATGATGGCGTTGGCAATATAATCAGATATTTTTGCCTTGCTAGCTGTTTTGCACATTTCGATATCACTGTTCGCACAATCCTTCCAATCTTCCGCCATTATTTTCAACATTTGATTGAATACTCTAGAGATGATCGTTTATGTAATTCACTACGTGAATTTAGCGTCTCACACGTTTTTTCGCGCGTCGTCCAATTAGGATTTCTCTTTTCTATGTTTCTCTTATTTTCTCAAGTTCAACAACAACTTTAATAAGAGGAAGCGTATTGCAATGGTAAATACACGGAAAAAAAGGTTTGGTTGAATTAACCAAATACCTGGTCGATTAAACAATCCAGAAATTCCGATTGAAGTAACCTCAATTCTGTTTAAGTTAACAAGATTTTTGGTTGACTAACCTAAACTACTACTTTAATCGGAATTTCTGAATCATTCATATTCGACCAGATATTTGGTTAATTCAATCAAATCTTTTTTTTCCGTGTAAGAAATGCGTAATTTGATTTTGGGCGAGTATTAGATATTTTTTAGTTGATTCTAAAGTTTTCTCTCATAAATACTGAATACGTTAACATACATCTAATAACATGTTAATATGGATAAAGCATTTTTCGACTAGGAGTGGGAACATTTGTTCGACGGGAGAGAAGACTTAATAAATCATCTTTACAATGTCCTAAATGTACCATTTACGTATAAAGTAAAAAAAATTAAGAAATCATTGTTTGAGTCAGTTACTCACCGCTCATTCCACCAAAAGACAATAAACTTGAAGATGAGTTTTATGTAACCTACAAAAGCGCTAAAACAATCCATTAGGTCGGATAAATCATTGGAATCAAGATGTGTAAGAAGGTATTGGTAATGGCAAACTACAAGAATCGCGAGTGAGATGCTCCAGAATACTCTGCAGAACATCATACACGATACATCTGGCCAGATGCCGAACAAAATGAGCAAGTATCTGACTATGCGATTGATCGTGCTCTTACGAGCCATAATTTTGTTGTTTCTCATTGGAACTTGAACTTGCGGATGCGCAGTGAGTACATCAAGATACATATAAATCGTAGATTAGGATACCTCAGAGAAAATATAAATTGAACCGTGTTCTCACCGAGGGGAACCGAGGGCTTGATGTGTGTCATCGAATAACCGCGCGAAGACTGATCTTGAGAGGTCATCAAACGGCAGTATTCCAGGACGTACGACCAATGGGAGCTGCTCATTAAATATTTTTGCAGTGCCGCGTGCAACGTAGGCGTATTTCGCGTAGTCAATGATCGCCGATTTGCTGGGCGGAAGAAAAAACCGAGAAGATATTTTTTCATTCAAAGCGCTTTAGGGTACGATACATGCAATTTTCGTTAAAAATGTACGACTTCGCCAGAAGAGATACGGACGTCGACGCGCAGCTGGGATTTTCTCTCTATTTTTTTTTTCTTTCTTTTTTCGCCTATAGACCTTAAAAGTCATGTTCTATGATCTTAAGAACACGAAGAGGAAATTCGAAAAGGTCCGCGCGAGATGAAAGGGAAAGTCACCTGAGGATTTGTGAAAATTGTGAGGTATATTATTGTACACTTGTAGCTTATGATGAGCAACGGCTCTTACTTCGCAGTTCTGGTACGATTTCTAGTATATTCTATGATTAATTCTTTACCCTATCTCGTAAAAGATGTCACGTGCAAGTTACATTGTATGTGTATCATGTATATCCTGGTACCACTATTGATTTACATATTTATTTGATATGTGCTCCACGACAATCGGTCAATCAGAAGGACGGCGAGACGAATACTGTGTTGCAATGTTTCTCATTGCATTGCCAGTAATACCGAGATATATGAAACCGCAGAATTCATGATCTGTAACAATTTGCAACAGTTACCATTTTCAGCTACGAGCTTATAATTATAATACAATATTGTTAGTTCATTACAATAGATAAGTTACACTTACACTAGCAAAGCGTTGCAACGAAAGATCCATCAACTTCCCGATGGTGAGCGTTAATTGCTTCTGCGATCTTAAAATAATAAGCAACAGAATGCGACTGTGCTTGGGTTCCATGTCATACCAGGCGCAATCGTATGCAACGTATCCGATCGCTTTACTCTGCGAGAGTAAAAGTAACAAAGTGACCATTAGAGAATCTTCTTCTTGACCGTCCTCAGCAATTATCTCTAACTTTGTTAATCAGATATTCCCCGGCATAGCAGAACATGAACGATTCCAGATTCGTTACGCTATAATACGAAAGCGATCTCACGATTTTTTATATCGCATTCGGATTATCGAGCGCCTGAAATAGCGGAGCGTACAAAAACGATTAACTTTATTTAGTCGTACAGAGGGAACAAACACGCGATTAAGTACATAACAATGAAATGAAGCAGATTAATTATTTATTTTTATCTATGTTACTTCATATACATACACCCACGTAAATTCCTGTTTTACTTACTCTTATAGTTAACAGTTTTACTCACTGTTATGATTAAAAATCCTAATAAGCAAATCATAACCACGTTTGTTATGAATTGCATCAATGCGACGAATGTATATAGATTTTCGATTTTCTCCGTGAAACAGATGATTTTCTGATGTTTCTCAATAATTTTTCTCATCATGTTGGATAGTTGTTTTTTAGTGCTATTTACGGACCTAGTTCTGCCAACCAATAGAGCAGTATATCTATTTGACCACCTGTGTGTAAGGTCTAAAAAGAAAGATCCCACTTCCTATGAAAATGAAGACTCATGTTCAAGCAATTGACTGAAGAATAGTCTCATTTAATCTTTCCGCTACGATTAATCTGGACTCCATCGCTGCGCAGATACTCAATCACTGAATGCGCATAATAAATATTAGTATGAAATGAGTGGCATTTCTATTTTGCTATACTATGTAATGTATCGTAATTACGTTAATATATAGAGTGATTATTAATAAATTTATAGAATTTACATACACATGCACATATGTATGTGTATATATATATATATATATATATATATATATATATATATATATATATATATAATTAATGATAAAGAAATGTAACAATAGTTTTTTTAGATACAATTATACATGACAGCTTTAGGTTTAGAAAAAATGATTGTTATGAATACAGATCCATTTCCTGGATCAAAGAATAACAGCCTTCCAAATCTTATATTGCTCTTACATTACATTTGAATAGTTAAAAGAAATAAAAAAAATTAAAAGTTAAAAGTTATTAAAAGAAATTAAAAGTTGCTTCATAGCATACTATCTTTTGGCTCAGAATGCATGATAAAGGATAAGGATACTATAGTGTCGTGTCTTTCTAAACGACCACTTAGTGAGAAGCCACTATAATGGTATACATATAGTAGCGGAAAGATTAAAGGGTAAATTGAAAAGAATCTCCAGAAAGGAAATCTCTGATTGTACAGATGCAAGGATCAAATTTTCTTACGCATAGTGCTCAAATTCCCGAATTTTCGCAAAAAAACATTGCATCTGTTTTCAGTAGAATTGTATTTTTTTTTGTTAATTATACATACAACTTACCAATATCAAAAGCAAAGCGTTTATAATGCCGATTCCACAGCAGCTCATTATCAGTTGTATCATTTCCATGATTAATGTAAATTTATACGTGGTTTGTGTGGTTATATCAAACGGAATTTCCATTTTATATATGTGGGGTATCTCAATCGTGCGATTGGTAATGTCAACGTTGGTTAGGACGGCATCCATGCTGTAAAAGAGCACAGCGGTTGCGTTCAGAGTGATGATCGCGTTGACAATATAATCCGATATCTTTGCTTTGTTGGCTGCCTTGCGTATTTCGATACTATTGTCCGCACAATCCTTCCAATCCCTTGCCATCATTTTTAAAATTTGGTCGAATGTTCTAAAGATAACGATGTATGTAAATCACCACGTGAATTTATCGTCTCTTTTCTTTTTTGCGTTGTAAAATTACAGTTTCTCTTTTCCATATTTCTCTCAATTTTCTAATATTTAACAACAACGTTAACACGAGAAAACGTGTAGGAAATATTGCAACGTGAATGGCAAGTACGTATTTTATTTGTTCAAAGAATATGAGATACTTTTAGGTTGTTTCTAAAACTATTTCTCATAAATATTGAACAAGTGTTAATACGAATAAAGCATTTTTTAAATAGAAGTAACAATATATATTCGGCAGGGGAAGACTTCTAAACTAACTTAATAAGTTCCAAGCAAATCATGTTTGAATAAGGTAAAACATTGACAAATTATTGCTTAAATAACATACTTACCGCTCATTCCACCAAAAAATACTGATTTCGACGAATTTTATATATCCTATGAGGGCACTAAAACAATCCATTAAATTGAACAAGTCACTGGAATAAAAATATATGACGAGATATCGGTATTGGCAAACTTCGATGAACACTAATGAGATACCCCAGAGTACTCTGCACAACGTCATACACGATATGTCTGGCCAGATGCCGAGCAAAATGAACACGTATCTGACCTTGCGATTGATCGTACTCTTGCGAACCATAACTTTGTTGTTTCTCATTGGAACTCGCGCTCGCATATGCACAGTAAGTGCATTAAAATATATATACAAAATCAAACAGAAAACATGTAAATAGAACAGAATACTCTAAGAAAGATACGAACAGGACCGTATTCTCGCTAAGGAGGACCGATGAAGGCTCGATGCGTGTCATCGAATAGTCGCGCTAAGACTGGGTAGTCGTGACAGATCATCAAACGCCAATATCCCAGAACGTACAACCAATGGGAGCTGGTCATTAAATATTTTTAACGTACTGCGTGCAACGTAGGCGCAGTTGGCATGGTCGATGATCGCTGATTTCCGTTCGCTTTAGGGTACGGTGCATGCAATTTTCGTTAAAAATGCACGATCTCGCGAGAAACAGGCGCGCACAGGCCACATCAGTCTACGGTCTGTTGAGAGTCATGCGCAATGATTTGTAGGAAAAGGAAAAGAAATTGCGAAGGGTTGCGCTCGGGATGTAAGAGGAAGTCTTTGGAGAATCCGTGAAAATTGCGGACTATATGATGGCACGCTTTCAGCTTACGGTTCGGAGATCATAGATACACTTAGTCTACAGTTCGACGTAGTCCTGTAACTTATTCTTTGATTGATTAAGTCATACAATCTCGGAGAAATATGTTGTGTTACAATTATGCACTTCTCTAACTAGTGATTCGCACATCAGTCGTCGGCACATGATCTGCGAATAAAAATGACGAGATGCACTTGTGATGTTCACTTCATTGCCAACAATACCGACAAGTAGGATCCCGCGGAGTTCATGATCTACAATAATGTCGTTTGCATAAATGCTCGATATATTTATAATATTGTAATATAATATTGTAATATTATTGTGATGTATAGGATGAGACGTAGTTTTTGAAGATATCACCGAGGGGGTGTAACGTGCCGATTTAAGTAAAAGAAAATTTTAATCGATTAATAGAAACCAACTTTTTCATCACATCGCGCGGCAGTCTAAAATACCATACATATATACGGTTATTTTTTATTTGCCTTTTTTATATCATCTTATAAAACCCGAGCTTTTTTGCTAACATTAATTGGATACAAACGGCGCCTTTGACAGTTTAATTTTTAACACGCGGAAAAAAATCGAAGCGAAATATCGAGGAATCGTTGAAACCTTGAAAGCAATTAATTATTTATACGCTCACTTACGCTCGCGAAGCACTGCAGCGAGAGGTCGGTCAGCTTCCCCACTGTGAGCGTCAATTGCTTCTGCGATCTTAATATAACGAGCAACAGGATGCGACAGTGTTTTGGTTGCATGTCGTACCAAGCGGTATTATACACTGCATATCCGACTGCCTTGCTCTGCAAGGACAAAGATTAAAAGTAATGGCAATTTTTCGTGTTATTTTCGCGAAAAAACTTTGAATATTTTAATTAATCATTAACCAATTTGAAGTTTATGCCAAGTAGATTAAGAATATGAAGTCTCAATAATATTCTCAAAGTCGCTTGAAATAATTGGTTCAGAAGGTTACAATCTCATACGAGAATAATACGAGAATAATACTAGAATAATACGAGAACAATACGAGAATATGGAAATGTTATATATATGATCTACACGTCTCAAAAGCTTCAAGTCGATGTGTCATTTATTAGAGCATTCAAAGTTTTACAGAATCCTTTGGAAAAGGAGTGAAACTTGACCGCGCTTTTTTCTCATATCATTCTTGTCAATCATTTCGTTATGAGTTTATTCCTTGTCGCTAACCTTGTTAATTAGATATTCCCCGGCATAGCAAAACATAAACGCTTCCAGATTCGTCACGGAGTAGTACGCGAGTGATCTCACTATCTTGCCCACCGGGTCGGAACTATCGAGCGCCTGTAACATCGAAACGCGACGCGAGAAACGAACATACTTGATGTACGTGTACGATAAACCGCGAATATCTATCTTTATCGACGCTATTTTCTGTACGAGAATGCGAGAATAGAGACATTAATACGTGACACATAATACCAACATAATCAATCGAACGCAAATAAACACAAACAAATACCAAATGATACTAGAAATACGATTGACCGCGTATCAATTAAATATTTCACATTAATTATATACTTCTATCCTCATTATTGAACATTGACGCATTTCACTCACTGTTATGATCAGGAATCCTAATAAGCAAATCATAATCACGTTCGATGCGAATTGCACCAACGCGATGAACGAATATAGGCTCTCGATGTTTTCTGAAAAGTAAATAATTTTCTGATGCTTCCGAATGATTTTGTTCGTCATGCTGCTAACAGACTCGCGTTTGCTTCCGCTTCCATCGGCCACAAGCTCCTCCAACCAACACTTCAGTATGTCTATTTGGCCACCCACGTGTAAGGTCTAAAAAAGAACAGCCCACCGCCTATGAAAGTGGAGACTCATGTTCAGCCGGTGTAAGTTAAGGAATATCCAACTAAATTAAGAATATCCAAGGCGAACCGAACACTGATGTTGGAGAGAATATTTATTAATATTGCGAGGATAATAATGTTCCACAATGTTAACGCATGCATTGGATAAGTTTTTCAGTCTTTATAACGTACGCGGTGAATCAATCTTCCACGTCTGACCTTAACTAATTATCATATATTAATATAAATTAAACATTCCCGCTTATTATTGCATGATTACATATTACTTGGTTCCATTTTAAAATTACAAAAAAATACTATCTCAGCTAAGAGGAGCAACATCAACGTCCGACTCTTACTTGCCTTGAATATTCTTGAATATTTAGTTGTATATTTCGAGTAAGCCTGTTTATATAAAGTAGTGTGTAAGAAATATCCTTGGGAGTG
Organism: Odontomachus brunneus; assembly: GCF_010583005.1. Taxonomy (NCBI): domain Eukaryota; kingdom Metazoa; phylum Arthropoda; class Insecta; order Hymenoptera; family Formicidae; genus Odontomachus; species Odontomachus brunneus. The sequence continues at coordinate 2,423,682 of NW_022639483.1, read as the reverse complement.
ACAAATTTGGTCCAGATCAATGTTTAATTATGTCCATTAATTATGTCATTTAACTACTTTAGTGGTAATTTGTAGAAAATGACTGCGCGGTTCTCTTCAAGACGTGGATTTTTTCTTTTCCTTTTTTTTAAATAAATGTATTTAGATTTTTCTTTGCTCTTTATAGCTACTTTTTTAAGGAATTTTGAGAATTAGAGTGTGGAATATATCTAATTTGTATTTGCTATGAGTTGGACAAAACACAATGGTTTAGGTTAAAAGGAATTTAACATTGCACCACGAAATCTTTCCGGACATACCACTTAAGGAGTTAAATATGTTTGACGAAGCGGCTATCGTGAACTCGTATACTTTCGGGTTCTTCGGGAGATTCGCGGATTTCATTTTCCCTGTTTCTTTTTCATAAATTTTCTTTATACACCGACACATCGTGTTCACGTCAATTGCTCGCACACTTACCAGGGTTAAGAGTAAAGCGTTTAGAATACTAATTGCCAAGGCGCACAAGATGACGTGCATCAGTTCGGTGATTAAGACGAATCTGTAGGTGTTCTGCGTGTGTATGTCGAATGGAAGTTTCAGTTTATTGATATGAAGTATCTCGGTTGTGGGATCAGTGACGTCGGCGTCGATCAGAATGATACCGATGCCGTAAAAGAGCACGGCGAATATGTGGAGGGTGATAGTCGCGTTGCTGATACGATCCGATATCTTTGCTTTGCTCGTCGCCTCGCGCATCTCGACGTCGCTGTTGATGCACTCGCCCCAGTCCTCCGCCATCATCTTTAAGACTTTGTCGAATGTTCTGCACAGAATCGCGTGTATGCGCTTCGCGTATTGCACTTTATCGTGTAAAGGTCGTAACAATTAAATTGATTAGTAAAACCTTTTTCCATAAACACTGAACAAACATTGATACGAACGCTTCGTTCCTCAAATAGAAGTGTGCTGACACATAAAACGTGTGTTCTACGGGAAGAGACTTTTGAATCAATCAAATATTTTGTGTGCACACTCAGTTTCTAGTGTGGTTTCGATCGAGTGAAGTTGCAACGCTTCAATTTGTCAGAATTAAAAACTACCGTTGACATGTACGCGCGGTAATTGTGGTTACAAAAAGATACTACAAAAAAAACTTCTTCGTGATAATGAAGAATAAAATTCTTTCTTAATTTGAAATAAATTCTTTCTTCCCCAAATATCATAAATGTCACTCTCTGTACTGTCACTTTGGCTCCTGTCATATCCCGATCACTGTGAATACACGTCGGCAGTGACTGTCAATTTTGAAGTGCCGCAACTTCATTCGATTAAAGGTGTGAAGGTCGTTTAACAGCTGAGTATACCTCACGTCGCGTCACTTACCGTTGATTCAACCAGAAGTAACCGAACTTGGTGTACAGCTTCACGTATCCTAGGAAGCTGCTGAAGCAATCCATCAAGTCGAACATATCGTTGGTATGGAAATGCGTTAAGAAGTACAGGTAGTGGCAAAACTGAGTAATCATTATTGTGATACTCCAAAATATTCTGCAGAACGTCATGCACGTCGTATCCGGCCAGATGCCGTACATAGTGAGCAGGAACTTCACCGTGCGATTAATCGTGCTTTTCCGAGTTGTCATCGTGGAGCTCTCTCTGAGCCCGCTCGTGCACGCAACCGGGATATATCAAAATGTATGTATATAGTAGAAAAAGTACGCTCTCGGGAAAGTCAAGAAGGTATGCTTTCTCGGTAAATGTAGCTGCTGGTGAAGGCTCGACGGTGTATGTATGTGTATATATCTCTCTGTGTGTGTGTGTGGGTGTATGTGTGTCTGTCTGTGTGCGTCACCGTGTATGCGCGCGAAGACTGGAAGGTCGTAAGATGTCATGAAATCAGGATGTGCCTCCGCACGAACGACCTATAGGTGCTGTTCATGAAATATTTTTATCGAGTGGTCAGTGCGTGTACATTGCCGTAGCTCCTCCACCGTTTAGTCCGAAGGAAGAAGCGCGTGTGATTATTTCTCCCTCCTTTGAGCGCAACGCGATCGCGAAATGTTAGCCTTAAATATGCAACGCGGACGTAGATATCGCGTGGCGATGTATGTCCGATGACAAATCGCGTGTCCGAGACGTCTTGGAAGAAAGTTTTGAAATCTAGCGGGTAGATGGACTTTGATGAAGGAACGGAGGGCTAACTCGTGCGATATTGCGAAAGCGCACATGCGCGATAGTTGAAAGTGTACTCGTGCCTGCGAAGGTAGTCAATGAGAGACTGACAAGTGCCAAACACCCGTTCTTGAACGTCGAAACGGTTGTTTATTTCGAAATTAAAATAGTAAATAATACAGTTACTATAGATAGATATTAAATGATATACTTGTAGAAAATGTGATTCAACACGATGTTAGTATTAGTGCTGTCAATATAATCATCGGGTAGTTTCTGTACATACAGAGAAAACAATTCTAGAAAATTTATTTGTGAGATAAAGTTTATTTCTATGTGTGGCATAAAGTTTATTTCTGTGCTTATATTTCTCAGTGTCGTATCTATTTGCCATCTGCTACTGTTTTCCATGCATGGAGACAGAAGTTTAGTTGCATTAACATAATGTTTCTGGTTGTGGTAATGAACGAACCAACGCGTTTTGGTTTAACAAAACGGAATTTTTTATTCTTAGGATTAAATTTGGGTTGTAAGGACAGAAATTATGTGTCCTTCAATTAAAACACGTTAGTTTCCGTTCCGCTGGAAACCCCGTTCTTTTATCAAAGCCGAACTTCATGTTAATATAACCAATTTTTTTTTCCGTGCAGTAAATAATTCCACATTAGCTAATTTTAAATCTTTCATTTTTTAAAAATATTATCGATACTAACTCGAATACTCGAGCATCTGATTAACTGGCATAGTAACTGGATATCGGAGTAGCCCGAAAAATATTCGACAGCTTCGAATATCTGGGTAGTATCAAAGTACCCGGAGATTTTTTCTTTTTTTAACACTTTTAGTCAGTGCATATGGGGAGAGATGTTTATTTGATCAAAGTTGATTTCCATGTCTACAATACACACTTTACCTAACTTTCACTGTGAGGATAACGTACCTCGGTTCGGTTCACTATTCAATATATTGTAAACTCATGTTATGCCATAAATAATACCTTATCCGAGAGAACACTTCTGGAATAAGAGACTGTGTTGCAATGTATGTTCTCTAACTGGTGATTTACGCGGTATTTGTTGCGTGCTTCACGAATACTGGCAAGAAATCGACGACGTTCATTGCATCGCCAACATCACCGATAAGTACGATCCAGAAGCGTTCATGATCTATAACAATATTGCTGTTTGTGTTAAAAATTATTATTTGTATGATCATAACGAAAAAGCGCGTGTTAGATGTTAGCGTCGCAGTTTAAGATCGATCTGTTGACTCTTTGCGATAGAAGCCAGGGATAAAAGCACTTTTATCTTGAAAGCGTTACGATCGCAAGAAAAGTCAATTCTACTACGGTCTGTTGTATTTTTTGAGAATTTTATTAGTTCTATTTCATTATATTAATCAATTGTATGTGCTCGATTTATCTGATCCAATTCATTCAATTCTGTTAATTCTGTGCGATATAACGAGGAATTTTTTATCATGACGTATGTGTATGATTACGAGTGCAGCATTATTTCGTGCGCTACGCGTATATTTCTTACGCTTGCGAAGTATTCTAAGGAGAGGTCCGTCATCTTTCCCACAGTGAGCGCTAATTGTTTCTGCGATCGCAATATTACAAACAGCAACAAACGGCTGTCTTCAGGCTTTAGGTTGTACCACGCGCAATTGTAAGCCGCAACTCCGACCGCTTTGCTCTGCGAAGGCGAAAATTACGAGGAGATTTTTATCGCAAGAATGCGCCTTATCCCTTTCACGGCATGACAAACACATTACGGTCTGTTATCGGTGTGATTTACGTAATTATCATAATTATCGTGCTAACCTTGTTCCTCAGATATTCCCCGGCAAAACAGAACATAAACGCCTCGAGATTCGTAATGGCGTAAAATAAAAGAGATCTCATTATCTGTTCTACCGCGTCGGGGGTGCCGATCGCCTGTAACATCAAGCCGGCAGGTGAAAGCTCATTAGCGTATTCGCGCAGTCGCGAGCGGTTGTCTCTGTCAATATATCTCGTTTGCGTCCGTGAAATGTATCACGATAAACGACGCCGATCCATCTTATCGTACTATTTGCGATATTCTAATTTCCGATTTTTTACTCACGCTCACGATGAGAAACGCCAGCGAGCAGATCATTATCGTGTTCGACGCGAATTGCAGCAGCGCGATGTGCGTGTACAGATTCTCGACGTTCTTCGATAAGTCGATGATCTTCTGATGCCTTTTAACGATCTTACCCGTCGTCACATCTGATTTTTCTTGTTTCTTCTCGTTTTCTTGCGATGCGTGGTCCCGCAACCAGCAACATACGATTTCCATTTGACCGCCTATGTGCAAGATCTAAAAATAAGAAACACACACACACACATATATATATATATATATATATATATATATATATATATATTTATTTATTTATATACTTGATCAGAATTCTGATAACTTTCTCTTCAATCAGGATCACAGTTGAAATTACCAGAATTCTATTCAAGTTAACAAGATTAAAGTAATCAATGTTAACAAGTCAGATCAAGCAAAAACCAAACAAGGTTTCTAGTTAATTAATTCTTCGTGGCATAGTGCTATACTCATATGGCACTTTTTTTTACTCGATTTTTCATAATTTTTATATATTTTTCAATAAGCCAATATGACTTTAATCACACATTTAAATTCCTAGTATATGAATTACTATATAACAACCATTAAAATTATGTTATTTGTTAGATAACAATATTTTATTTAATATATTAGGTAATAGAGTCAGGGGTTTTTGAGATCACAGAATTCGAATTGAAGGTAAAAAAGTGACTTGATTTATATATAACTTTATGTTAGAAAGTTTTTTGGATAGCTGATTACGAATATGTTGATAATTACAAAATTCAAAATTGCAGTCAAACATGAAATATAAACATATGGCAAATAGAAAATCTCTAAGAAATCTCGCTTTTAGCATTATCCAGAACTAACATTTTAGATTCTTTATTTTGAATTTTGAAAATTTTCAAAATCCGACTTTATATTTGTAATCAGCGATCCCAAAAACCCTTGAATACTTGATTTTCAGTGACTGGGATCATTTTTACATTTTCATATCGGGTCCGCTATTTTAAATTTTGAACATTTTCAAAATTTGACTCCATATTCGTAATCAGCGATCCCCAAAAATCCCTGTATACAGAGTTTCAAGAAACTCGTATGTAAGGAAAAATGTATGCTTCAAAGACATGCAGTTGTTCAACTTAGGCAGTTGCAAGTTCTGGTTAAACAGGAATCTTGTTTGATTAACCAGAATCTTGTCAATTTGATTAGAATTCTAATAACTTCAATCTGAAACCTGGTTCGTTCATATTTCATCAAATTAACCATTCGGTTAATCAATCAAATTTTTTTCCTTGTAATGAAATTTACTACGTTCCTTAATAAGATAGATCTTACTGATAACCTGCATCCTTGCACTATATTAAACATATAGTAAAAAGTCGAGAAAATTTATATGAAAGAAAATTGTAATATTCTCTTCCTGTACAAATACAATTGTGAGAAAAAGCTCAGAAATTGAAATTAGATCCGAGAGAGCTAAAATCAAAATCGAATCACAAGAAGTAAAATTAAAGTATGTCCGATGGCACGCTGAAAAGCTGTCACTTCGTACTAGCGTCTTACCAGAGTTAAGAGCAACGAGTTAACAGCACCGGCCGCCCAACTGCCCATTATGACATATACGAATTGCGCGGTCAGGATCGTTTTGTACGTCCGTTGCGTGTTCACGTTGAAAGGAATCTCCACTTTGTGCACGTAGAGCAGCTCAGAAGCGCGATCATTGATATCGACCTCGGCGAGGATAGCGCGGGTGCTGTACGCGATGGCGCTTAACGTGTGTAGAGTGATGATTGCGTTGGTGATGCGATCCGATAATTTCGCTTTGCATATCGTCTCACGCATGCCAAGTTCGTTGTTAGCATTATCCTCCCAGTCTTCCGCCACCATCGCCAGCGTCTCGACGAATTTTCTACGGATGATCGAACAGCGTCAGTAATCCCACCGATCGACGAGAAAACTCACCCTGGGTTCCGAGAAACGTCGAGAAGGCATTTGCAAGGTCGGCCATCACTCGAGCGGAATTTCAGATTTTCGACTTGCCTCCTTCTTAAGCGGATCTTTGAGATTTTTCTCGCTTCGCGGAAGCGCGCAGCAACGAGAGCTGTTGTGGCAAACGCATATGAACGTACACCTCGTATACTTATCAGACACAACTCAACCCCGTCGCGCGGTTTAATCAGTCAAAGTATATAAATAAACGAAACGAACAAGTCGTCGGATCGCTTTCGCCAGGGGAATCGTTCATTCGACGTCGCGTTCGCTAATCCCTCACGGCCATAAGATAATCATACGTTCGCTCGAGCTGAGATCTCACTACTTACCGCTGATTCAACCAAAATATAACGAGCTTGCTCATCACCTTGGCGTACGCCAGCAGACTACTTAGACAATCCATCAAATTGAAGAGATCATCGGAGTAAAAATGCGTTATAAGGTATCGGTAATGACAGTATTGCACGATTACTATCGTAACGAGCCAAAATGTTCTGCGCAGCAATACGCACGAGGTACCCGGCCAAATTCCGAACAGAATAAACATCAATTCTATCGTGCGATTAATCGTGCTCTTCCGAATCATGATATTCGCCTGTTTCTCATTCCCGTTCGTCTGAATGAGCGGGCGCATCGAATGAGTGCGCGTGAACGACAAACACTCTCGGAGAAGCGGAAAGACAACGGGATGTCTTTGCTGTTAATGCGGATCCCAATGTGTATCAGCGTAAGAAGTGAAACGTAGAGCACTCGTGCGAAGACTGCGCGCGACGCTGAAAAGTCATTATCCTGGTCGACTTTGCAGCGACTGTTGTCGACCAATGGGAGCCACTCATGAAATATTTTCATCGTGATGCGCGCAGACTGCGGCTATATATTCGCCGTGCGGTGAGTTCTGGCAATTTTAAGAAAAATAAGAGAGAACAGGTGGATTTGTCTGTGCCTTCCATCGACAAAACGGAATTGACGGATGGTGCAGTTACGAACTGTACTCTTGAAATATGCAACGATACGTGCGAGAACCCGTGTACATGATACGTGTGTACGATAGCGAGTAGTTTTTGTTGAGCTTTGGCGACCTCTTGAAATTTAGAGGGTGTAACAGACGTGGAGGGAGAAATAACAGAGAAGAGAGCCGTGCGGTATTGCGCAAAACTACGTGTTCCCCTTTGCGTTTGCGCGACTCTCGCTCCGCTCGACTTACATATGAGGGAAGATGCACGAGTTTCCTTTCCTTTTTTTCTTTGCTTTACGAGTCATGGAAAATCGGGATCTCATATGCGTATTAGTTCTCCAGTGAACGCTCTGGCCAGTCTCATGACAATTTGTAACGTTGCTCTGGACATTATTCCGTGAATCATTATTTTATATATACAAACTAAACATATTTTAGCAAAAATATCGGTTATTATGACGTGTGTGTCCATTAGTGAAGATATGTTTACATGTCCAGACGATACATGCTTCACGCCTACCGATCGAGAGTCACCAGTGAAACGCGATGTCCATTGCATCACGAACGTCAATAACAGGTGTGCTATCGATGCGTTCAGGTTCTATAACAACAAGACAACATGTTGCTAGTGCAAATTAAGATGTTTCGTGAATAAGAAGAGAAGAGGATTATATTTAACTGATTTTATTACGCGGCACAAGATAATTGCAAGTGCGTTGCAGATGCTGTTATAACAATTGTTTATATTTACGATATTATTTAATGTAAACCTGACACTTGCGAGAGACTCTAAAGTGCGATATATCATCAGTCGCGTTGAACTCGAATTTATGGTGACTTTGCCATTTGTAACACGCACCGAGAAAATATTCATGTGCTTCTTCGTGTTGGCTATGAAGCGCGGTATATATTTTGATGTGTTTCAGGAAGAACGACTCTTGGATGATTGTTTGTATTTTATCTATATTTTTTAAAACGTATGCCGTTTGCTATAAAATGTGCGATTTTATAATTAGTGATTTACTAGTAACTCGATGTTCTTCTACTACTACAGTTTATAAAAAAAAAAAATATCGGCCAGCCATTCTGATCTTTCATTGCATCGCCAACAGCACGGACAAGTACGATCCAGAAGCATTCATGATCTAAAAGACATTGTCTCTTAGTGGCAAGAAAACTCCCATAATTTGTAATAATATTATAGAAAAGCGTATTTTCCGCTGTGAAAATTTGATACGTGCTCCAGTTAAATGTGAATAAGAAACATCTGTGAAAATTAGTGGTTATTGGATTAGGAAGGACCAGGAAGTACATAGAATCATCACAGAAGCGTTAAATTTACGCTCGTAATGTTGCGCGTTGCAAAATATGCATATAAATCTTACACTTGCGAAGGATTGTAAGGAGAGTTCCGTCATCTTCCCAGCAGTGAGCGTTAATTGCTTCTGCGATCGCAGTATAATAAACAACAGAATACGACAGTCTGTGGGCTTTAATTTGTACCACTCGGTGTTGTACGCCGCGCTGCCGATCAGCTTGCTCTACGAAGATGGAAACGATGCTGTAGTTATCTGACGTTTAAAACGTCGAGTACTGTTGTTTGTTCGTCGTTGTTACTATTATTTTCTCACCGCTAACCTTATTGCTCAGGTATTCCCCGGCGAAACAAAATATAAACGCTTCGAGATTTGTTATAGTGTAGAACAAAATAGACCGCATTATCTGCTCTACTACGTTGGGGCTGCCAATCGCCTGCAGTTAGGCGCAAAAACAACGTGCGAAGTCATTTGATGCATTTTAGAACCACGCGCAAGTTACTATATCAGATATACTGCATGTGATAGAATGTGACGAAATGACGAGGAAAGAGAAATTATAATGAAATGAAATTTGCACACACACACACACACACACACTCATATTTAGAAATGTATTAAGATTTTATATAACCACGCTGTACATTGACACGTACAGAGAATCATAATAATTTTATACTTACACAGTCGTCTGCATGTCTACTTTCTATCCATGATATTCAACGATCTTACCTTTACGATAAGAAAGCCCAACGAACAAATCATTAATGTGTTTGACGCAAACTGCAGGAACGCGATTTGCGTGTAGAGATTGTTGATATTTTTTGAAAAGTTGATGATTTTCTGATGTTTCTGTATGATTTGGTTCAGTGTGACGTTGGTCGATTTGTGTTTATCTTCATTCGCGCGAGGTATGAGTTGCGTAAACCATTTGCGTAGAATCTCCATCTGACCCGCTGCGTGTAACGTCTGAAAGCGAAAATTTCGTATATAAAATTGATTGAATTTCATGTCTGACTCACGTTTACGTGAATAATATACGTGACATGTTTGAAATTGTAATATCAGCATTGTGTAGAGGCTGTTAATCCTATAATATCAGCCTTATGTTTGGATAAAGAAGAATGTTTTGCACAAGTAGTCGTTACATTTTCATAAAACTCTATCAACACATTGATAGAGAGATAACTGGCAGCTCACTTTTTCAGTGTCATCATTGCGGTCACATACGATTTACAGAAAAATTACCACATATGATATAAATTATATTATACAAATATTATTATAAGCGTATTAAACTTATAATTTGTAACTTGTAATATTGGATTTTATTTTATTTATAATATTTCACAAATTATTTGAGTTTTCAACTTTTTTATATATTATCAGAGCATTCTACAAGTTTTCTCAATGTCCGGATTCATCTAATCATTTATTTCCCTTATTATTTTTCCTTATATATTTTACCACTACATCGTTCTACGCAAAATTCAAAGTTTTACACAAAATAAATTTTCAAGAAATACTTTTTAATAGAATTATATCGGAGTATATAAAAATGAAATATATAAACTGTAGCAAAATATTTTTATTTGTGTTGATCTTATTTCAATATAAATATAACAAGCAGGTTGTGAAGAAGAATATATTTATAGAAGAAGAAACCTAATATTTACTTCCATTCCATTAAATGAAAAATTGGATCCGAATACTCAGCCACCCGTATAGTATAAAATGTTCGTGCGGCATAAACGGTAAAGAATGAACTTGTGGGCAATTAACGTACTTATTTTTATAATTTTCAGGTACATTACAAGATAATCCTGACGAGAGGTTCAGAAAATGTATAATTGACTCACCAGAGTCAACAGCAATGCGTTTGTGATGCCGGCAGCCAAGGCGCACATAATCACGAACAAGAATTCGACTATTAATATGGATCTATATATGAGTTGCGTGTTAACGTCGAAGGGAATATTTAACTTGTCGACAAAGGGCAGCTCCGTCGTGCGGTCTGTGACGTCGACGTCGTCCAAGATAACGCCGGCGCAATATGCGATGACCGACATCGTATGAAGCATGACTATGGAGTTGATAATACGATCCGATGTTTTCGCCTTGCACTCTACCTCGTGAGATTCCATATCACTTTTGGCGCACTCGTCCCAATCGTCCGACATCATCGTCAAGATTTCGATGAAATTTCTGTGGACGACCGTGATCGTCGATCATGCGATCGCGCAAACCCTAATTCTCGCGTTTCGGGAAGCTCTCGCGTTTTCCACGCAAATGACAGCCGCAAAAAAATTGATAATCACGCAAGTAGCTTTTGTATTTTTGTCCCGGGCTTTTTGGAGGCTTTCAAAATAATATCAGTTTTAGCGGAAACTCATTCCGCGATACGAATAACCAGGTATCATGCATGCCTTAACATTAACACCACAGTTATTATTTATTATAACTATCTTATAATTAAAGTCACTTTCAACTCTACACATAGTGTGCAGGTTGACAATCGTAGGTGATCCTAATGCCTAATGTACTTACGCTTGTAAGGATTTGTGCCATGACACTGAATGAGTTATGCCTTAATAATAACGACAATATGTAAGCGCTAAGGCATATATGACGTCTGGCGTACACTGTACTTACCGTTGTTTCAACCAAAACAGGATAAACTTAATTAATACTTTGCTATACGCCAGAAAGCTGCACAAGCAGTCCACCAGATCGAGAAGCTCGGCGGTGTATACGTGCGTCAGGAAGTAGCGGTAATGACAGTACTCGACAAACACTATTGAGACGATCCAAAATACCCTGCAGACCAGAACGTATGACATGCCCGGCCAAATACCGAACAGAATGAATGTATATTTTAACGTGCGATTAAGCGTACTCCTCCGCATAATGCTCGCCTCTCTCTCGTCCTGTTCGTTTTAATCGAGCGAGCGCATCGAAAGTGTACACGCGAACGATAAACACTCTCCGAGTAGCAGGGTGACGTCGCTAATGCGGATCCCAGTGTGTATCAGCTTTTGAAGTGAAACGTAGAGCACTCGCGCGAAGACTGCGCGCGACGCTGAAAAGTCATTATAGTGGTCGACATTGCAGCGACTGTTGTCGACCAATGGGAGCCACTCATGAAATATTTTCATCATGATGCGCGCAGACTGCGGATATATATTCGCCGTACGGTGAGTTCTGGCAATTTTAAGAAAAATAATAGAGAATAGGTAGATTTGTCTGTGTCTTCCATCGACAAGAGGGAATTGACGGATGGTGTGGTTACGAACTGTACTCTTGAAATATGCAACGATACGTGCGAGAACACGCGTACACCGTGTGTACGGTCGCGAGTAGTCTTTGTTGAGCTTTGGAGACCTTTTGAAATTTAGAGGGTGTAACACACGTAGGGGGAGAAATAACAGGGAAAAGAGCCGCGCGGTATTGCGCAAAATTACGAGTTCCCCTTTGCGTTTGCGCGACTCTTGCTCCGCTCGAATTACATATGAGGGAAGATGCACGAGTTTCCTTTCCTTTTTTTTCTTTGCTTTACGAGTCATAGATAATCGGGATATTATATGCGTGTTAGTTCTCCAGTGAACACTCCTGCCAGTTTTATGGCAATTTGCAACGTTCCTCTGGACATTATTCTGTGAATCATTATTTTATATATACAAATTAAACATATTTTTAGCATAAATGACGGTTATTATGACGTTTGTGTCCATTTAACTAGTGAAGATGTGTTTACATGTCCAGGCGACACATGCTTCACGCCTACCGATCGAGGGTCACCGGTGAAATGCGATGTCCATTGCATCACGAACGTCAATAATAGGTGTGCTATCGATGCGTTCAAGTTCCATAAGAACAAGACAACATGATGCTAGTGCAAATTAAGATGTTTCGTGAATAAGAAGGGAAGGGGATTATATCTAACTGATTTTATTACGCGGCACAAGGTCTAGATAATTGCAAGTGCGTTGCAGATGTTGTTATAACAATTGTTTATATTTACGATATTATTTAATGTGAACCTGACACTTGCGAGAGACTTTAAAGTGCGATATATCATCAGTCGCGTTGAACTCGAATTTATGGTGACTTTGCCATTTGTAACACGCACCGAGAAAATATTCATGTGCTTCTTCGTGTTGGCTATGAAGCGCGGTATATATTTTGATGTGTTTCAGGAAGAACGACTCTTGGATGATTGTATTTTATGTATATTTTTTAAAAAGTATGCCGTTTGCTATAAAATGTGCGATTTTATAATTAGTGATTTACTAGTAACTCGATGTTCTTCTACTACTACAGTTTATAAAAAAAAAAATATCGGCCAGCCATTCTGATCTTTCATTGCATCGCCAACAGCACGGACAAGTACGATCCAGAAGCATTCATGATCTAAAAGATATGGTCTCTTAGATATGGTGGCAAAAAAACTCCCATAATTTGTAATAATATTATAGAAAAGCGTGCTTTCCGCTGTGAAAATTTGATACGTGCCGCAATTAAATGTAAATAAGAAACATCTGTGAAAATAAGTGGTTATTGGATGAGGAAGGACCAGGAAGTACATAGAATCGGCTTAGAAGCGTTAAAGTTACGTGTTGCAAAGTATGTATATAAATCTTACACTTGCGAAGGATTTTAAGGAGAGTTCCGTCATCTTCCCAGCAGTGAGCGTTAATTGCTTCTGCGATCGCAGTATAATAAACAACAGAATACGACAGTCTGTGGGCTTTAATTTGTACCACTCGGTGTTGTACGCCGCGCTGCCGATCAGCTTGCTCTACGAAGATGGAAACGATGCTGTAGTTATCTGACGTTTAAAACGTCGAGTACTGTTGTTTGTTCGTCGTTGTTACTATTATTTTCTCACCGCTAACCTTATTGCTCAGGTATTCCCCGGCGAAACAAAATATAAACGCTTCGAGATTTGTTATAGTGTAGAACAAAATAGACCGCATTATCTGCTCTACTACGTTGGGGCTGCCAATCGCCTGCAGTTAGGCGCAAAAACAACGTGCGAAGTCATTTGATGCATTTTAGAACCACGCGCAAGTTACTATATCAGATATACTGCATGTGATAGAATGTGAAGAAATGACGAGGAAAGAGAAATAATAATAAAATGAAATTTGTACACACGCACACATATTTAGAAATATATTAAGATTTTATATAATCACACTGTACAAAGACATGTACAGAGGATGATACTAATTTTATACTTACACAGTCATCTGCATGTCTACTTTCTATCCATGATATTCAACGATCTTACCTTTACGATAAGAAAGCCCAACGAACAAATCATTATCGTGTTTGACGCAAACTGCAGGAACGCGATTTGCGTGTAGAGATTATTAATATTTTTCGAAAAGTTGATGATTTTCTGATGTTTCTGTATAATCTGGTTCAGGGTGACGTTGATCGATTCGTGTTTATCTTCATTCGTGTGAGATATAAGTTGCGTGAACCATTTGCGTAGAATCTCCATCTGACCGGCTACGTGTAACGTCTGAAATCGAAAATTTCGAACATAAAATTGATTGAACTTCATGTCTGATTCACGTTTGTGTGAATAATATATGTGATATGTTTGAATTTGTAATATCAGCATTGTGTAGAGGCTGTTAATCCTATAACATCAGCCTTTTGTTTGGATAAAGAAGAATGTTTTACAATGCACAAGTAGTCGTTACATATTCAAAACTTTATCAACACGTTGATCGCCAAGATAACTGGCAGCTTTCTTTCTCAGTAACATTTTTGCGGTCACATATGTTTCACAGAAAAATTACCATTTATGATATAAATTATATTATATAAATATTATTATAAGCACATTAAACTTATAATTTGTAACTTATATTTTTGGATTTTATTTTATTTATAATATATTTCAAATTATTTGAGTTCTCAAATTTTTCGTATATTATCAGAGCATTTCACAAGTTTTCTCAATGTCCAGATTTATCTAATTATTTATTTCCCTTATCATTCTTTTTTTTTATTATTCTTTTATTATTTATTATGTCATTCTACGCAAAGTTCAAAGTTTTACACAAAATAAATATTTGAATAAAAATTCAAGAAATATTTTTTAGTAGAGGTATATCGGAATATATAAAAATGAAATATAGAAACTGTAGCAAATTATTTTTATTTTCTGTGTTGATGTTACTTCAATCTAAATTTTATCAAGATTGTCAAGAAGAATATATTTATAGAAGAAGAGATCTAATATTTACTTTCATTCCATTAAAAAATATAAGTGGATCCGAATACTCAGCCACCTGTATAGTATAAAATGTTCGTGCGGCATAAACGGTGAGGAACTTATAGGCAATTAACGTGCTTATTTTTGTAATTTTCAGGTACATTACAAGATAATCCGGACGAGGGGTTCACAAAACGTGTAACTGACTCACCAGAGTCAACAGCAACGCGTTCGTGATGCCGGCTGCCAAGGTGCACATAATCACGAACAAGAATTCGACGATTAATATGGATCTATATATAAGTTGCGTGTTAACGTCGAAGGGAATATCTAACTTGATGACAAAGGGCAGCTCCGTCGTGCGGTCTGTGACGTCTGCGTCGTTCAGGATAACGCCGGCGCAATATGCGATGACCGATATCGTGTGAAGCATGACTATGGAGTTGATGATACGATCCGATGTTTTTGCCTTGCACTCTACCTCGCGAAATTCCATGTCACTTTTGGCGCACTCGTCCCAATCGTCCTCCATCATCGACAAGATTTCGATGAAATTTCTGTGGACGACCGTGATCGTCGATCATACGATCGCGCAAACCCTAATTCTCGCGCTTCGGGAAGCTCTCGCGTTTTCCGCGCAAATGACAGACGCAAAAAATTTATAATCACGCTTTTGTATTTTTGTCCCATGCTTTTTGAAGGCTTTCGAAATAATATCAGTTTTAGCAGAAACTCATGCTGCGATACGAATAACCAGATATCATGCATGCCTTAACATTAACACCAAAGTTATTATTTATTATAACTATCTTATAATTAAAGTCACTTTCAACTCTACACATAATGCGCAGGTTGACAATCGTAGGTGATCCTAGTAACTCGTACTTACGTCATATTACGCTTGTGAGGATTTGTGCCATGACACTGAATGAGTTATGCCTTAATAATAACGACAATATGTAAGCGCTAAGGCATATATGACGTCTGGCGTACACTGCACTTACCGTTGTTTCAACCAAAACAGGATAAACTTAAAGAATACTTTGCTACATGCCAGAAAGCTGCACAAGCAGTCCACCAGATCGAGAAGCTCGGCGGTGTATATGTGTGTCAGAAAGTAGCGATAATGACAGTACTCGACAAACACTATTGAGACGATCCAAAATACCCTGCAGACCAGAACGTACGACATATCCGGCCAAATTCCGAACAGAATAAACATATATTTCAACGTGCGATTAAGCGTGCTTCTTCGCATCATAGTGCTCGCCTCTCCTCCTATTCGTCTAACCGAGATATTGCATCGAATAAGTGGGCGTGAACGATAAACACTCTCGGAGAAGCGGAAAGACAACGGGATGTCTTTGCTGCTAATGCGGATCCCAATGTGTATCAGCGAAACGTGAAGTGAAAGAAGTGAAACGTAGAGCACCCGCGCGAAGACTACGCGCGGCGCGGACAAGTCATTATACTGGTCGACTTTGCAGCGACTGTTGTCGACCAATGGGAGCCACTCATAAAATATTTTCATCGTGATGCACGCAGACTGCGGATATATATTCGCCGTGCGGTGAGTTCTGGCAATTTTAAGAAAAATAAGAGAGAACAGGTGTATTTGTCTGTGCCTTCCATCGACAAGAGGTAATTGACGGGTGGTGTAGTTACGAACTGTACTCTTGAAATATGCAACGATACGTGCGAGAACCCGCGTATACGATACGTGTGTACGATAGCGAGTAGTTTTTGTTGAGCTTTGGCGACCTCTTGAAATTTAGAGGGTGTAACAGACGTGGAGGGAGAAATAACAGAGAAGAGAGCCGCGCGGATTGCGCAGAACTACGTGTTTCCTTTTGCGTTTGCGCGACTCTCGCTCCGCTCAAATTACATATAAGGGAAGATATGCGAGTTTCCTTTCTTTTTTTTTCTTTGTTTTACGAGTTATGGAAAATCAGGATATCATATGCGTGTTAATTCTCGAGTGAACGTCCCGGATTGCTTTGACGTGGTTTGCAACTTTGGCTTTGAAAATCTTACTTTAGCTGATTCGTTAAATTGGCTTGTGTCAAAATAAGCACTGATACGATGGGTATGTGTTTATGTAGCTACTGAAGATATATTTACATATCCATGCCTAGTATATGCGACTCACAACTGCCGATCGGGAGTCATCGGCGGAACGCATTATTCATTGTATCGGCAAGACCATTGAAAAATACGATTTGATGCTTGTAGTATCTCTAAAAGCAAGTTAATATGTTGCGAGTGCAAAGTAAAGTGTCGTAGAAGTAAGTAGAAAGTAGGGTTTCATTTGACGGATTATATCGTGCGACAGAAGGAGCCATTAATCGCGAATGCGAATGTTGCGTGGAACTTTTAAAAGAACTACTTTACATTTAATATATTTCTTTATGTGAAGCTTACACCTAAGATACTAAAGTGAGAAAGATACTAAAATGAGATTCATCATAATTTGTTTTACATTTGAATTTATGACTTTAAATTTATTGACTGAAGAATTATATGACTTTTTGTGTTGGTCAGAAGACTGACATGCGTTTTGATTTATTTTGGGAACAAGATTTTTCAAACAATTGTTTTTTATACGTCGACTATATTCTTGAAAAAAAATATGTCCTCTGTTATACAATGTGCGGCATTATAACTAGTGATTTACGTGTAACTCAGTGTTCCGTTACAGTTTATAAAAAAGATCGATCAGCCCAGTTTGACTGTTTATTGCATTGCCAACAGCACGGACAAGTACGATCCAGAAGCATTCATGATCTAAAAGAAATATGTCTCTGATAGAATTGTTTCTTAAGTTAGTGTCAAGAAAATTTGGGTGCTTCGTAATAATATCATAGAAAAGTGTGCTTCTTGCTATAAAAATTTTACATCCGCAGCAATTAGATGTAAAAGAGAAAAAATTGTAAAAATAAGTGTTTTTTGGAAGATGGGGAACGACTGTATGGAATCGGCTAGGAGCGTTGAACTGGCGCAAATATATGTGACTGTGTATATAAATCTTACACTCGCAAAGGTTTCTAAGGAGAGATCTGTCATCTTTCCAGCTGTGAGCGTCAATTGCCTCTGCGATCGCATTATAACAAAGAACAGAACACGACCGTCTTTAGGCTCCATGTTGTACCACGCGGTGTTGTACGCTGCGATACCGATCAGTTTGCTCTACGAAGATGGAAACAATGCTGTAGCTTACTGCCATGTAAAACATCGAGTATTGTTGCTTATTCGTCATTGTTACTATTATTCTCCTACCGCTAACCTTATTGCTCAGATATTCTCCGGCGAAGCAAAATATAAACGCTTCCAGATTTGTTATAGTATAAAACAAAAGAGACCGAACTATCTGTTCTACCGCGTTGGGGCTGCCAATCGCCTGCAATCAGGCGGAAAAACGACAGTCACACGATATCGAAGTCACTTGGTGTATTCGAGAACGCAAGTTTTTACATGAGACATACCGCGTGTAGACGAAGAAGGGAGAAGAAATGATTTTAGAAGTAATTTTATACTTACATATCATTCGCTTAAGTATCTATCTCTGATAGTCAACGATCTTACCGTTACGATAAGAAAGCCCAACGAACAAATCATTATCATGTTCGACCCGAACTGTAGGAACGCGACGTGCGTGTAGAGGCTCTCGATACTTTCCGAAAAGTAGATGATTTTCTGATGCTTCTTTATGATCTGGTTCAGCGTAACGTCGATCGATTTGTGCTTGTTCTCATTTGCGTGAGGCACAAGTTGTGTGAACCAGTTACGTAGAATGTCTATCTGGCCGGCGGCGTGTAACGTCTAAAATTGAAAATTTCCCATATGAAATTGATTGGACTTCACGATTGACTCACGTTTATGTGACTGATATAATATGCAAAATGTTGGATGTCGCAGTATCAACAATGTATACTTGTTGAGATTGTGAATTTCATAACATCGATATTGTTTGGATAAAAAGAAAGGTTTTGCAATACACACGTAATTGTTACATACTCCGACAAATCTATTAACATGTTGACTGCCAAGGTAATCACAGATAACAGACAACTTACTTTTTCAGTGGTATCATTGTGGTCACGTGTAATTCACAGATAATTGTGTGTCACCTGCGTAATATACAATTTTATTGTAATATAGATATATACCAAACTTGCTGGCAATCAACATATTAATTCTAATTTTCACTTTAGTTATAGGTGGTTCTGATGAGGAGTTTGTCTAATGTGTATTTGACTCACCAGACTCAATAGCAATGCGTTCGTCACGCCGGCTGCCCATCCGCACATAATCATATACAAGAATTCGATGATTAATACAGCTCTGTATACGAGTTGCGTGTTAACGTCGAATGGGATGTCTAACTTGTTGACATAGGGTAGCTCCGTCGTGTGGTCTGTGACGTCGACGTCGTCCAGGATAACGCCGGTGCAATACGCGATGATCGTCATCGTGTGAAGTACGACTATCGAGTTCATGATACGATCCGATGTTTTCGCCTTGCATTCCGCCTCGCGAAATTCCGTATCGCTCTTGGCGCACTCGTCCCAATCGTCCGACATCATCGACAAGATTTCGACGAAGTTTCTGTGGACGAGCGTGTCCGTCGATCATGCGATCGCGAGACCCTAATTTTCGCGTTTCGGAAATCACTCGTGTTTTCCACGCAAACGACAGCCCCAAGTAATTGACAACTATAAAGCTTGGAGCTCTAGGTATTTTGTGCCCCAGATGGAAGCTACTGAAGTAATGTCGTTATCAGCGGAAACTCATGCCGCGATACGAGCAACCAGGTGTCATGCATGCCTTAACATTAACATCACAAAGTTACAATTTATTGTACTATTTTATAATTCGGTCGCACCATTTTTAACTGCACACGTTAATGCGCAAGGCCGACGATCGTCGGAAGTTCTAATGAGTTGTACTTACGTCGTCCTGTGCTCGAGGGGACTTGTTCCAGAACACTGAATAAATTATGCTTTAATAATAACGACAATATGTAAGCGCTAAGGCATATATGACTTCTGGCGCACAACGTTATACTTACTGTTGATTCAGCCAAAACATGATAAACTTTATTAACACTTTGATATACGCCAAAAAGCTGCACAAACAGTCCATCAGATCGAGAAGCTCAGCGGTATATATGTGAGTCACAAAATAATGATAATGACAGTACCCGACGAACACTAATGAGACGACCCAAAATACCCTGCAGAGCAGAACGCCTGACATGCCTGGCCAAATACCGAACAGAATAAACATAAATTTCAACGTGCGATTAATCGTGTTCTTCCGGATCATAATGCTCGCCTCTCGACTGTTCGTCTAACCGAACGAGTGCATTGAACAGGTGCACGATACGAACGACAAACAGTCTCGGAGAAACGAAGAGACGAGGAGATGTCTCCGTCGTGAATCTGAATACCAATATTAATTAGCTTTTGAAGTGAATCATAGAGTACTCGCGTGAAGACTGCGAGCGGCGCTGAAAAGTCATCATCGTGGTCGAGTTTGCGTCGACCGTGCCGACCAATAGGAGCCGCTCATTAAATATTTTTCTCGTGATGCTCACCGCGGATATAGTCGCTGTGCAGTGAGTTCTGACAATTTTAATGAAAAGAACAGAGGGCGGGTGGGTTTGTCTGTCCCTTCCGCCGGCAAGAGGGGATTGGCGGACAGCGTGTTTGCGAATCGTTCGCTTGAAATATGCAACGATACATGCGACAACGCGCGGGCATTGTCTGTCTGATCTCTCGTCGAGCTCTCGCGACCTTTTGAAATTTAGAGAGTGTAACGCACGTGGGGGTAAAAATAACCGAAGAGAGTCACGCGCTCTTGCGATACTACGTGTCCCTCTCTGCGTATACGCGACTTTTGCTCCGCTCGGACTACGTATGAGGGAAGATCCGCGAGTTTCCTTTCCTTTTTTTCTTTGTTCTGCGATTCATGGAAAGACGGGATGCGATATCGTGCTCGTATTAGTTCTCGAGCAAACGCTTCGGGCGGTTTCGTGACAGTTTGCAACGTTGCTCTGGACATTATTCCGTGAATTATTATTGTATATATATATATATATATATATATATATATATATATATATATATATATGCAAACTGGAGATATGTATATTCACTGGATATATTTTAGGAAAAATAACTGCGACGTGTGTGTTTGTATAACTGAAGTTGTATTTACATATTGAGTCGATATATGTTTCACGACTACTGATCGAGATTAATGGGTGGGACGCAATGTTTATTCCATCGCCATTAACAAGTACGTTATCGATGCGCGCGGTACTATAAGAACGAATTTATATCTTGTGAGTGATAATTAAAATGTTCCACGAATAAACCGAGAACAGAAATTAACTAATTTTATCACGCGACGTAAATAATAAGAGGCCACTAATCTCGAGTGTGTTGCGCGGAGTTCTATTAAAACAATTGTTTTAAGTTTATTATATGGTTTAACGTAAACCTGATACTTGCAAAAGATTCTAAAGTATGATTCATTATTATTC
Source organism: Odontomachus brunneus (assembly GCF_010583005.1). Taxonomy (NCBI): domain Eukaryota; kingdom Metazoa; phylum Arthropoda; class Insecta; order Hymenoptera; family Formicidae; genus Odontomachus; species Odontomachus brunneus. Next base: position 2,402,375 of record NW_022639483.1, on the reverse strand, counting down.
GCGTTGAACCTATATTTACGGCGACTTTGTCGTCTCGTCATTCGCATCGAGACAGTATTCATGTGATTATTTGTGTTGGGTATGGAGAGCGAGACGCGTTTCAATGTGTTTCAGGAAGAACAACTTGGATGGTTGCGTCGTATTTTGTGTGTATTTTTGAAAAAGGGTATGTTTGTTATAAAATGTGCGATTCTATAACTAGTGATTTACTATTAACTCGGTGTTTCACTACTATAATTTATAAAAAAATGGTCATCCCAATCTCACTTTTCATTTCATCGCCAACAATACGGACAAGTACGTCCCAGAAGCATTCATTATCTAAAAGACATATTGTCTGTTAAATTAGTGACAACTCCTAATTTGGAATAGTATCATAGAAAAGAGTATTTTCATAGCTTCCCGCTATGAAAATTTCATTCGTGCCGCAATTAAATGTGAATAAGAAAGATTTGTGAAAATTAGTGCTTATTGGACTTAGAAAGGACTAGGAAGTATGAGGAATCGACTTGAAGCGCTAAGCGCATGTAAAGTTATCCATTGTGCATATAATAGTGCATATAAATCTTACGCTCGCGAAGGACTGTAAGGAGAGTTCTGTTATCTTCCCAGCTGTGAGCGTCAATTGTTTCTGCGATCGCAGTATAATAAACAACAGAATACGGCCGTCTTTGGGTTTTAAATCGTACCACTCGGTGTTATACGCCGCGATGCCGATCAGTTTACTCTATAAAGATGGAAACGATACCGTTGTTTTCTAACGCTTAAAACATCGAGTATTGTTGTTTGTTCGTCACTGTTACTATTATTCTCTTGCTGCTAACCTTGTTGCTCAGATATTCCCCGGCGAAACAAAATATAAATGCTTCGAGATTTGTTATAGTGTAGAACAAAAGAGATCGCATTATCTGCTCTACCGCATTGGGGCTGCCAATCGCCTGCAAATAGACGTAAAAACGACGCGCGCATCGATGCATTTTAGAACCACACGCAAATTTCGATATCAGTCATACTGCATGTGATAAAAAGATGAAGCGATGATGAGGAAAAAGAAATAATAAGAAAATGAAATTTGCACATGCACACACATACACATATACTCTTAGAACTATATTAAAATTTTGTAAAATCATACTCTACATAGGCATGTACGTAGATATTATATATAAATATGTGGAGCATTTTTAGACTTACATTCATTTACACAACTATTTTCTATTCATAATACCTAAAAACTCTTACCGTTACGATAAGGAAGCCCAACGAGCAAATCATTATCATGTTTGACGCGAACTGCAGGAAAGCGATTTGTGTGTAAAGATTCTCGATACTTTTCGAAAAGTTGATGATTTTCTGATGCTTTTTTATGATCTGGTTCAGTGTGACGATCGATTGGTATTTGTCCTCATTTGCGCGAGGTACAAGTTGTGTGAAACATTTACGTAGAATGTCCATCTGACCGGCGACGTGTAATGTCTGAAATTGAAAATTTTGTGTATGAAATTGAAATTTGATGTCTGACGTTCGTGAGGATAATATAATGTTAAGAAAATGTTGGGAATTATAATATCAGCAATGAATGTGTGAAAACAGTGGTTATAACATGGACACTGTTTAGACAAAGAAGAAGGTTTTGCAGACATAGTTGTTGCATACTCAAAAAACTCTATTAACACCTTGCGAAGATAATTATAGCTGACAGGCAACTTATTTTTTAATTATAGTTAACCGCATTCTATCGATTACATATGACTCACAGATAATTGTGCGTTACTTGAGTAATATATAATTTTGTTGTAATAATAGTGGCATACACTAAATCCGTAGTGTCCAATTATGCTCAATTTGAATTATTTTTAACCATTCCTATAAGTCGCCACTACTCCTACTAAATATATTGTTAATTTAACTAATGTAATGCAGTTAAATAATTTAACTTAAAAAATGTATTAAATTTGACTAAAATTTAGTTTATGTTTTATTATGTGTACGTTAATGTAACCTTTGTTTTAGTAAAAAATAACTTAATATTGTTTTAAATGGGTTGATTAGATGTGGTTGTTTTTTTAAACACATGTTTTGTGTTAAAATAGTAAATTTTGACACATATAATAGTTAAAAATAACTAAATATTATTTAACTCAAGAAATTGATTTAAATTTGACCCTCTAATATTTAACAATGTATACCAAACGTGCTGACAATCACCATATTAATTATAATTTTTACGTTAATTATAGATAGTCCTGACGCTCGCATAATGTGTATACGACTCACCAGACTCAATAGCAATGCGTTCGTCACGCCGGCTGCCCAGGCGCACATAATTACGAACAAGAATTCGACGATTAATATCGATCTGTATGTGAGTTGCGTGTTTACGTTGAAGGGGATGTCCAACTTGTCGACATAGGGCAGCTCCGTCGTGCGATCTGTGATGTCGACGTCGTTTAGGACAATGCCGCTGCAATACCCGATGATCGTCATCGTGTGAAGCATGACTATTGAGTTCATGATACGATCCGATGTTTTCGCCTTGCACTCCGCTTCGTGAAATCCGCTATCGCTCTTGGCGCACTCGTCCCAATCGTCCGACATCATCGACAAAATTTCGATGAAATTTCTGTGGACGACCGTATTTGTCGATCATGTGATCGCACATGATCGCGGGATTACACTAATTTTCGCACTTTGTGATCACTCATGTCTTTCGCGCAAATGACAGTCGTAAAAAATTGACAATCACGAAAGTATCTCTTGTATCAGTTCCAGGTGAAGGCTTTCGATATATGTTTCGTTCTTAGCGAAAACTCATGCCGCGATACGAATAACCAGGTATCATGCATGCCTTAACATTAATGTCAAAGTTATCATTTATTATAATTATCTTATAATTAAAGTCACTTTCAACTCTACACATAATGAATAGGTTGCAATTGTTGATGATTCTAATGACTCGTACTTACGTCCTCCTACGCTTGTGGAGATTTGTGCCAGAACATTGAATGAATTGTGCTTTAATAATAACGACAATGTATAAGCGCTAAGGCATATATGACGTCTGGCGTACGCTGCACTTACCGCTGTTTCAACCAAAACAGGATAAACTTAATTAACACTTTGCCATACGCCAAAAAGCTGCACAAGCAGTCCACCAGATCGAGAAGCTCGGCGGTGTATATGTGCGTCAGAAAGTAGTGGTAATGACAGTACTCGACAAGTCCTAATGAGACGACCCAAAATATTCTGCAGACCAGAACGCATGACATATCCGGCCAAATACCGAACAGAATAAACATATATTTCAACGTGCGATTAAGCGTGCTTCTTCGCATCATAGTGCTTGCCTCTCCTCCTATTCGTCTAACCGAGATATTGCATCGAATAAGTACGCGTGAACGATAAACACTCTCGGAGAAGCGGAAAGACAACGGGATGTCTTTGCTGCTAATGCGGATCCCAATGTGTATCAGCGTTAGAAGTGAAACGTAGAGCACCCGCGCGAAGACTACGCGCGACGCTGACAAGTCATTATCCTGGTCGACTTTGCAGCGACTGTTGTTGACCAATGGGAGCCACTCATGAAATATTTTCATCGTGATGCACGCAGTCTGCGGATATATATTCGCCGTGTGGTGAGTTCTGGCAATTTTAAGAAAAATAAGAGAGAACAGGTGGATTTGTCTGTGCCTTCCATAGACAAGAGGTAATTGACGGGTGGTGTAGTTACGAACTGTACTCTTGAAATATGCAACGATACGTGCGAGAACCCGCGTATACGATACGTGTGTACGATAGCGAGTAGTTTTTGTTGAGCTTTGGCGACCTCTTGAAATTTAGAGGGTGTAACAGACGTGGAGGGAGAAATAACAGAGAAGAGAGCCGCGCGGGTTGCGCAGAACTACGTGTTTCCCTTTGCGTTTGCGCGACTCTCGCTCCGCTCAAATTACATATAAGGGAAGATGTGCGAGTTTCTTTTCTTTTTTTTTCTTTGCTTTACGAGTTATGGAAAATCGGGATATCATATGCGTGTTAATTCTCGAGTGAACGTCCCGGACTGCTTTGACGTGGTTTGCAACTTTGGCTTTGAAAATCTTACTTTAGCTGATTCGTTAAATTGGCTTGTGTAAAAATAAGCACTGATACGATGGGTATGTGTCTATGTAGCTACTGAAGATATATTTACATATCCATGCCTAGTATATGCGACTCACGACTGCCGATCGGGAGTCATCGGCGGAACGCATTATTCATTGTATCGGCAAGACCATTGAAAAATAGGATTTGATGCTTGTAGAATCTCTAAAAGCAAGTTAATATGTTGCGAGTGCAAAGTAAAGTGTCGTAGAAGTAAGTAGAAAGTGGGGTTTTATTTGACGGATTATATCGTGCGACAGAACGAGCCATTAATTGCGAATGCGAATGTTGCGTGGAGCTTTTAAAAGAACTACTTTACATTTATTATATTGCTTTACGTGAAGCTTACACTTAAGATACTAAAGTGAGAAAGATACTAAAATGAGATTCATCATAATTCGTTTTGCATTTGAATTTATGATTTTGAATTTATTGACTGAAGAATTATATGACTTTTTGTGTTGATCAGAAGACCGACATGCGTTTTTTTTGGGAACAAGGTTTTTCAAACAATTGTTTTTTATACGTCGGCTATATTCTTGAAAAAAAAAAAATGTTCTCCGTTATACAATGTGCGGCATTATAACTAGTGATTTACGTGTAACTCAGTATTCCGTTACAGTTTATAAATAAGATCGATCAATCCAGTTTGACTTTTTATTCCATCGCCAACAGCACGGACATGTACGATCCAGAAGCATTCATGATCTAAAAGAAATATGTCTCTGATAGAATTGTTTCTTAAGTTAGTGTCAAGAAAATTTGGGTGCTTCGTGAGGGCTGCTCCGTAAGTTTTGCGACTTGGCAACACTGGCGTTGCTAGGTAAGATCTAACCTTACCATCAAAAAGTTTGACAGTTTGGAAGATTTTTTTACTGGAAACGTTTTGTCGTACGGAGGCTACTTGTATTTTTTACAGTGACTTGAAAATTGTGTCTCAGCGAAAAAATGGAATTAACACGAGAACACTTTCGTGCGATGATTTTATATGACTTTCGACGTGGATTATCGAGACCAGAGTGCATCGATCAACTTGCTTCCACTTTTGGCAATGAAGTACCTCACAAGGCCACTATTTGTCGCTGGTTTAATGACTTCAATCGTGGTCGTAGTTCGCTCACCGACGAACCTCGCGAAGGTCGTCCAAAATCAGCTGCTGTGCCAGAAAACATCGATGCTGTGCGTGAATTGATAATGCAAGATCGACATGTGACATACCGTGAGATTCAGGCATCCCTGGGTGTTGGTATGAATTGCATACAAACGATATTGCATGAACATTTGGCCGTAAAAAAAATTTGTTCACGTTGGATCCCGCATAATTTAACAACTGCTCAAAAAAAGGATCGTGTAAATTGATGCAAAAAAATGT
>NW_022639483.1:2362715-2396856 GCF_010583005.1 Odontomachus brunneus | reverse complement strand
AAAACGACAGTCACACGATATCGAAGTCACTTGGTGTATTCGAGAACGCAAGTTTTTACATGAGACATACCGCGTGTAGACGAAGAAGGGAGAAGAAATGATTTTAGAAGTAATTTTATACTTACATATCATTCGCTTAAGTATCTATCTCTGATAGTCAACGATCTTACCGTTACGATAAGAAAGCCCAACGAACAAATCATTATCATGTTCGACCCGAACTGTAGGAACGCGACGTGCGTGTAGAGGCTCTCGATACTTTCCGAAAAGTAGATGATTTTCTGATGCTTCTTTATGATCTGGTTCAGCGTAATGTTGATCGATTTGTGCTTGTTCTCATTTGCGTGAGGCACAAGTTGTGTGAACCAGTTACGTAGAATGTCTATCTGGCCGGCGGCGTGTAACGTCTAAAATTGAAAATTTCCCATATGAAATTGATTGGACTTCACGATTGACTCACGTTTATGTGACTGATATAATATGCAAAATGTTGGATGTCGCAGTATCAACAATGTATACTTGTTGAGATTGTGAATTTCATAACATCGATATTGTTTGGATAAAAAGAAAGGTTTTGCAATACACACGTAATTGTTACATACTCCGACAAATCTATTAACATGTTGACTGCCAAGGTAATCACAGGTAACAGGCAACTTACTTTTTCAGTGGTATCATTGTGGTCACGTGTAATTGATAGATAATTGTGTGTCACCTGTGTAATATACAATTTTATTGTAATATAGACGATATATACCAAACTTGCTGGCAATCAACATGTTAATTCTAATTTTCACGTTAATTATAGGTGGTTCTGATGACGAGCTTGTCTAATGTGTATTTGACTCACCAGACACAATAGCAATGCGTTCGTCACGCCGGTTGCCCATCCGCACATGATCATGTACAAGAATTCGATGATTAATATAGCTTTGTATGTGACTTGCGTGTTAACGTCGAAGGGGATGTCTATCTTGTTGACATAGGGTATCTCCGTCGTATGGTTTGTGACTTCGACGTCGCCCAGGAGAGATTTGGTGCAATACGCGAAGATCGTCATCGTGTGAAGTGCGATTATCGAGTTCGTGAGACGATCCGATGTTTTCGCCTTGTGTCCCGCCTCGCGTAATTCCATATCGCACTTGGCGCACTTGTCCCAATCGTCCGACATCAACGACAAGACTTCGACGAAGTTTCTGTGGACGAGCGTGCCCGTCGATCATGCGATCGCGAAACCCTAATTTTCGCGCTTCGGGAATTACTCGTGTTTTCCACGCAAACGACAGCCCCAAGTAATTGACAACTATAAAGCTTGGAGCTCTACGTATTTTGTGCCCCAGATGGAAGCTCATGTCGTTATCAGCGGAAACTCATGCCGCAATACGAGCAACCAGATATCATGCATGCCTTAACATTAACATCACAAAGTTACAATTTATTATAACTATCTTATAATTCGGTCGCACCATTTTTAACTGCACACGTTAATGCGCAAGGCCGACGATCGTCGGAAGTTCTAATGAGTTGTACTTATGTCGTCCTGTGCTCGAGGAGACTTGTTCCAGAATACTGAATAAATTATGCTTTAATAATAACGACAATATGTAAGCGCTAAGGCATATATGACTTCTGGCGCACAACGTTGTACTTACTGTTGATTCAGCCAAAATATGCTAAACTTTATTAACACTTTGGTATACGCCAAAAAGCTGCACAAACAGTCCATCAGATCGAGAAGCTCAGCGGTATATATGTGAGTCACCAAATAATGGTAATGACAGTATCCGACGAACACTAATGAGACGACCCAAAATACCCTGCAGAGCAGAACGGCTGGCATGCCTGGCCAAATACCGAACAGAATAAACAAAAATTTCAACGTGTGATTAATCGTGTTCTTCCGGATCATAATGCTCGCCTCTCGACTGTTCGTCTAACCGAACGAGTGAACAGGTGCACGATACGAACGACAAACGGTCTCGGAGAAACGAAGAGACGAGGAGATATCTCCGTCGCGAATCTGAATACCAATGTAAATTAGCTTTTGAAGTGAATCATAAAGCACTCGCGTGAAGACTGCGAGCGGCGCTGAAAAGTCATCATCGTAGTCGAGTTTGCGTCGACCGTGCCGACCAATAGGAGCCACTCATTAAATATTTTTCTCGTGATGTGCACAGACTGCGGATATATTCGCTGTGCAGTGAGTTCTAGCAATTTTAATGAAAATTACGGGGGACAGGTGGGTTTGTCTATCCCTTCCGTCGGCAAGAAGGGCTTGGCGGCCAGTGCGTTTGCGAATCGTTCGCTTGAAATATACATCGATGCGTGCGACAACGCGCGGACACCGTCTGCCTGATCGCAAGTCGCGTTCGTCGAGCTCTGGCGACCTTATGAAATATAAAGGGTGTAACACACGAGGGATGAGAAATGACAGGGAAGGGAGCCGCGCGCTATTACGACACTACGCGTCCCCCTCTGTATGTGCGCGACTCTTGCTCCGCTCGAACTACATATGAGGGAAGATCCGCGAGTTTCCTTTTCTCTTTTTTCTTTTGTTCTGCAATTCATGGAAAGTCAGGATACGATATCGTGCTCGTATTAATTCTCGAGCAAACGCTCGGGCAGTTTCGTAGCAGTTTGCAACGTTATTCTGGACATTATTCCGTGAGTCATTATTGTATATATTCAAACTGTGTATATTTTAACAAAAATAACTACTATATATGTGTGTGTGTCTAAACAACTAATAAAGATATATTCGCATGTATAGTCGATACATGTTTCGTAACTACCGATCTATAGTCATGGTTGGGACGCGATATTCATTGCATCGCCAACGTCATTAACAGATACGCCACTGATGAGTTCAGGATCTATAAGAACTGTCGTTCTGTACCGCTTATACGACTGAACTGTCGTTCTTATAGATCCTGTTGTGAGTGTGAATTAAGGTATTCTGCGAATAAACATAGAGCGGCATTTTATCTAATTGATTTTATCACGCGACATACATAATAAGAAGTCATTTATCGCGAGTGTGTTCTATTAAAAGTTATTTATTGCGTGTAGTTCTATTAAAAGAATTGCTTTACATTTATTATATTGTTTTACGTGAACCTGACACTTGCAGGACACTTGAAGGACTCTGAAGTATGGTTCATCATCATCGCGTTGTATCTGAATTTATGGTGACTTTACCGTCTCTAACATGCATCGAGATCACATTCATGTGATTCTTCGTGTTAGTCAGAACGGGATGCGTTTCAATGTGTTCCAGTAAGAACGATATTCGGACGATTGTGTCGTACATTGTCTGTATTTTTGAAAAATATGCTATTTGCTATAAAATGTGCGATTTTATAACTAGTGATTTACTAGTAACTTAATGTTCCATTACACTATAGTTAATAAAAATAGATGGCTACTCCAGTCTGACCTTTCATTGCATCGCCAACAGTACGGACAAATACGATCCAGAAGCATTCATGATCTAAGAGACATATTCTCTGTTAAATTATTGACAAGAAAATTCCTAATAATTTTTAATAATATCATAAAAAAGCGTACTTTCTGCTGTGTAAATTTTTTTTGCACTGCTATTAGATATGACTGAGAAAGATTCATGAAAATAAATGATTATTGAACTAGGAAGAACCAGAAAGTATATAGAATCAGCTTGAAGCGTTATGCGCGCGTAAAGTTATGCATTACGAACTGTGCATATAAATCTTACACTCGCGAAGGATTCTAAGGAGAGATCCATCATCTTCCCAGCTGTGAGTATCAGTTGCTTCTGCGATCGTAATATAACAAACAACAGAACACGGGCATTTCTGGGCTTTAAATTGTACCACTCGCTGTTATATGCCGCAAGGCTGATCAATTTGCTCTACGAAGATGGAAACAACGCTGTACTTTGTAACGTTTAAAACATCGAATATTATTGTTTGCTTATCATTGTTACTATTATTCTCCCACTACTGACCTTGTTGCTCAGATATTCTCCGGCGAAACAAAATATAAATGCTTCGAGATTTGTTATAGTGTAGAACAAAAGAGATCTTATTATCTGTTTTACCGCATCAGGGCTGCCAACCGCCTGAAATTAGTCGTAAAAACAACGAGTGAAGTCATTGAAACGTGCAAATTATATACTATGTGAGATACACAATTATATACTATATGAGATATACATATGATATATGATAAAAGGCGAAGCAATGACGAGGAAAGAGAAGTAATAATATAATGACCAAATATGTATCTTAGGCTCTACATTAAGTAACACTTAAATTTAATAAAGTAATAAGGTTATTAAGAACCAAATGCTAAATATTAATGCACATATATATATATATATATATATATATATAGTCTCTCTCTTATACACATATATATGTGTATAAGAGAGAGACTATATATATATATATATATATATATATATAGTCTCTCTCTTATACACATATATATGTGTATAAGAGAGAGACTATATATATATATATATATATATATATATGGTAGAGTGGATAATATAATGAAATTTTCATAAACATATACATTTATGTACTTAGAAATACATTAAAATTTTGTAAAATTGTATTGTAAAATTGTATTGTACATAGGCATGTACATAGATATATATAGCAATTTTGTACTGTCTTTCGCTTACATATCTATCCATGTTATTCAACAGTCTTACCTTTACGATAAGAAAGCCCAACGAACAAATCATTATCATATTTGACGCGAATTGCAGGAACGCGATTTGCGTGTAAAGATTTTCAACGTTTTTCGAAAAGATGATGATTCTCTGATGCTTCTGTATGACCTGGTTCAGTACGACGTCGATCGATTGATCTTTGTTCTCATTTGCGCGAGGTACAATTTGCGTGAGACATTTGCGTAGAATGTCTATCTGACCGGCGGCGTGTAATGTCTGAAATTGAAAATTTCTTTACACGAAATTGACTAGACTTTATGTGTGTCTCTCGTTCATGTGGATAATATAATATGCAAAATGTTAGGAATTGTGATATCAGCAATATGTGTGGAGGCTGCAATTTTAACTTGGTTTAGAAAAAGAAGGTTTTGCAGTATACACGTAGTCGTTACACACTCAGAAAACTTTGTTAACACATTCACTGCCAAATTAATTAAATAACTAGAAGTTTAATTTGTTCAGTGACATTATTACTGTCAAGTGTGACTCACACATAATTATGTCACTTTTATAGTATACAATATTATTGTAATATAGGTGGCACATACCAAACTTGCTGGCATCAACATGTAAATTCTAATTTCGACATTAATTATAAATAGTTCTGATGACGTGAGCTCGCCTAATGTGTATTCGACTCACCAGGCACATTAACAATGCGTTTGTCACGCCGGCTGCCCAGGCGCACATAATTACGAACAAGAATTCGGCGATTAATATGGATCTGTATGTGAGTTGCGTGTTAACCTCGAAGGGGATGTCTACCTTCTCGACGTAGGGCAGCTCCGACGTGTGGTTCGTGACGTCGATGTCGTTTATGATGATGCCGAAGGAATACCCAATAATCGTTATCGTGTGAAGCACGAAAACCGAGTTCATAACACGATCCGATAATTTCGCTTTGTGCTGCGTCTCGCGTAATGCGACATCGCTCTTGGCGCTCTCGTCCCAATCGTCGGACATCATCGACATGATTTCGATGAATTTTCTGTGGACGACCGTGCTGGTCGATCATACGATCGCACATGATCGCGGGATTACACTAATTTTCGCGCTGTGGGAATCACTTGTATCTTCCATGCAAACGACAGCCGGAAAAAAATGATAATTACAAAAGTCGTTCTTGTATTTTTGTATCCATCCCAGGTAAAGGATTTGGAGTATTGTCGTTTCTAACGGAAACTCATGCCTCGATACGAATAACCGGGTACCATGTACGCCTTATAACATTAATACTAAAGTTATAATTTATTATATTTATCTTATAATATTAAGGTCACTCGCACGGACTTTCTGTTCTATATAATGCGTAAGATTGACAATCGTAGGTAATTCTGATCACTTGTACTTACGTCGTTCTACGTTTGAGGGGATTTGTGCCAGAATACTGAATGAATTATACTTTTAATAACAATAATATGTAAGCGCTAAGACATATATGATGTCTGGTGCATGCTGCACTTACCGTTGTTTCAACCAAAACACGATAAACTTAGTTAACACTTTGCCATACGCCAGAAAGCTGCACAAGCCGTCCACCAGATCGAGAAGCTCGGCGGTGTATACATGTGCCAGAAGATAGCGGAAAATACTATACTCGATAAATAATATTGTGACGACCCAAAATACCCTGCAGATCAGAACGCATGGGATGCCCGGCCAAATACCATACAGAATGAACAGATATTTCAACGTGCGATTAAGCGTGTTCCTCCGCATCATGACGCTCGCCTCTCGTGCCGTTTGTCTAACCGAGCGAGTGCATCGAACAAGCACACGCGACCGACAAACACTGTCGGAGAAACAGAGAGACGTCGAGGTATCTCTGCTGCGAGTTTGAATCCCAATGTGAATTGGCTTTTGAAGTGAATCGTAGAGCATTCGCGTGAAGACTGCGGGCGATGCTGACAAATCATCATCGTTGTCGACTTTATAGCGACTTTGTGTCGACCAATGGGAGCCGGTCATTAAATATTTTTATTGTAATGCATGTAAGGCCGCGGATACGTTCACCGTACAGAGAGAGTTTCGACAATTGTAATGAAAAGCAGAGAAAACAGGTGGATTTGTCTATATCTTCCACCCACAGGAGACGGCTGAAAGACAGCGTGGTCACGAGTTGTTCACTTAAAATATGCAACGATACGATGCGAGAACGGGCGGACACCGTACGTCCGATCGTGGGTCGTGTTCGTTGAGCTTTGGCGACCTTTTGAAATATGGAGGGTGTAACATGCGGAGGGAGAAATAACAAAGAAGTGCTGGGCGATATTGCAAAATTACGTGCCCCTCTTTACGTGTGTGCGTGACTTTCGCTCCGCTCAAACTGCGACCGAGGGAAGATCCGCGAATTTCCTTTCTTTGTATTTCATGGAAAATCGAGATGCAATATCGTGCTCGTTTTATTTCTCAAGTTAACGTTCTGGACAATTCTGTGGCAGATTGCAACGATGTTCTGGAAATATTACGTGAATCACTTTTGCTTCACTAAATATATTTGAGCAAAGATAACAACTATCACAGTGTGTTTGTGTGATGTGTGTGTATTTATAATTAGTGAAAATATATTTATATATCTGCTTGCGCGTGGTATATGTTTCACGGCTACCGCTCGAGAATCGCCGGGACAATCATGTCATTCATTGCGCCGTCAACAGCACTAACAGATACAATCCCGATGCATTTATGATGTATAGGAACGAGTTAACATCTTCTTCTCGCAATATTTCCTCACTTACAGTTGATTTATCCATAACATGATAAATTTTTATAATCATTCTCACGTGTGTCAAGAAGCACAAGCAATCCACCAGATCGTAAAATCTCTCAGATGTGACATAAAGTAAAAATATACATTAACGATAAAGTAACGATAATGGCAGAAAATAAGGAATGTAACGATCTAAAACACTCTGGAAATTATAACGCATGATATGCGTGTCTAGATGCCGAACACGGAAAGTGTGATTGCGCGGCTGCATGCTCTTACGAGTCATGATTTTGTTTTTTGGAGTCATGAGTCTTGCGTAAAAGTGTGCAGATTAGAAAACTTTTAATGAAATAAGCACTCTCAGGAATAAGTAAGAGTGATTCGCGAATATATTTCTCGACAACAGGGCGATGTTATATCGCCGGATATTCACTCAATGATTGAGGAAGTAACGAGTTATTAGTTGTATTAATATTAGTTGTATTAATTACTAGTTGTAAAACATCACACTAGTTAATAAACACCGTATTTAAATTAAAATACGATAGAAAATATGATACAATAATCCGAGAAAAGTTCTTTCTGAAACATATCGAGACGCATCCTATTCTCCCATGAACAACACAAAGAATCATATGAATATTGCCTCGTAGCGCATTACAGACCGCAAAAGATATAGAATCGTCAATCGTCAAATGACTAATCGTCCAAGAGTGCACGCGACGTATATGTGAGAGGTCATCAAGCAGTGCGTGCACCCTTGGATGATCGGCCAATTGATAATTCTATATCTTTGCGGTCTGTAACGCATTATTAGGCAATATTCATACGATTCTCCGTGTTGTTCATGGGAGAGTAGGATGCGTCTTAATGTGTTTCAAAAAGAACTTTTCTCGGACGATTGTGTCGTATTTTATATGAATTTCGTAAAAATATGCTGTTTACTAACTAATGTGCTGTTTTATAACTAGTGATTTACTAATAACTCGGTGTTCCGTTACTATAGTTCTATAATTACTATAGTTACTATAGTCAAAAGAATCGACCAGCTCAGTGTCACCTTTTATTGCATCGCCAGCAGCACAGACAGGTACGATCCAGAAGCCTTCATGATCTAAAAGAAACATTATCTCTTAAATTAATGGTAAGAACGTTCCTGTAATTTGCAATAATATCATGGAAAAATGGGCCACACGCAGTGAAAATTTTATAAGCGCAGAAATTAGATGTAAATGAATAAGATCTGTGAAAATGAGTAGTTATTGCATAAAGTTTCGTTCAGGAAATCTGTAAAATCGGTTCTAGAAGCGTTAAGCGCGCGCAAAGTTACACGTTACGAGTTGTGCATATAACTCTTACATTTGTGAAAGATTCTAAGGAGAGATCCATCATCTTCCCAACTGTGAGCGTCAGTTGCTTCTGCGATCGCAACATAAGAAACAACAGAACACGGCCGTCTTTGGGGTGTAAATTGTACCAAGCAGTATTGTACGCTCCTATGCCGACCAATGTACTCTACGGAAATGGAAATGATACTGTAGCCTACTGACGTTTAAAACATCGATTACTGTTGTTTGTTCGTCATTGTTACTATTATTTTCCCACCGCTAACCTTATTGCTCAAGTATTCCCCGGCGAAACAAAACAGAAACGCTTCGAGATTTGTTATAGTGTAGAACAAAATAGACCGTAATATCTGCTCTGCTGCGTTGGGGCTGCCAATCGCCTGCAATTAGGCACAAAAACGACATGCAGAGTCATTTGAGGCATTTGAGAAATACGTGCAAGTTTTTACATCAGACGTGACTTGTGTGATAAAAGGCAACTGAACGACGAGTAGAAAGAGAAATAAAGTACAATAAAATTCACGTATTTAAAAATATTTAAAAATTTAATGGTCACACTATGCATATATATGTGTACGGAAATCACAGCGATTTTATACTTACTTTTGCTTACATATCTTTCTTCTATCCGTAATATTTAACGATCTCACCATTACGATATAAAAGCCCGAACAACAAATCATTCTTATGTTTGACTCAAATTGCATAAATACTTGATTGTTCCGTACTCACGGTTATGATCGTAAATCCCAGCAAGCACATTAATATGAGATTCGATGCGAATAAGCACAATGTCATGTACTTGTACAGAATTTCAATGTTTTCTGAAAAGTAGATGATCCTCTGATGTTTTTGAATGATTTTTCTCGCAGACTTGGCAATCGACTCTCGTTCGCTCCCGAGACTCTCAGACGCGAACTCCGACACCCAGTATACCAGAATGTCTATTTGGCCGGTAATGTGTAGGACCTAAGGATATATAAAAAAATCGATTTTAGCTGAATATTTTATTCGTATATGACCTCTTCTTCTATCCTGTCACATTTCATAATTTTATATAATGTTGTAACATTATTTGATAAAAGAATTATAATTTTGACTATCATAGTAATTACACAATATATAACAAAAAGACGAAATAGATGACTGAGATACTTGATTTTATTTCTCCTATTTACAATCATATTTTTTGAGACATGTATTAAAATCTGGTTCTGTCAGACGCGGCCAGAGAGATTTATTGTGAATATCGCAAAACAATATAGATACTTTATGTTCGCTCCAATCCGTCCTACGTTCCTATGAACGTTGCGGAGACACCCTGTATATCCCTAACTATGTGTATGTATTCACGTGCACATACATATATATATATAGATATAGATATAGACATATAGATGTAGATATAGGCAGCGCTACATACACAAACGAAAATTGCATTTATTTATATACTATTATATATTGCTGTTAAACGTCACGGTTGCACTGTTACACAATCAACATGGCGGTTGAAATTTAAATTGTTTATTACGCAGTCGCTACTTACCATAGTCAGCAGTACAGCGTTCGCGAGACCAGCTCCCCAGTTAATTATTATCATGTGCACGTACTCCGCGATTAGCACAAATCTGTACATTAATTGCGTGTTAATCGGGAAGGGGAAATCTAATTTGTTGATGTAAGGAACCTCGATCGTTTCATCGGTGACATCCACATCGGCAATTAACAATCCTGTGCAATACCCGATAATTGTTGCAATGTGAAGGGTGAGTATCGTGTTAGTGATGCGATTGGACGTTTTCGCCTTGCGCCCCATCACGCGCATACTGGCGACGGTATTATTTGCGTGATCGCTCCAATCATCCGCCATGAGTGTCAAAGTTTCCATCAGTTTTCTGTGGATGATTGCGTTTCCTCGATTATGCTCGCCCGCACGTTCAAGGGGAAATCTTACTCCTCGCGTTGCAAGGCGTCGTATCTCTAGATATACGTCACCTAGCACGGAAGGGTTTGGACGTTATTGATTTCTTTTTTATTTGAAGATTTTGTTTCTTATTGCGCGGCTATTTTCTAGAGACAGCTGTGGGAAAGTATCGAGTACATGTGAGAAAATAATTGCGACGGTGGACAGCAACCTATGTAACGAGTGTGACGATTGCAACGATTGCTCTGAATTATTTTTGTAATTAAAACGAATACAAAAACGTTGTAGTGGCTTTTAGTTCCCGACCGAAAACTTTCTTACTTACTGTCTTTGTGACGTATTAATTTAAACTATTATAAATGATTCTACTATAAGTGATTTATTTGATTTCCCGGTTGTTGCTGCGACTTTCGTAAATTGCTTTACAAATTTATGAATTTGTCCGACAGCAACTCGGAAGTTAGATCAAGTTAGATCACGTTAGATTAAGTTCAAACCGCGGAAGCTTAGAATAGCAACTCTACTATAAACTGGAAACAATAGCTATGGCAAGATCATTATATTCAGAATCAGGAACGAATTCATAGCAGATGTATTACTGCACAGAGACCCGTAAACAATTGCAATGCGCACATAGTATGTTCTCATTCTGTTGTAATATATTACACAATTTCTCGCGGCAACTCTCAATAATCACACAACAATATTGCGATCGTTTAAATTAGCCTCGAAAATCATTGTATCACATCACAACACTAAAATTATCGCAATCTCCTCCTCGGAATATCTTTCCACGCACCCCTGATTTATCCAGAACATGATGAACTTCATGATCGATTTCACATATGCTAAGAAGCTACTCATGCAATCCACCAAGTCGTAAAAACTCTCGGCATTTAGGTGTGACATAAAGTAACGATAATGACAGAGTAAGATAAATGCCACTGTGACGACCCAAAACACTCTACAAATTATAACGCACAATCCGCCTGGCCAGATGCCGAACACGGGCAGCGTAATCTCGACCGCACGACTGAGCGTGCTCTTACGAGTCATGATCTTGCTCTTAGGAGTCATGAGTTTTGCGTACAAGTGTGCGAATTACAAAACTTTTCATATAATGAACACTCTCGGGAATGAGTAAGAGCGATACGCGATATCACCGGATATATTTCTCAAAAGGGCGATGTATACCGCAGCGTAGCCACGCAATGACTGGGAGAAGCGTATCATTGAGATTATTGAACAGCGCGTGCACCCTCGGACGATCGACCAATCGTGGCCTCTCATTAAATATTTTTGTTGCGATGAGCGCAAACATCGAATATACTTTCACCGTTTGTATTTTCTTGCGACTTTACAAGAAAAAAGGGAATACGTAAAATCTTGACTTCTCAAGACACCCTGATGTAACATGTCCGCACGTGCACGGCTGCATTGCGTACTTTAAATATGTAAAGACTCGTGATGTAAACGTAGACGTATCTCTGATGGTCAGCCGTACACTGTAATCTTCGCAATGAAAAAAAAAAGCGGAGCAGTCAGTGGCGGGAGGATATATCTCGCTGCGAACTAATAGCTGAAAATTTATTCGCTTTGCACTGAAATTTACGGAAAACTATTTGCTGTCTCTCTAGCGCGCTCCGAGGCAATATTATTGCGTTTCTTTGCCTTGGTCGAATGTTCTTTATGAAGAACGTGAAACTCGCGGGATGTATTGTATTTTATCCGTTTTTGTTGCAAAAAATATGCCGATTGCTACAAAATGTGCGGTTTGACAACTAGTGAACAAGTGATTCGGTGTCACTTCGGTTAATATAGTTTATTAAAAAAGAACCTGTCGGAGATGCCGATTAATTTGCTGTACAAGAGTAACGATGGTGCTTTACAATATTTGAATTATAATGTATCGTTACTTGTTCGTCACTGTTTCGATTATTCTCCCGTCGTTGAACCTCGTTGGTCATGTATTTCCCCGCAGAACAAGATATAAACGCTTCGACCTATTATTGTGTAAGACAAAAGAGACAGTATTATCTGCTCTGCCGCGTTAGGGCACTTTAGCGCTTTGCTGTACGCCAAGAAGTTGCATATGAAGTTGATCAGATCAGTCAAGCTTGACGGTGTATATATATATGCGCCACAAAATATAAATAGTGGTGATGACAGAACTGAGACGATCCATAACACTTTGCAGAATAAAATGCACAGCATGCTCAGCTCATTATCGGTCAATATATTTCAACGTGCATTTAAATGTGTACTCGTACGGGTTATAATATTCTTATTTCGCCCTCACGCACATTGGTTTTCTGTATACACATATGCGAATTGAATGCGTTTCTTTTTTTTCGATAATCACTCGATGGCGCAGTAAGTACGTAAGAACTGAGATATATTAGGAGATGCAGTCTTAAATCAATAAATTGAAACCACTTATTAAATATTTTTATCGTATTATACCGCAGATTCGCGGTATAAAAAGTTCTGGAGATTTTATGAAAAGAAGAGAAAGGATAGAGGTGGATTTGTTTGTTCCTTTCAACTTCGAGAGAGGAACTTCAGGAGCTTGTTTGCTTGAAATATGCAACGATACGTGCAAGAACGCGTGGACATCGCACGTCCGATCGCGGATCATTTTCGTCGAAATCTGTGGCAACTTTTCGAGATATAAAGTATATTACATGCAGTAGAAGAAATAACAAAGAACTATGCTGCTATTGTGAAATGTGCCTAGGGAAGATCCGCGAATTTCCTTTTTTTGTATTTCATGGAAAATCGAGATGCAATATCATGCTCGCTTTATTTCTCAAGTTAACGTTCCAGACAGTTCTGCGGCAGATTACAACAATGTTCTGGAAATTATTACGTGAATCGCTTTTGTTTCACAAAATATATTTGAGCAAAGATAAAAACTATCACAGTGTGTTTGTGTGTATGTGTGTATTTATAACTAGTGAAAATATATTTATATATCTGCTTGCGCGTGATACATGTTTCACGACTACCGCTCGAGAATTGCCGGGACGAATATGTTCATTGTGCCGTTAACAGCACTGACAGGTACAATCCCGATGCACTTATGATGTATAGGAACGAGTTAACATCTTCTTCTTGCAATATCCCCTCATTCACCGTTGATTTATCCATAACATGATAAATTTTTATAATCATTCTCACGTGTGCCAAGAAGCACAAGCAATCTACCAGATCGTAAAATCTCTCAGGTGTGATATAAAGTAAAAATATATATTAACGATAAAGTAACGATAATGGCAGAAAATAAGGAATGTAACGATCTAAAACACTCTGGAAATTATAACGCATGATATGCGTGTCTAGATGCCAAACACGGGAAATGTGATTGCGCGGCTGCATGTTCTTACGAGTCATGATTTTGTTTTTTGGAGTCATGAGTCTTGCGTAAAAGTGTGCAGATTAGAAAACTTTTAATGAAATGAGCACTCTCAGGAATAAGTAAGAGTGATTCGCGAATATATTTCTCGACAACCGGGCGATGTTATATCGCCGGATATTCACTCAATGATTGAGGAAGTAACGAGTTATTAGTTGTATTAATATTAGTTATATTAATTACTAGTTGTAAAACAGCACACTAGTTAATAAACAGCGTATTTAAATTAAAGTACGATAGAAAATATGATACAATAATCCGAGAAAAGTTCTTCCTGAAACACATCGAGACGCATCCTATTCTCCCATGAACAACACAAAGAATCAACTGAATATTGCCTCGTAGCGCATTACAGACCGCAAAAGATATAGAATCGTCAATCGTCAAATGACTAATCGTCCAAGAGTGCACGCGACGTATATGTGAGAGGTCATCAAGCAGTGCGTGCACCCTTGGATGATCGGCCAATTGATAATTCTATATCTTTGCGGTCTGTAACGCATTACTAGGCAATATTCATATGATTCTCCGTGTTGTTCATGGGAGAGTAGGATGCGTCTTAATGTGTTTCAAAAAGAACTTTTCTCGGACGATTGTGTCGTATTTTATATGTATTTCGTAAAAATATGCTGTTTACTAACTAATGTGCTGTTTTATAACTAGTGATTTACTAGTAACTCGGTGTTCCGTTACTATAGTTCTATAGTTACTATAGTTACTATAGTCAAAAGAATCGACCAGCTTAGTGTCACCTTTTATTGCATCGCCAGCAGCACAGACAGGTACGATCCAGAAGCCTTCATGATCTAAAAGAAACATTATCTCTTAAATTAATGGTAAGAACGTTCCTGTAATTTGCAATAATATCATGGAAAAATGGGCCACTCGCGGTGAAAATTTTATAAGCGTAGAAATTAGATGTAAATGAATAAGATCTGTGAAAACGAGTAGTTATTGCATAAAGTTTCGTTCAGGAAATCTGTAAAATCGGTTTTAGAAGCGTTAAGTGCGTGCAAAGTTACACGTTACGAGTTGTGCATATAACTCTTACATTTGTGAAAGATTCTAAGGAGAGATCCATCATCTTCCCAACTGTGAGCGTCAGTTGCTTCTGCGATCGCAACATAACAAACAACAGAACACGGCCGTCTTTGGGGTGTAAATTGTACCAAGCAGTATTGTACGCCTCTATGCCGACCAATTTACTCTACGGAAATGGAAATGATAATGTAGCTTACTGACGTTTAAAACATCGATTACTGTTGTTTGTTCGTCATTGTTATTATTATTTTCCCACCGCTAACCTTATTGCTCAAGTATTCCCCGGCGAAACAAAAGAGAAACGCTTCGAGATTTGTTATAGTGTAGAACAAAATAGACCGTAATATCTGCTCTGCTGCGTTGGGGCTGCCAATCGCCTGCAATTAGGCACAAAAACGACATGCAGAGTCATTTGAGGCATTTGAGAAATACGTGCAAGTTTTTACATCAGACGTGACTTGTGTGATAAAAGGCAACTGAACGACGAGTAGAAAGAGAAATAAAGTACAATAAAATTCACGTATTTAAAAATATTTAAAAATTTAATGGTCACACTATGCATATATATGTGTACGGAAATCACAGCGATTTTATACTTACTTTTGCTTACATATCTGTCTTCTATCCGTAATATTTAACGATCTCACCATTACGATATAAAAACCCGAACAACAAATCATTCTTATATTTGACTCAAATTGCATAAATACTTGATTGTTCTGTACTCACGGTTATGATCGTAAATCCCAGCAAGCACATTAATATGAGATTCGATGCGAATAGGCACAACGTCATGTACTTGTACAGAATTTCAATGTTTTCCGAAAAGTAGATGATCCTCTGATGTTTTTGAATGATTTTTCTCGCAGACCTAGCAATCGACTCTCGTTCGCTCCCGAGACTCTCAGACGCGAACTCCGACACCCAGTATACCAGAATGTCTATTTGGCCGGTAATGTGTAGGACCTAAGGATATATAAAAATATTCGATTTTAGCTGAATATTTTATTCGTATATGACCTCTTCTTCTACTCTGTCACATTTCATAATTTTATATAATGTAACATTATTTGATAAAAGAATTATAATTTTGACTATCATAGTAATTACACAATACATAACAAAAACACGAAATAGATGACTGAGATACTTGATTTTTAATCTCCTATTTACAATCATATTTTTTGAGACATGTATTAAAATCTAGTTCTTTCAGACGCGGCCAGAGAGATTTATTGTGAATATCGCAAAACAATATAGATACTTTATGTTCGCTTCAATTCGCCCTACGTTCTTATGAACGTTGCGGAGTCACCCTGTATATCCCTAACTATGTGTATGTATTCACGTGCACATACATATATATATATATATATATATATATATATATATATATATATATATAGATATTGACATATAGATATAGGCAGCGCTACATACACAAACGAAAATTGCATTTATTTATATACTATTATATATTGCTGTTAATCGTCACGGTTGCACTGTTTCACAATCAACATAGCGGTTGAAATTTAAATTGTTTATTACGCAGTCGCTACTTACCATGGTTAGCAGTATAGCGTTCGCGAGACCACCTCCCCAGTTAATTATTATCATGTGCACGTACTCCGCGATTAGCACAAATCTGTACATTAATTGCGTGTTAATCGGGAAGGGGAAATCTAATTTGTTGATGTAAGGCACCTCGATCGTTTCATCGGTGACATCCACATCGGCGATTAACAATCCTGTGCAATACAGGACGATTGCTACGGTGTGAAGGGTAACTATCGCGTTAGTGATGGAGTCAGACGTTTTCGCTTTGCGCATCATCACACGCATGCTGGTGACGGTATTATTCGCGCGGTCGCTCCAATCATCCGCCATCATCGTCAAAGTTTCTACCAGTTTTCTGTGGATGATTGCGTTTCCTCGATTATGCTTGCCCCCACGTTCAAGGGGAAATCCTACTCCTCGCGTTGCAAGGCGTCGTATCTCTAGATTTACGTCACGGAAGGGTTTGGACATTATTGATTTCTTTTTTATTTGAAGAATTTGTTTCTTATTGCGCGGCTATTTTCTAGAGACAGCTGTGGGAAAATATCGAGAAAGTATATCATGTGAGAAAGTAATTGCGACGGTGGACAGCAACCTATGTAACGAGTGTGACGATTGTAACGATTGCTTTGAATTATTTTTGTAAACAAAAGCAATACAAAAACGTTGTAGTGACTTTTAGTTCCCGGCCGAAAATTTTCTTACCTACCGTCTTTGTGATATATTAATTTAGACTAGTACAAAAGATTCTACTATAAGTGATTTATCTGATTTCCCAGTTGCTGCTGCGACTTTCGTAAATTGCTTTTCAAATTTATGAATTTTTCCGACAGCAACTCGGAAGTTAGATCAAGTTAGATCATGTTAGATCCAGCATTTCCCCAAACCGCGGAAGCTTAGAATAGCAACTCTACTACAAACTGGAAACAATAGCTATGGCGAGATCATTATATTCAGAATCAGAAACGAAATCATAGCAGATGTATTACTGCACAGAGACCAATAAACAATTTCAATGCGCACGTAGTATGTTTGCATTCTGTTATAATATATTACACAGTTTCTCGCAATTCTCAATAATCAGTCGTAACAATATTGCGTTCATTTTAAATATCTTCGAAAATGATTGTCTCACATCACAACACTAAAATTATCGCAATCTTCTCCTCGCAATATCTTTTCACGCACCCCTGATTTATCCAGAACATGATGAACTTCATGATCGATTTCACATATGCTAAGAAGCTACTCATGCAATCCACCAAGTCGTAAAAACTCTCGGCATTTAGGTGTGACATAAAGTAACGATAATGACAGAGTAAAATGAATGCCACTGTGACGACCCAAAACACTCTACAAATTATAACGCACAATCCGCCTGGCCAGATGCCGAACACGGGCAGCGTAATCTCGACCGCGCGACTGAGCGTGCTCTTACGAGTCATGATCTTGCTCTTAGGAGTCATGAGTTTTGCGTACAAGTGTGCGAATTAGAAAACTTTTCATATAATGAACACTCTCGGGAATGAGTAAGAGCGATGCGCGATATCATCGGATATATTTCTCGACAAAAGGGCGATGTATACCGCAGCGTAGCCACGCAATGACTGGGAGAAGCGTATCATTGAGATTATTGAACAGCGCGTGCACCCTCGGACGATCGACCAATCGTGGCCTCTCATTAAATATTTTTGTTGCGATGAGCGCAAACATCGAATATACTTCCACCGTTTGTATTTTCTTGCGACTTTGTAAGAAAAAAGGGAATACGTAAAATCTTGACTTCTCAAGACACCTTGATGTAATATGCCCGCACGTGCACGGCTGTATTGCATACTTTAAATATGTAAAGACTCGTGCGTAAACGTAGACGTATCTCTAGTGGTCAGTCGCACACTGTAATCTTCGCAAATAAAAAAAAGCGGAGCAGTCAGTGGCGGGAGGATATATCTCGCTGCGAACTAATAGCTGAAAATTTATTCGCTTTGCACTGAAATTTACGGAAAACTGTTTATTTTGCTGTCTCTCTAGCGCGCTCCGAGGCAATATCATTGCGTTTCTTCGCCTTGGCCGAATATTCCTTATAAAAAACGCGAAACTCGCACGGTGTATTGTATTTTATCCGTATTTTTTGAAAAAAATATGCCAATTGCTACAAAATGTGTGATTTCATAACTAGTGAACAAGTGATTCGGTGTTACTTCGGTTAATATAGTTTATTAAAAAAGAATCTGTCGGAGATGCCGATTAATTTGCTGTACAAGGGTAACGATGCTTTACAACATTTGAATTATAATGTATCGTTACTTGTTCGTCATTGTTTCGATTATTCTCCCGTCGTTGAACCTCGTTGCTCGTGTATTTCCCTGCGGAACAAGATATAAACGCTTCGACCTATTATTGTGTAAGACAAAAGAGACAGTATTATCTGCTCTGCCGCGTTAGGGCACTTTAGCGCTTTGCTGTACGCCAAGAAATTGCATATGTAGTTGATCAGATCAGTAAGTTTGGCGGTTTATATATATGCGCCAGAAAATAGTGGTGATGACAGAACTGAGACGATCCAAAACATTTCGCAGAATAAAATGCACAGCATGCTCAGCTCATTATCGGTCAATATATTTCAACATGAATTTAAGTGTGTACTCGTACGGGCCATAATATTCTTATTTCGCCCTCACGCACATGGGTTTTCTATATACATATATGCGAATTGAATGGGCTTCTTTTTTTTCGATAATCATTCGATGTGCATGGCGCAGTAAATACCTAAGGATCGGAATGTATTAGGAAAATGCAGCCTTAACAATAAATTGGAATCATTTATGAGATATTTTTATCGTATTATACCACAGATTCGCCGTATAGAATGTTCTGTAGATTTTATGAAAAGAAGAGAAAGGATAAGAGGAAAGTGGATTTATTTGTTGCTTTCAACTTGGACAGAGAAATTTCATGAGCTTGTTTGCTTGAAATATGCAACGATACGTGCAAGAACGCGTGGACATCGCACGTCCGATCGCGGATCATTTTCGTCGAAATCTGTGGCGACTTTTTGAGATATAGAGAGTATAACATGCAGGAGAAGAAATAACAAAGAAGTGTGCTGCTATTGTCAAACTACGTGCCTCTTTCTACGTGTGCGCGACTCTCACTCCACATAAACGAGAGAAGATCCGCGAATTTTTTTTCTTTGTATTTCGACTCGTGGAAAATCTAAATGCGATATCATGCTCGCTTTATTTCTCAAGTTAACGTTCCAATCAGTTTTATGCAGTTTGCGACATTGTCCTGGAAATTATTCCGTGAATCAGATTTATTTCTCCGAATGTATTTGAGCAAAAATAAACGCTATTACAGTGTATGTCTCAATAACTAGTGAGGATATATTTACATATCCGCCTGTGTTCGATACATGCTTCACTACCACTCGAGAGTCGTCGGGACGAATGCAACGTTCATTGCGCCGCCAACAGCACTGACAAGTATGATCCTGATGCGTTCATGATCTAGAAGAATGAGCCAATATTTGCGAGTACAAATTGAATTGCTCCGGGAATAAACCAAGAGCGGAATTCTATGGCGCGATATATGTCACGAGGAATTGCTAATTGCGACTGTGTTACGTGTCGTTATTAAAAAATTGTTTTAATTTTGTTATCTTTTACGTGAATCTTACACTTGCAAAGGTTTGTAAGGTGAGATCCATCATTTTGCCAGCTGTGAGCGTTAATTCCTTCTGCGATCTTAATATTATGAACAATAGAATGCGGCTCTCCTTAGGGTTCAGATTATACCACGCGCAATTGTACGCTGCTAATCCAATTGCTTTGCTCTGCAAGGGTGAAACGACAGTGTTTTGAATGTTACAGTGCAATTTGCATATTACTGTTCTTCCAATACAGCAGAAATGTTATCTATCGTTATCACTGCAATAATTGTCTGCCGTCACCTGACCTTGTTGTTTAGATATTCCCCGGCGAAGCAAAATATGAACGCCTCAAGATTCGTCGACATGTAAAATAGGATAGATTTCACGATTTGTTCGGTGGCGTCGGGTGTTCCAATTGCCTAAAAGAATATTTCTCGGTGCAATCGATTTGACGGGACAAAATATTAGCTGTCGCCCGCAATGTTTGACTATTTTGTACTCACAGTCACGATGAGAAATCCGAGTGAACAGATCATTATTATGTTCGATGCGAATAGACATAATGCGATGTGCGTGTATAGAATCTCGATGTTTTCCGAGAAGTAGAGGATCCTCTGATGTTTTTGAATAATTTTCTTCGTGATCTTGCTGATCTATTTTTGCTCACTATTGAGATCCTGAGACGCGAGCTCCGACAGCCAGTGTCGTAGAATATCCATTTGGCCACCGACGTGTAAGACCTGAGAGAAAGAGAGAGAGCGCAAATCCGATTTCAGCTGAATATTTTTACACGGGATCTTCCTCGCAGCCGCGTATGAAAATGATAAAAATGTACGCGGGCGGTTTATATCCGTGCAGTAAAAGTGGCATTTTCATATTCCGCGAATGTAATTTGCAAAAATTGTATTTGCAAAGCGTGCATTTTACAGTTAATTCGACGAATATGCCGCGTTCAATTTTTCGGGATTGATGTACTCGGAAAAAGTTCCGCTTTACAGTCCTACATATATGTTCTCTTTCTCTCTGTTCCTTTGCGTTCCATAATTTTATATCACGTTTTAACATTATTTGATAAAAGATTATAATTTTGACCACTATTGTATTTATGCAAAATATAGTAAGATATAAAAATACATGACTGAAGAAACTTGATTTTTTTGTGGGGAAAGAACAAGTAGAACAAGTTAAGGTAAACATAAAAGTCCTATACCGTTTTGCGATATTCGCAATAATTATCGAGATATTAATTATAGAAAACTTGTAAATGATCATGAAGAATATGGGAAATGAGTTATAGTAGCGACGACTGCCGTCTAAATAAAAAATCCTCTACCATTTTCCAAATAATCACATAGATTTTTAATTATTAATTAAAGAAGATTATTGCACGATTTTACGTGATAATGCACTCATCTTCTTTAATTAATAATTAAAAATCTTTGCGATTATTTGTAAAATGGTAGAAGATTTTTTTGTTCAATTTGACCTAAAGTATAAATACACGACGGCAGTCGTCGCTATTACAACTCGTTTACCATATCCTGCATGATCATTCACAAATTTTCTATAATTAATATCTCGATAATTATTGTGAATATCGCAAAACGGTATAGGACTTTTATGTTCATCTCAACCTATTCTACGTCTCCACGAAATGCCCGGAAGAGAGTGTGAGACACCCTGTATATATACATACAATTATATACATCGCAAACTGCAGATTTATTTATACTCTATATATTATTATCGATCATTAGTTGAGATTTCGCACAATCAACCGCAATTAATGTGGCGGCCAAAGTGTAAATGGTTTAACATTTGATTACTACTTACCATGGTCATAAGTATAGCGTTCGCCAGACCAAGTCCCCAGTTAACTATTATCATGTGCACGTACTCCGTGATTAGCACGAATCTGTACATCGGTTGCGTATTAACCGAGAAGGGGAAATCTAATTTGTTGATGTAAGGCGCTTCGATCGTTTCATCGGTGACATCCACATCGGCGATTAACAATCCTGTGCAATACAGGACGATTGCTACGGTGTGAAGGGTAACTATCGCGTTAGTGATGGAGTCAGACGTTTTCGCTTTGCGCATCATTACACGCATGCTGGTGACGGTATTATTCGCGCGATCGCTCCAGTCATCCGCCATCAGCGTCAAAGTTTCCACCAGTTTTCTGTGGATGATTGCGTCTCTTCGATTATGCTTGCCCGCAAGGGGAAATCCTACTCCTCGCGTTGCAAGGCGTCGTATCTCTAGATATACGTCACCTGGCACGGAAGGGTTTTGACGTTATTTCTTTTTTATTTGAAACCAGATTTTGCGAGGCTATTGCGCGACTATTTTCTAGAGACTGCTGCGGCGAAGTATCGAATACACGTAAGAAAGTAATTGCGATGGTAGACAGCAGGCTACGTAATTACCGAGCACGATCGATCTTGGCGTTCGCTCTCGTTAAATACGGTCCAATCAATCGCATCCATAGAAGTGACCTACAGACAACGACTATACTTTTTTACTTCGTACAATCGAACATACATCCTGCAATTTTTTACAATATCGACAGTACAGAAAATTGGGTCTACATGATCCAAAAGATATGTTGCTCATGTGTTTTTCTTAATATTTAACTTGAGAAGAATCAGTGGATACAGGATCGTGAAATGATCCTTGTAGGATAAATGCTTTCTTTCCCGAGTTTTATTAAAATCGGAATAATATTAAAAAATAGAAAAAATTAGTAGTGGCAAAGTGAATTTTCGAGTTTATCGAAATTTTGTATTAATATTTTCTATCGCGCGCGCTCAAGTGAATAAAGTTAAGCGACGTATTATTAACTAAAATGAAGTTTCTTGAAAGTGTATGTTTTTTTTTTAGGTAATAAAAGCAATTTTTATTTATAAAATAATTGAAATCGAGTGGACGAGGTGTAAAGTTGGTAAGTTGGTCTATAAACTAAAAATAAGAAATACGACGAAAATCATTATATTCGGAACTACGTACGAAATCACAGTAGATGTATTATTGTACTGCAACCCGTAAACAGTTGCAATGCGCACGTTGCATATTCGCGTTCTATTATATTATATTACACAATTTTCCGCGTCAGTTTGCAACAATCAGCTGCAACAATATCCAGCGTTCATCACTGCGTTCGAATCGTTTCAAATGTCTCGGAAATTCATTGTTACATCACGATAGTAACCTCCTCTTCGAAATGTCACTTTACTTACCGTTGATTTATCCAGAACATGGTAAACTTGATCATCACTTTCACGTGTGCCAAAAAACTACACAGACAATCCACTAAGTCATAAAAGCTCTCGGCATTCAAGTGTGACATAAAGTAACGATAATGGCAGAGCATAATGAATGCCACTGTAACGGTCCAAAACACTCTGGAAATTATAACGCACGATCTACCCGGCCAGAAGCCGAACACGGGCAGCGTGACCTCGACCACGCGACTAAGCGTACTCTTACGAGTTATGATCTTGCTCTTAGAAGTCATGAGTTTTACGTGAACAGTGAGCGAATTGCAAAACTTTTCCTAAAATGAGCACTCTCGGGAATGAGTAAGAGAGATGCGCGATATTACCAGATATATTTCTCAGCAAAAGTGTGGTGTATATCGTAGCGTAGCCACGCAATGATTGGAAGAAGCGTATCATTGAGATTATTGAACAGCGCGTGTATCCTCAGACAATCGACCAATCGCGGCCTCTCATTAAATATTTTTGTTGCGATTAGCGCAAACATCGAATGTACTTTCGCCGTTCGAATTTCCTTGTAATTTTGCAAGAAAAAAGGGAATATGTAAAATATCGTCTTTTCGCGTCTCGAGGCGCCCTGATGTAATATGCCCGCTCGTGTTCTCGTGAATTACATGCTTTAAATATGCAAAGACGCGCGCGCAGACGCGATGACGACATATCTCTGATGATCGGCCGCGCACCGCGATTTTCACAGGGGAAAAAACGGAGTGGCGCGAGGATATATTCCGCTGCAGACAGAACATTTATTTGCTTTATACTGAAGTTTACGGAGAATTGATGATTTTGCTGTCTTTAACGCGCGCTCCGAGCCAGTATTCTTCCGTTTCTCGCATTGGTCGTGGAAGAGCAAGATGGATTTTAGTGTTTCAAGGAAGAACTATTCTCACGATTGTGATATATTTTGTCTGTATTTCTGGAAAAAATACCGTTCACTATATAAGGTACCATTTTATATTTTAGTACTCTACTTTAGATTAACAAGTAACCAGGAACTGTTTTTCGCTACTATAGTTTATTGATAAATTCGAACTGCTTGTGGATTTTTGTTTGCATCGCCAACAACGTGGCCAAGTACGACCCGAAAACACATTTATAGTTAAAAAAAATATTGCCTCTTAAATTAGTGGCAAGGAAATTCTTACAATTCGTAGTAATATCATAAGAAAAGTGTGGTTTCTCCCGGTAAAACATTTTTAGCACGTGTTAGTTAGATGTGAATAAGTAAGATCTGTGGGATTAAGTAGTTATTGCTCAGAGCTTTGTCCAGGAAGTATGTAGAATCGGCACGGTGTTTAAGCGCGTAAAGCATCGTCTACAATACGTGAAGTAAGCTTAGTATATGAAAAGTAAAAGCAGGAATAAGAAAGCTAATTTATTTCACTTATATATACATCTAAATTTTAGCTCCCTTACACCGGAAGTTTTTATTTGACAGAAAAACTCCCGGCGTAAAGGAGTTGAAGTATAGGTGTAATAAGCGAAATAAATTACTTTTATTTCTTATTCTTACACTGAGAGAAATGGCTGAGGTGAATGACACTATACTCGTTTTATAAAAGTAATATGATGAATTTATATGCGATATCTGGTTCACATATTCAATATTCTAATTACGATGCTTCGACGCATCTGGTAGTCAATACTGAGACATTTAGTTGTAGACATTTAGACAGTTTGGTAATTTTCTCTAGACGTGTGATACTATTGACGCGATAGTTAATTGTTACTCACTGCGACTTTTTCATCTATACTAATTTGTAAAGATGTCGGTGCTATAAAAGAGTAAACGCTGAAACCATCAAATATTTGGAGGAATGAAATTTCTTAAAATATGTCGACGAATTTAAAAAAAAATATATGAAGATTATATAGAGTAAGTATATAAAAATTATATATATATATATATATATATATATATATATATATATATATAATATGGTTAGATTTTAGGTTAGATAAGAAGTCTAACACTACTCCAAAACTTTATTCATAACATTCACCAAATGAATTTTATGTTGTACCAGACGGTTTGGTAAACATTACTGTAATGCTACTTAAACAATGCGCTTACCAGATAGTTTGGTATCATTGACTAAATATCTTGTTACACGATTATTCACCATAAACGTTTGGTAAACCTAAATAGAATTCTGGTTAGTATCATCAGACATTTCCCTCAGTGTACTCTTCTTACTTCAAGCTTACTTCGTACATTGTAGACGAAGCCTGAAGGATCGTCTACAGTGGGAGTAAGGTACGGCTGTGAGAAGTAAGAGTAAGAAATTGACCAATCACGGTCAAGTGTGAGAAGAACAATCAATACAATTATGATTGGTTAATTTCTTACTTTTACTTCTTATAGCTATTCTCTTATAGTCATTGTAGATGGGCCTTAAAGCTACACCACAATTTGCTCTGCCGCGTTGGGGCTACCGTACTTTGCCAGGAAGTTGTACATGATCAAATCGATAAGCTTGACGGTGTATATATATTCTAGAAGCGGTGTATATATATTCTAGAAGCGATAATGATAGAACTCGACAAATCCTAATGAGACGACCCAAAATACCTGGCAGACTAGAACGCGCAACATGCTCGACCAATTCTCGGACAAAATAAACGTATGGTTAAAAAAAATTAAGCGTACTCGTACGGTATATTCTTATTTCACCCCCGAGGGTTACCCGAGAGTGCACACATATGAGTTGAATATATCCTCTTGTTCTTTTTTTCGATGATCACCTGACGTATAGCGCAAGACAAACACGTAAAAGCGTATTATGAGACCATGAAATATGTGCTCCCTTGAGCGATCTACAGCTGGCAGTCGCTTATTAAATATTTTTATCGTACTGCATGCAGGGACCGTGGATTCATCGTACATAGTTCTGGCAATTTTAATGAAAAGCAGAAAGAATAGGGGGTTTCGTCTCTTTCTTCGACTGGCAAGAGAGGACTGACGCAGTTGCGAATTTTTTGCTTAAAATATGCAACGGTATACACAAGAACGCGCGGACATCGTACGTCCGATCATGAGTCAGTTCGCTAATCTTTGGCGACGTTTTGAAATATAGAGACTATAACATGCGGAGGAGAGGGGAAAAAAAATAAGGGAAAAGTGAGCCGCGCGCAATTGCGAAACTACATAAAATTACTCCCTCTGTGTTTCTACTCTTGTTCCGCTTGAACTATACAGGAGGGAAGATCCGCGACTTTTCTTTCTTGTTTTCTTTGTTTTGCGACCTATGGAAAATTGAGATGCGATTTCGTGTTCATCTTACTTCTCGAGCTAACAATGCGGGCAATTTCGTGGCAATTTGCAATGTTGTTTTGGAAATTATTCCGTGAATTATCTTTGCTTCGCAGGATTTATTTAAGTAAGAATAAGTCCCGTTACAAAATATATGCATTGCATAACTAGTGAAGATATATTTATGGGTACATCCGATACATGCTTCAAAACTAGCGCTCGAGAGTCATCAGAGCGAACGCGATGTTCACTGCATCGCCAACAACACTGACAGGTAGGATCCCGATGCGCTCATGATCTATAAAAACGAGTCAATATGTTGCGAGCAGATTTCAGTGATTGACAGGGATTTTAGCGCGCGACACACGTCACGGGAAGCCATTGATCGCGATATGCGTTATGCGGAGCCATTAAAAGAATTGCTTTATATTTGTTGTATTGTTCAACGTAAATCTTACATTTGCGAAGGATTCTAAGGTGAGATCCATCATCTTGCCAGCCGTGAGCGTTAACTGCTTCTGCGATCTTAATATTATGAACAATAAAATGCGGCTGTCCTTGGACTTCAAATTGTACCACGTGCAATCGTACGCTGCGTATCCGATTGCTTTGCTCTGCAAAGGTGGAAACATTGGACATGCTTTTAATGTTTCACGATGCAATTCGCATATTGTTCTTTTTCCAATAAAACAAAAATATTGTCTATCGCCGTGACAATTGTCTACCGCTATTGACCTTATTGTTCAGATATTCCCCGGCGAAGCAGAACACGAACGCCTCGAGATTCGTTATAGTGTAAAACAGGATAGATTTCACGATCTGTTCCGTGGCGTCGGGTGAACCAATCGCCTGAAAGAATCAGGCGATCAGGCGTCCGAAAACGTCTCGGAGGAATCGATTCGACGGGACAAAATGTTAACGGTTGTCTATTTTGCACTCACGGTTACGATGAGAAATCCGAGTGAGCAGATCATTATGGTGTTTGAGGCGAATAAGAACAACGCGGTGTACGTGTATAGACTGTCGATGTTTTCCGAAAAGTAGATGATCCTCTGATGCTTCTGAATGATTTCTCTCACAGTTCTCGAAATCGATTCTTGCTCGCTCCTGAAATCCTCAGACGAGAGCTCCGACAGCGAGCGCTGCAGAATCTCCATTTGGCCGCCGACGTGTAGTACCTGAGAGTGTGGAAATCCGATTTCAGTAAAATATTATTACACGAGATCTTCTCAGACGCGTATAAAAATGATCTATGCATGGCCGGATTATATCCAGACGGTATAAAGTGGCTTTGCCGTATTCTGTGAATACAATTGTATTCGTATAAACTGTATTCATAAGACGTGCATTTAGCAATTAATTCGACGGATGTGATTCACCGGATGCCGCTTACACTTTCTCGGGATTAATGTTTTTGAAAATACTTTTCTACTTTTACAATGATATTCTATGTACATATTCTCTGTTTTATCATGTTTTATGAGTTTATGATAATATGTTTTAACATTATTTAATAAAAGGATTTTAGTCATTGTAATTGTTATTCATTTTTAATTTTGCAGTAGATATAATAATGTATAAAGCTTTATCTCTCTCAACGCGTTAATGACAGTGTTGGAGCTCAAATTGATTTATTATTATTAATTTATGTTAAAAGTGTAATTAATTGGATTTGAGACATTGGTTGTATACACACATATACATATACGCACATACACACGGACAAAAAAGAGATAGTACACATGTTCAGATATATTTTATTGTGAATAGCGTCGCTTAAATTGTTTTTGTATGATGATAATGTGTGTAGTTGATATGACTCAGTTACTTTAGCACATCAATTATATTAATATAGTTGCGTATGATCTGGTTGTGGCAATCAGAAATCATAACGTTTTTTCAATGTATAGAAAAAAGCGGTGGAAAAAAAATATATATACATACAGATATAACTGTCACGAATTATACATTTATTTATATATTACATATTACACTAAGAAAAAATGTTTAATATTTGTAACTATAATTACATAAAGAAATAGTTCTTAAAACAAATTAAACTGCCAATAAGACAATTTTTTTATTGAATTCTACTAAAATGTTAGTGATCTTTATGTTACTATTACCAGTTTCGTTTTAGAACAATTAAGAAATACGGTTGAGACCAAAAATAACTATAATTTTAGATAGATCAATTATTTTACTTTCTCAGTATATTATCAACGTCATTTAACACCACCAACAGTTCGCGTTGACGATCAACGTGTCAATTGTTTATTACTCGACTGGTACTCACCATAGTCATAAGTATAATGTTCGAGAGACCAGCTCCCCAGTTGCTTAGTATCATATGTACGTATTCTGCGATCAGCACGAATCTATACATCGGCTGTGTGTTAATTGTGAAGGGGAAGTCTAACTTGTTGATGTAAGGCACTTCGATCGTTTGATCGGTGATGTCTACTTCAGCGATGATCATCCCAGTGCAATACGTGACGACTGACATGGTGTGAAGGATAATTAACGTGTTAGTGATGCGATCGGATATTTTCGCCTTGTATGCCATCACGCGCATACCGCCTTCGTTGTTGTTCGCGCGGTCACTCCAGTCGTCCGTCATCAGCGCCATCGTTTCTATCAGTTTCCTGTGGATGATTGCGTTTCTTCGATCATGCCTGCTCACGGATAAGTCCTGATCCTCGCGTCGTGAGAAAAAATGTTTGGTATTTGTAATTATAATTACATCCAAAAGTTATTACTATAAAATGGTCAAAAAATTGCTTTTTCACAAAATTCTATTATAATATTAGTGATAATATTATAATATTAGTAATATTAGCATATAGTCTTATATGCATGTTATCGTTATCGTGTTACAATCAAAAAGGTATGGTTGGAGCCAAAAATAATTATAACTTCAGTTAGAATAACCATTTTTTTTCTCTCAGCGCAGGGCATCATAGATATATGTCGCCTCCAGTTGGTATGAAACGATTTTGATCTCATTCGTTTCTTTTCTTTAAAACAAGATTCTACATTTCTTATTATTGCTCAGGTTTATTTTAAGATACTTCTCGCGACGAAGTATCGAGTTCGTAAGAAGGTAATTGCAATATTGGCCAGCAAGCTACGTAACTACCGAGCGCGATCGATCTTGGCGTCTCCGCTCTCGTTAATTTACGGTCCAATGAATCGCATCGATAGAAATAGACTGCAGGACAGCGACAATATTTTTCTACTTCGTGCAATTAAGCATACACCCTGCAATTAACTACAATATCAGCACGATAACTTTGGCGACACAGCTCAATAATTACTCTTAATTATTTTCGTAGAGCGGAGAAATGCAAGAACATTGGAGTGACTTTTAGTTTCCGGCTTTTGATTAAAGAACTTTCTTCATCCATCTGACATTTCAGACAATATTATTGAAGGTTTGTCTTACTAATTAAGGAGTCTATTATATATGCACGGCCATGCTTTTGAGTTGTTGCAGAAATCTTCGTGAATTTGTTTCCAAATTCATGAATTTTTCCTGCAGTACTTCGAGAACTGGACCAAGTATTTTCCCATACTGCGCGGAAGTCTTAAAATCTATCAGATCTGCTGTAAACTAGAAACAATAGATATGGTCAAAGACCATTATATTCGGATTTACGTACGATATCATAGCAGGTGTTACCGTGCTGCAACCTGTAAACAATTGCAATGCGCACGTTCCATATTCATGTTCTATTATATCATATTGCATAAATTCTCACAACCCGCAACAATCAGCCAACAGATACAACAGTATGTATTTGTTCATTATTGCGTTCTAATAGTTAAAAATACCTTAGAATATTACTGTCACATCACGAAACCTTAAAGTTATCGCCATCTTCTTCTCACTCACCGCTGATTCACCCAAAATATGATCAGCTTAGCGATCACTTTGCCGTGCGCCAGGAAACTACACAGGCAATCTATTAAGTCGAAAAAATTCTCAAAACTCATGTGTGAGATAAAATAACGATAATGGCAGAGTTCGACGAATGCCGACGTTGCGACCCAAAACGCCCTGAAGATTATAACGCACGATCTGCCCGGCCAGACGCCGAATATTGGCAGCAAGATCTCCACCACGCGACTGATCGTGCTCTTACGAGTCCTGATTGTGGTCTTACGAGTCATGAGTCTCGTATTACAGAACTTTTCGTGAAACGAGCACTCTCGGGAGTGCGTAAGAGCAATGTCCCTGGATGGATTTCCCAAGCAATGTATATGACAGGCTGTCTACGCGATGACTGGGGAAGCGAGAGGTCATCAAACAGCGCGTGCAGAACCTTAGGCGATTGCGACCAATTGCAACCTCTCATTAAATATTTTTACCGCGCGATCGCCGTTCGTATTTCCTTGCAGCTTTGCAAGAAAAAAGTGAATAAGTAAGACTGTGTCTTCCCATGTCTCGGGACGCGCTGATATAATATGCCCGCTCGTGCACCTGTGAATTGCGTACTCTAAATATGCAAAGAATCGCGCGCAGACGTAGATGCGACGACGACGCGCGTCCGATAGTCAGTGACTTGCTGCGACCTTCAGATAAGTTTCGAAATACAGAGAAGTGAAATCGCGAGAAATGTCATAGAAAAAGTGAAGGAGCGAGTAACGGCGGATTATGTATCGCTGCGGATGTAACAGCCAAAAGTTTATTCACGTTGTATTGAAATTTACGGAGATGTGCAGAGATTTGCTGTCTCCAACGTGTTCTGAGATAAGATTCATACTACTCTTTATGTCGTGGAGCAGGAGGTTCTTTGATATGTTTCAGGACAACGATTGTATCGTGTTTTGTCTGTATTTTTGAAAAAAATAGAGCGTTTATTACGCAATATGAAATTGTATAGTTAGTAGTTTACGAATAACTTGTTATTCCGCTACTATAGTTTTGTTAAGAAGATCGTCTAGCCAAAAGTTTGACCTTTTATTGCGTTGCAAACAGCACAGACGATCCAGAAGCATTTGTGATCTAAAAAAGTATTGTCTCTTAAATAGTTGCAAGAAAATTCCTATTATTTGTAACAATATTATAAAGAGAAGTGTGCTTATTGCAGTGAACATTTATATTTGTAGCAATTCTACGTGATAATTATATTATATGTGGTTATTGCTCGAAGTTTGGACTAGGAAGTATGTGGAATGGACACGAAACGTTATGCGCACGCAAAGTTACCCGTTACGAGCTGTACATACAAATGTTACATTGGCGAAGGATTGTAAGGAGAGATCCATCATCTTCCCAGCTGCGAGTGTCAGTTACCTTTGCGATTGCAATATAACAAACAACAGAACACAACCTGTGTTTGGATTCTAAATCGTACTAGGCGATGTTGTACGCCGCGATGCCGGGAAATTTGGTCTGCGAAGATGGAAATGATGATGCAGCTTTCTGACGTTTGAAACATCGTGTACCGTTACGTGTTCGTCATTGTTACAATTATTTTCTCGTAGCTAACCTTGCTCGAGTATTCCCCGGCAAAACGAAATATAAACGTCTCGAGATTTGTTACGGTGTAGAACAAAGCAGATCGTACTATTGGAGAACTACAAAGGAGGAGGATCCCTAAGGCCGGTTTTTGGCACCCTCTGAAATTGATCCAAAAATATTAGAAACGTTATATTTTTGTAAGATCTATTGAAATAAAGTGATTTTATTCAAAACGGACATATTTTGGTGCCTGCTTATACTATAATTCTAATTAATCCCATTTTTATCACCAACACTCTTATGTCACCTACATATCATCTCCTTACATTTGTGTGTGCGCGTGTGTATGTGCGCGCGCGCTCGATACTGCAAATATACTTACAAATGTAAGGAGATGATATGTAGGTGACATAAGA
Source organism: Odontomachus brunneus (assembly GCF_010583005.1). NCBI lineage: Eukaryota > Metazoa > Arthropoda > Insecta > Hymenoptera > Formicidae > Odontomachus > Odontomachus brunneus. Next base: position 2,364,077 of record NW_022639483.1, on the reverse strand, counting down.
GTGTTGGTGGTAAAAATGGGATTAATTAGAATTATAGTATAAACAGGTAAAATATGTCCGTTTAGACTAATATCATTTTATTTCAATAGATCTTACAAAAATATAACGTTTCTGATATTTTTGGTTTAATTTCAGAGGATGCCAAAAACCGGTCTTAGGGACCCTCCTCCTTTCTAAATCAGATGTATGGCGCGTGAAAAGACGCAAAGGAAACACGTAGAAAGAGAAATAATAATAGAATAAGATTCGTACAGTTGTGGAAATATATTAGAATTTAATAAAGTCATACTGTACATAGACATGTACAGGGGATCACAACAGTTTAATATTTACATTCGCTTACATATTTATGCTCTGTGATTTTCAACGATTTTATCATTACGATAAGAAACGAACAAAACATTATATCATGTTCAAACTGCAGAAATGCGATTTGCTGGTAGAAGTTTCTTGGAAAATTGATAATATTCTGTTGCTTTTGTGTGATCTATTTCGATGTGAAGATGATTGATTCATATTTCGTTCTCATTTGCGCTAGGTATAAGTTATTTCAACCACTCAACACAGAATGTCCATTTAAATAGCGTCGTGTAACGTTTAAACTTGAAGATTTCGCTTATAAAATTGAGTAGATCTCCGTAATAAATTGTCCGGCAAAAATGTACACAGTGCAAGAAATTGTGCTATCAGAAATGCATAGAGACCGCAAAACACGGGCATTTCATTTGGATGCAGACGTCTGGTGTACACTGCACTTATCGTTGATTTAATCAAAACGCGATAAACTTAATTAGCACTATTGCCTGGAATTTGCTTTGCAGACCAGAACGCGAGACATGACCGATTAAATATCGAACAGAATAAACATAAATTTCAACATGCAACTGCACTGAAAAAAAAATATAAAAAAATTAGTAAGTATTTATTTAGTGATATTAATATATAGCACATATTTTTGCTTAAATCTAAATTCTTTTATTTAAATAGAATAAATAATAGCTTTCGTGAAAAACTAAAATCTTTCTTAAGATTTTAAGAAAATGTATATTTTTTATTTAAAAAATATTTTATATTAGTATAAGTAAATATGCTATATTATATACAGGGTTCGCCGACGAAAACTTTCCGTCCTGATTATTCTGAAATCAATTCATTTTTGTCAAAAATGTCGGTACACATATCAATACTGTTTTCAAGGGAGCTATATGATAGTGGTAAATTTATCACTTTATTTATTAGGGTAGCTACCCTTTAAAAAATCTTAAATAGCAATAGAGGTCAAATAATCGGGGTAGAAAGTTTTCTTTGATACACCCTATATATATATATATATATATATATATATATATATATATATATATA
>NW_022639483.1:2362283-2362498 GCF_010583005.1 Odontomachus brunneus | reverse complement strand
TTTTTCAAACAACCACGTAAAATTTCGAGATATTAATTAAAATAGTTGAACAAATTAGAACGCGCGATGCGACAGGCGGGACATAAGGCTCGCAGCGATCGGCGAAGAAAATGGAAGAACGTACACGTACACGGACGCACACACGGAGCTACTCATTTCAGTATGCCAAACGGCCCACCTCTCTGGCCTACAGGATAGGCCCGCGAGCAATCATC
>NW_022639483.1:2354860-2362157 GCF_010583005.1 Odontomachus brunneus | reverse complement strand
TATATATATATATATATATATATATATATATATATATATATATATATAAAATATATACAGGGTGTCCCGCGTAAGACGGACCAAAAGAAAAATATAAGTAGAACACATAAAAGTGAACAAAAATTGTATAGGTTGTTTGAAAAATGGCCTATATAATTTTTGTTCACTTTAATATGTTCTACTTATATTTTTCTTTTGGTCCGTCTTACGCGGGACACCCTGTATATATATAAAATATATATTATATATAAATATATATATAAAAGTGAAAATATACTATATATATAAGATAAAAAAATATATATAATATGTGTGTGTGTGTGTATGTGTGTATGTATATACACACACACACACATATTAATTATATTTTTTTTTATCTTATATATATAGTATATTTTCACTTTTATATATATATATATATATATATATATATATATATATGTATTTTTATATTTACACATATTTATTTTATTTATTTATTTATTTTTTTATTTATTTTATACATATTATATATTTTTTTTTATCTTATATATATATATAGTATATTTTCACTTTTTCACACATTAAATAAATATTTTTTAGATATTTTTTCTCTCAGTGAAAGACTTACACACTCATGATATTTTTATTTTATCGTCCGAAGTCATCTCTGTGTATGGGCAAGTTTCTTTTCCTTTCTTTCTCTTTTTTTCTTTAATAACAACGTGTATTACAGAGTAAAGACGAAGAAGTCTTAAGAAGTCATGAAGTGCGTCCCCTTGAGCGTTCGACCAATAAGAACTCTCTCATTAAATATTTTCCATCACGTCGCGCACGTGGGGAGCACCTTTGAATTCGTTCGTTTTGTGGCTTTTCGCAACTTTGATGCGAGGAAAAAGTCATACAAAGTAGTCTTTTGCCACGCGTGCTGTTATGGCGAGCTACAATCGCGGACTACGTAGTTTCAATATGCAATGATTCATGTGTAGATACGGGATGGTGTATGTGCCAGCGGAGGTCACCGGTCGTATTCACTACTCGTCGGGAAGTTTCACAGCCTGAAGGGTGGACTGTCTAGTGAAGAATCGAGAAATCAAGCGCCACGCCACGCACACGCGAATACGCATCGCTTCGCTGTTGGCATTCGCTCTAGGCGCGTTCATGCTTCGGCAATGTTTGATACAGAATTATGAAGTAACTGGATCTGCAATTGTAAGTGAAAGTGCAGGTGGGACGATATCATGTGTTGTACGGACACGCGGAGAATTTCCACTCAATATCGAGTACAATGTGGCGTAACGAATGTTCCTTGTCTCGAGTCATCCGGTTTTTCGCGGGCAAAAGAACCGAAATTGCAACACCGGAAACACGTGACGCGCGTATAAAACCAATGCAAGTAAAGAGCGCAAATATCAGATTAAATCGCTATAACTTTTATCGACTTGGCTTTAATCATTGATGAATTATCGATATTACACAGCGATCTTACGTGACTTCTTCATATCTCATTGCGGATAGTAATACGCCTGAAGGCATTCTGATTTAAAATGATTATCTTGGTGAATCGTTACATATTTTCCAAATTGCACATTACTGGCTCTTGGAGTATCTAAATGAACAAATATTTATTACGTTATTAGCTTTTTTTACTTGTGAGCACATATTTACCAAGAACTCTGGACACACTTCACGACTACTGCTTGAAGATCTTCAAACTTAACGGTTCATTGCGTTGCCATCAATACCGATAGATACGATGTCGAGACTGTCATGATCTGTAATGTAGAGTTTGTCTTTTATATTACAAATTAATTCTTTGGTTTATGACATAAGAGAGGATATAAAATCAAAGTATTAATTTCCGGACGTAATACAATCTAATACTAATCTTGGACATTCTTATTGTTTTGGTCTTTAAATATTTCAACTTTCAAAATGAAATATATATGTATATATTTTCTGTTAAAAGTTCAAATATTTGTATTTAGATAGCAAAAAATTAGTGTTTTTATCTTATATTTGAATTTTGTCATGAAAATAATATTTAATTGCATTCAACAATTTTTGCAAAGAGAAGAGCCACTTTAAAAAGAGGACATCTGGCAAGTGCAGGTATTACTTTCGTAACTGTTGCCCAAAATTATCTTGTATATTTCACTTGAATCTTACATTAGTAAACGACTCTAGAGAGCGATCAAATATCTTCTTGGCAGTAAGAGGAAGTTTCCTCTGCGCTCTTGACATCACGAGTATTAAAGTACGACTGCTTTCGAAACTTAAATTGTACTATTCTGCATCGTACGCTGCAACTACGATCGTTTTACTCTACGGAGGCAAAAGCAGTTAAGGGACTGCTTTTTTTATTTATTTGCTGATGTTTCTTTTACGCAAACTCAAAGTAACACATTATCGATTATTGTTTCAGACGTTGCTTTGCCTCTAACCTTGTTCCTCAGATATTCTCCTGCAAAGCAATATATATAAGCATTTTCAGTTTTGTTACAACGTAAAATAAGAAAGACTACATTATCTGTTCCATCACATTGGGACTGTCGATCGATTAATATCGAATATCGAAACAACGCGCGCGGATATTTATTAAAACCGCTCGGGAAGTGATAAATAGAAATTACCAGATGTAAGAACACGCAAATTTCAACAAAATTTAATATACACATTACTGATGTCAATATATGGCTAGCTAATAACATATATATGTATATATTTTTGGTTTTTTTTCATGGATTATTATATACAGGATTGAATTACTTTTGTATGTCCATAACGTTCAGTGTTTCACTCACGATTACGACGAGAAACGCGGAGATGTAAATCGAGAAAGTGTTCTCGATAAGTAGCACTATCCAAAGAGAGATCAAGTATTCTTCCGGCAGTAAGAGTGAGTCGTCTTTGCGCTTTTGACATCACGAATATTAAAGTACGACTGCTTTTGGGATTAATGAAAATAATTCTGCTACCACCAGCTAAAAATAATTACAGGTGAAGAAAATGGAGAAAAAAATTAAAAGAAACAGAAATAAAGGAGGAAATGTCGTTAGATGATTTTTGGAAACTAGGATGATATGTAACATTGACTTTCCGCTAGTCGTGAGTTTTTGTAAGAATTTTAAATGTGGCTGCTTCTTACAATTCCAATGTTGATCCTGCAGAAGATAAGGGTGCATTGTCCTACATTAAATATTTGTAACAAAATATGTGCAATCCTCGGATATTCGTCGTAACTTCTCATAAATTCGATACATGAAAAAGAATCACCTAAAAGTGTTCTCCTTTTCACCCTTGGTTGTTATTGTTGAGACCACCAGTTGTTCCGTTTAAATATGTAGCAACTCGTGCGGGCCTAGGTACGACGACGCGTGTCCGTCCAACAGTCGTGCTCGAGATTTCGTCGAGTAATATGAAAAAAGCCAGGATGAATCGAAAGAAAGAGAGAGAGAGCCTTTTATAAAAGAGGACTTTGTTCCAAATTTTATAATTAAAAGTGTTGTGCCGCAACATTTTTGTCTTGTCCCTTCTTGATAAGCAAAAATGAAATGAGCATTGTTCAGGAAGTGCGAGTGTAAGTGAAAGTGTGAGTGAAGAGTGAAGAGTGCGAGTGAAAGAATAGACGGATCGATCCGACATAATATAATAATACGAGTATGATGGGGTCACGCAAGGAATCTCTCATATCGAGTCCTCGAATAAGTAACAAGCGTTATTAATTTTGAATTATCTGCCCATTAACGCTCGGCAGCTCCTTCATTACATCAAGAACATTTGACCATGCGTGAAATTGATATTAGGCAAAAAATCACTAGTCAAGTAGAATTGCGTTAAAACTTTACATAATCCTTATCAATGTGACTTTATTACTTCTTCACGAAGAGACGATGTGCCATAGTTTCGCGTGATTTACTTTATGTTTCATGCTAAATGTGAAGGTATCTGTTAAAACAAAACGATTGAGTTTCAGCTCTGTTTATTGTTTCGTGTTCTTTTCTAAAAATTACTATCGTCGCGAAGTATAGGCGTATGGAAAAATATGTTGCGCTATTATTGTCTATTGCTAGTGAAGACATATTTACACAGTAAGCGGCACATGCGCTTCACGACTACTGCTTTATAATCTTCCGACCAAACGGCTTGTATGTTCATTGCATCGCCAACAAGACCGACAAATACGATCCCGAAGCTTTCATGATCTATAATGAATTATACTGCTTATACTATCAATTAATATATTTTTCTAGACTGTTGCATTATAAAAAACATTGTCACAAAAAAATACGCTCTTGAACGTCGACATCAGAGATTTACATCAAGAATAGATCGTCGCGGAGAGTTTTTTTACGGGCGCAATATTTGAAAAAAATTTATGCGAATTTTATGTACAAGAGAAGAGTATATATCGAGTATATATCGATACACTCGCGCGAGCACACGTTTCTACAATTATTCTCCAAAATTATGCTGCGTATTGCGCGTGAACCTTACATTTGTGAACGATTCTAAAGAGAGGTCCATTATTTTCCCAACTGTAAGCGTTAATTGCTTTTGCGCTCTTAATATTACGAATATTAAAGGACGGCTGTTCTCAGGCTCCAATTCGTACCATGCAGAATCGTACGCCGCAGTCCCGATCGCTTTGCTCTATAAAGACAGTTAATTAATCGGAGTTCATTGAGAGGCTGCGGCATTTGCGTGATCGTTGCTTTATATACACACAAACAAATCCGGAGTCTGTGCCGTTAACCATCGAGTTTATCGTTACGTCTCATCTCTAACCTTGTTTTTCAGATATTCACCGGCGAAGCAAAATATGAACGCTTCCAGATTCGTCACGGTGTAAAATAAAAGGGATCTCACTATTTGTTCCGTCGCATCGGGACTACCGATCGCCTGCAATATCGAAGCATTGAAGCAGAGGGATTATTGAAACCGCCGCGCTGAGTCATAAATCGATATCACCCGCCTAATGTACATAAGAAAACACAAAAGAGAAGGAGAGAAAAAGAGAAAGAGGGAGAGAGAAAGATATAAATAAAGAGAGAGAGAGAGAGAGAGAGAGAGAGAGAGAGAGAGATATTTGTGTTTCATAGTTTATACAATTTTTACGTGAACAGTTTCGTGATAAATAATTCATCTATGCAAAACGCCATAATACTTTCTCTGGGACGGTGACAGTTATTTCCGAGAACCGCATTAGTTTCGTTGCGGCAATTATTTATGCGACAATCATCTACTGTCGTATAGAGGTTATGTGCATAATTTGTAGCGGCTGTGAATTCTTATCTTATAATCAAATTATTAAATAAATATATTGATGGTTTTTAAAAGACAGAATAATGTACCATCAATATTTATATCCAGGCTCCACTCAAGAGATTCCACGGACAACAGCATACCGGAAAAGGAAACGTCAAGAACAGAGCAGGAGTGAAATAAATTATGAGGTTAGCATATATATATGTGAAAACTTATAATTTGTGGAAAAATTAAGATAATCGAAAGCTACTTTTAGTTCATAAGTGTGATACAAACTATATAACGTAAATTTGTCTTTATATATTTTGCACTTATTGTACTATCATCTTCAGCATTACTTTTGTATACACAGATACCTTGTTTGAATGACTTGGCATATTATGATATTGAAGATGACGACAGATTATGCGATGAACAATTATGTATTAATGATGATACAACAGGAGTTGCCAATAACGATGTATCAAACGATGTAAGTATTGATATATAGAAAAGCTTTCATGTAACATGTAAAATGTATAGACAAAATTGACAGTATAATATTATACTGTCAATGTTGTCAATAAATTTTGACAACAACTATAGCGATAACCACATTTATCCTCTTTACTTAAATAAGTAAAATTGAAATTATAAAAATTGACAATTTATTGTGACAACCAATCATCAGCATCAAGTTTCAAATTCATTCTTGCATAACATTGTTAATGTATTTATTGGTGTAGGCTTCACTTAATTTGGACGAATCAAATGGTAATATCCAGGATGGACTATTAGATGAGGAATTATTTGATGAGGAAGACACAATGACCGTTATTGATGCTAATAACGATATACCAAATAATGTAATTGAAAGTTTGCCATTATTAATTTCAAATATGTATGAAAGTAATTTTCAGTATTATATAAATGGAATTTGGACGATTCTGAACAATTTTTTGCATTTTCAAAGTTCTCCTCATTTTAAATCATTCATTATATTATATACCATTTTATTTAAACATTAAACAAATTATTACATATCTGATTTTCTATGCAGGGGGACATTTTGGGTCAAGATGGACGATCCAAAAACTACTTGAATGAAAAACTGTGCAATTGTACATGTACAACAAAAGGAGAGGCAGTATTAATGGCGCTACATCTTGCGAAGCGTCATTCACTTACTTGGGTAGCTGTACTTGATATTCTAAAAATGTTAAATAAGCTGTATGACGACGACATATTACCAGCATCTAAGTATACATTATTTAAAAACTTTTCGGTACAAGACATTTCGTATAAATATCATATATTCTGTACGAATTGTGAAACGTACCTTGGCATTCGAATCAACTTAAAAACAAATGAATTATTTACGTGCAATAATTGTTGTGCGACATTCCATGAGCAGTCAGGTTCATATTTTGTAACTTTAAATTTAACTGCTCAAATCCGAAATTTATTGAATGATCCAACTATTCAACAAAATATTCAATATCGATTCCAACGAACAAGAGAGGTTGATGTAATGTCGGATATATATGATGGGGCAGTATATTCGAGTCTTGAACGTCCGGGACAACCGTTACATGATAATTGGAATTTATCCTACACTTTCAATACTGATGGATGTCAGCCCAGTAAATCTAGTAAAATGTCCGTTTGGCCTATTTATGTAATGATCCACGAATTGACACCGGAATTGCGAAGTAAGCATATACTTTTAGCTGGATTATGGGTACATAAAAATCAGCCTAATATGAATTTATTTTTGAATCCGTTTATCACCGAGGCGAATGTGCTTGCAACCGAGGGAATTAAATGGCACTATAACAACCGGGAAATAATAACGAAAGTTTTACCGATATGTTGTTGTGTCGATTCCGCTGCCCGATGCACTCTTCTTTGCATGAAAAAATTTAATGGTTCATATGGCTGCACATTTTGCGAACACCCGACAAAAAGTGTCAATGGTTACACAAAATATCCTATATCGGTTGAGGTACCTCCGGATAGGACTGATGAAACTATTCGAGAAAGCATGATGAAATATTTGACAGATAATCCG
>NW_022639483.1:2349416-2354850 GCF_010583005.1 Odontomachus brunneus | reverse complement strand
GAGAGAGAGAGAGAGAGAGAGAGAGAGAGAGAGAGAGAGAGAGAGAATTGTCGAAACATAATAATGAAAATGCGTGTTAGCGAGTGCGCCGGAAATCAGAAACGTGATTGATTCCAGCAAATTAAACATTTATTTTCATTCAAGAATACACACGAGATGACTCGACTCACGGTGACGATGAGGAATCCCAATGAACATATCAGCACAGTGTTGGACGTGAATTGCACCAACGCAATATACGTGTACAAGTCCTCGATGTATTCCGCAAAGTTGATTATCCTTTGGTGCTTCCGTATGATTTTGTTCGTTCTGACGATCGACTCGCGTCTTTCCCTTCGGGCGTCCTCTTCGGGCACAAGCTCGGTCAGCTGAGAGCGTAAAACGTCCATTTGACCGCCCACGTGCAAGGTCTGAAAATAATAACTCCGACAGTCTCTCTCCATGAAACTGATTAGATATTAAAAAGGAATCGTGTGGGCTGCAAGAGGGACAGAAAAAAAGACCAGAATGAGCAGGGAATTGCGCGTGGCAACGGAGTCACTCACCATGTGTAATTTTTAAAACGACGCACTACTCACGGTGCGTGCACCCTCCGTCTTCGCGAAACTTACCAAGGCTAAGAGTAGCGAGTTGAGCAGTCCGGTGCCGCAGCCGGACATGATGAGGTGTACGAACTGTGCGCTCAACAGCAGCCTGTACGTGCGTTTTGTACTTATGTCGACGGGGAGGTTCACTTTCAAGAGAAGCGGCAATTCTGCTTGCTGATCGGCGAAATCGACGTCGGCCAACAGAATGCCGGCGCTGTACGCCACGATGGTCAACATGTGAAGAGTGAACATCGCGTTGGTGATGCGAGACGATAATCTAGCCTTGCACTTCGTCTCGCGCATGCCGACGTCACTGTTGGCACAATCGTCCCAGTCCTCGGCCATCATCGTCAACATTCGCATGAATTTTCTGCGCGACGACACAACCATCAGGCGACCTACGTCGTCGAATCGGCAAGTCGCGACGCACGAATTGTCAGTTCACCCCTGCGTAAACAGTTGCAAATCGCTCTGGCACGCTTTTTATCAAACGAAGTCGCAAACTTTAACTTGTCTGGAGCCACTGCTGCCACGTATATGTACGCAGTAATCGATTACAAAAATATATAAAAATCACTTCTCGTAAAAATGTTCCCTTAATTTAAAAAGAACGCTTTCTTCCAGACTTCACAAATGTACCACTCTGAACTATCACTGCAGCTCCTACCATAACCAATTAACGCACGTATACATGTCAGCACTGGCTTCCTATTCTAACAACATTAAACGCCGCAACTTCGTTCAATGAAAAATGTGTGAACCAATTTGCAACCGACTGTACAACTGCAGTCAACTTGCAACACTCACCGTTGGTTCCACCAAAATATGATCAGCTTTGTGCTGAATTTCACCTGCGTTAGGAAGCTACTGAAACAGTCCATCAGGTCGAACAGGTCATTAGACTGCAAATGCAGCAGAAAGTACCGGCAATGGCAGACTTCGTCTATCCCCAGCGCGATGACCCAATACGCCCTGCAGATCGCGATGCCCGACGTGGTCGGCCATACGCCACACACGGTGAGCATCAATTGTAATGTTCGATTAATCGTACTTTTACGCATCATAATGTGTCAGCTAGCTGTCGTTCTCTCGTGAACGGGGAAGAATCATCGGAGGGTACACGTAACGGAACGGCCACCTCTACGACGAGATGTAGGAGGCAAAGGAAGGGAGAACTCTGACCCCAATAAATTTGTCCCGATGGATCTCCTAATAACAGCTCGACGTATATCACATAGGATACCAGTGTAAAGACTGGGAAGTCCCGAAAGGTCATGAAATGAGCGCACCCTCGGTCGCTCGACCAATGGTAGCACCTCATTAAATATTTTTATTCCATGCTACAGTCTTCCTCCTCCTACTCCTCCTCCGGATACGCTCAACGTGGATTTCCGCAATATTGATACACGAAAAGGGAACATACAGGGCGATTATTCCCTCCCTCTCTCGAGCGCCGGTGATGCGTGCCGCTCCCGTTTAAATATGCAATGATTCGTGCGGCGGTAGGTACAGGCGGCGTGGATATATGCACGTATGCGCGGTTAGTCGCGCTCGTTGCACTTCGGCGGAGTTTTCGAGTCAAGAGGATGCGGCACCGCGCGCGCGAGGAAGCGGCGAGGTGTTGCGGCGTCGCGGAAGTGCACGTTTGTCCTCGCTTGCGACAGTTGGCGGAGAGCGTGATCTCTCGCGTTGGACATATGTTTATAAGAAATCAACAAGTGTCTGTACGCTGGTTAGCGTGAGTGAGACTATACGTGAGGCGACTCGCGACGCAGCGCGTCGAAGGATGAGCAAAAGAAGTGCATTTTAAAGTTGGTTCTATTCTTGTTTTTAACACATTTCCGAAGCTACCGAAATATCAAATTGACGCTGCGGCATTAAATCCTTTATAGATTACATATATAGCGGATAGGTACTTGGTGAGTTTCGGCATATTGAGTTTTGTGAAAGGGTCTTTCTGAGAATAAGGACTCGGAGAGAACTATAGCTTTATATTATTTAATGGTCGTTGCGCAATTTTCATTTTAACGGCACAACGGAGATCGTGAACACAGAGAGGCACGTTGTGTCACTTGTATATATCACTGTGTGAAGACATATTCACACGTTCCTCGAGACACATGCTTCACGACTATTGCTCAAAGCTCCTCGCGCTGGACACGATGCTCATTGCATCGTGGACATATAAGGACGCGAAGCTTTCATGATCTATATACAATAAGGATATTCTCTTTAATCAAAGATATCTTCAAAGATGATTTCTATTCTCTTGTAAAACTTTGAATAATATCATCGTAAAAAAGTGATCCTTAGTTATCGTTGTACGATAGACTTCTTATGAAATAAGTCGTGCGATATATAGAGACACACTGTTGCTCGGAATTGTGTGTGCTAAATCTTACACTTATAAAGGATTCTAAAAAGAGATCCATCATTTTCCCCGTTGTGAGTGTCAATTGTCTCTATGCCCTCAACATCACGTGTATCGGGATTCGATTTTTCTCGTGTTTCACTTTGTATCACGCGAAATCGTACGCCGCGGTTCCCTCTTTGCTCTGCGAATACATACAATAATTAGTAAGCTAATATATATTTGTTTTTATCATCATTTTAATTATATTTCCCGACCTTGTTTTTCAGATGTTCTCCGGGGAAGCAAAATACAAACGCTTTGAGGGTCATCATAGTATAGAATAAAAGGGACTTTCCTATTCCCGCGCATTCTGAACTGTCAATCGACTGTCGTAGCGGTGTAAAAATTATTAAAATCTACTAGCTAAATCGTAAGAAATTCACATTTTCTATTTAATATATGTAAGAAAACATAGAAAAAAACTAAATAAATAAATAAATGTAATATATATAATATGTATGTACGTGTACAAATTTTTAAGTTCCTTCGAGAACATGATAATTTTATCATTTTTTTGAATAATCTTATTTCAAGATAACGACGGATTCGTTTCTTTTCGTCTTGTTTTGACACCAATTCGACTATCCAACAAAGAATGTCTATTTAATTGTTCATCGCAGATCGTAGTATTTAAAATTTTGAATTGAATACGTTATTAGTTATTAGTTGATAAAATTACAATACACACAATATAATACACAACTGATACAATATAACGTGACGAGATGTCAACGGTATATTGACATCTCGTCACGAAAATAACTTGTGAGTTTAACAAATTTTGCAAAGAGAAGAGGCATTAAAAAGAGAACATCTGGCAGGTGCAGGTATTATTTTCGTGACTGTTGTTCAAAATTATCTTGTGTACTTCACTTGAATTTTAATAAATGATTCCAGAGAGTGATCAAATATTTTTCCGACAGTAAGAGTGAGTCGTCTTTGCGCTCTTGATATCACACATATTAAAGTACGCTGCTTTCGGGATTAATAAAAATAATTCTCCTATCGCCTAAAAAATAATAACAGATAAAGGAACTGGAGGAAAAAATAAAAAGAAAGAGAAAGGAAGGAGGAAATATATCATTACGACTTTTGGAAAATGAAACGATATGTAACATTAACGTTCCGCTAGTCGTTCTTGTATGGTTTTTAAATGTGGCTGCCTCTTATGACTCTAATGTTGATCCTGCGGAAAACCAGGTTCTACACTAAATATTTTTAAAGTAATATGTATAATCCCCGGATATTCGTCGTAGCTTCTCATAAATTCGATACATGACAAACAATCACCTATAGGTGTTCCGCTGTTCACCCTTGGTTGACATTGTTGAGACCACCAGTTGTTCCGTTTAAATATGTAGCAACTCGTGCAGACCTAGGTACGACGACGCGCATCTGTCCGGCAGTCGTGCTCAAGCTTTCGCCAAGCAATATGAAAAAAGCCAAGGAGAATCGAAAGAGAAAGAGAGAGACTTTTATAAAAGAGGACTTTGTTCCACATTTGATAATTAAAAATGTTGTACCGCAACGTTTTTGTCTTGTGTTTTCTTGATAAGCAAAAATGAGAAGAGCATTGTTCAGAAAGTGCAAATGTAAGTGCAAGTGGAAGAAGGCGAATTGATCCGACATATTATAATAATATGGGTATGATGGGGCCACGCAAGGAATTTCTCATATCAAGTCCTCGAGCGAGTAACAAGCGTTATTGATTTCGAATTATCCGGCCACTAGCGCCCGGCAGCTCCCTCATTACACCGAGAACGTTTGGCTGTGCGTGAAATTGGTATTAAGCAAGAAATTACTAGTCAAGTAGAATTGCGTTCAATCTCTACATAATCCTTATCAATTCCCTGACTTTAATTCTTTTTAATGAAGAGACAGTCGATGTACCATGGACTCGGGTGATTTATTTTATGTTTTATGCTAAATGTGAAGATGTCTGTTAAAACAAAACGGTTAAGCTTCAGCTTGGTTTATTGTTTCGTGTTCTTTTCTAAAAATTACCATCGTGGAATATCGACGTATGGAAAAATATGTTGCGCTATTATTGTCTATTGCTAGTGAAGACATATTTACACAGTAAGCGGCACATACGCTTCACGACTACTGCTTAATAATCCTCCCACCGAATGGCTTGTGTATTCATTGCATCGCCAACAAGACCGACAAATACGATCCCGAGGCTTTCATGATCTATAATGAATTATCAGTTATGAGTTAAATGCTCTTTATACTATAGATTAATATATTTTTCTAGACTGTTGCATTATAAAAAACATTGTCACAAAAAATACGCTCTTGAACGTCGACATCAGAGATTTACATCAAGAAGAGATCGTCGCGGAGAGATTTTTACGGGCACAATATTTGGAAAAGATTTATGCGAATTTTATGTACAAGAGAAGAGCATATCGACACTCGCGCGAGCACACAG
>NW_022639483.1:2314007-2349406 GCF_010583005.1 Odontomachus brunneus | reverse complement strand
GGAGAGTTTTTTTACGGGCGCAATATTTGAAAAAAATTTATGCGAATTTTATGTACAAGAGAAGAGTATATATCGAGTATATATCGATACACTCGCGCGAGCACACGTTTCTACAATTATTCTCCAAAATTATGCTGCGTATTGCGCGTGAACCTTACATTTGTGAACGATTCTAAAGAGAGGTCCATTATTTTCCCAACTGTGAGCGTTAATTGCTTTTGCGCTCTTAATATTACGAATATTAAGGGACGGCTGTTTTCAGGCCCCAATTCGTACCATGTAGAATTGTACGCCGCAGTCCCGATCGCTGTGCTCTGCAAAGACAGTTAATTAATCGGAGTTCATTGAGAAGCTGCGGCTCAGCGTCTGCAGTATTTGCGTGATCGTTGCTTTATATACACGGAAACGTCTCTGCTGTTAACCACCGAGTTTATCGTTATGGACATCACGTCTCGTCTCTAACCTTGTTTTTCAGATATTCACCGGCGAAGCAAAATATGAACGCTTCCAGATTCGTCACGGTGTAAAATAAAAGGGATCTCACTATTTGCTCTGTCGCATCGGGACTGCCGATTGCCTGTAATATCGAAGCATCGAAATAGAGGGATTATTGAAACCGTCGCACTGAGTCATAAATCGATATCATACGCCTAATGCACGTAAGGAAACACAAGAGAGAGAAAGACAGAGGAAGAAAGAGAAGAAGAAAAAGATAAACAGAGAAAGAGAGAGAATTGCTGAGACGTAATAATGAAAACGCTTGTTAGTGAGTACGCCGGAAATCGGAAATGCGATCGTTTCCAGCAAATTAAACATTTATTTTCATTCATGAATACACGCAAGATCATTTGACTCACGGAAACGATGAGGAATCCCAACGAACACATTAGCACAGTGTTGGACGTGAATTGCACTAACGCAATGTACGTGTACAAGTCCTCGATGTACTCTGTAAAGTTGATTATCCTCTGATGCTTCCGTATAATTTTGTTCGTCGTACTAACGATTGAGTCGCGTCTTTCCCTTCGGATGCCCTCCTTCGGCACGAGCTCGATCAACCAAGAGCGTAGGACCTCCATTTGACCTCCCACGTGCAGGCTCTGAAAATAATAACTCCGACTCACTCTCCATTAAACTGATTAGGTATTAAAAAGGACTCGCGTCCGGACGATGGGGTGCAGGAGGGACAGAGAAAGAGACCAGAATGCGCAGGGAATTGCGCATGGCAGCGAGTTACTCACCCCGAGTGTAATTTTTAGAACGACGCACTACTCACGGCGTATGCACGCTCCATCTTCGCGAGACTTACCAAGGCTAAGAGCAGCGCGTTGAGCAACCCGGCGCTGCAACCGGCCATGATGAGATGTACGAACTGTGCACTCAGCAGCAGTCTGTACCTGCGTTTTGTGTTTATGTCGACGGGGAGGTTCACTTTCAAGAGAAGCGGCAGCTCTGCCCGCTGATCGGTGAAATCGACGTCGGCCAACAGAATGCCGGCGCTGTACGCCACGATGGTCAATACGTGAAGAGTGAACATCGCGTTGGTGATGCGAGACGATAATCTAGCCTTGCACGTCGTCTCGCGCATGGCGAAGTCACTGTTGGCGCAATCGTCCCAGTCCTCGGCCATCATCGTTAACATTCGCATGAATTTTCTGCGCGACGACACAATCGTCAGACGACCCGCGTCGTCGAATCGACAAGTCTCCGTCACGAATTGTCAGTTTATTCCGGTGTAGACAGCTGCAAATCGCCTCGCTTTTTATCCAACAAAGTCGCAAGCTTCGAGTCAGACCTGAAAGCTACGTGCTGACACGTATATGTACGCGATAATCGATTACAAAAATGCATAGAAATCGCTTCTCAGAATAATATTTCTTTAATTTGAAGTGAACGCTTTCTTCCAGACTCCACAAATGTACCCCTTTGTACTATCACTTCAGATCCTGTTATCATCGATTACCGCACGCAAACACGTCAGTGCTGGGATTCTGTAACTCGTTATTGGAGTTAACGACAGTTTCGTTATCGTTGCGCAGCTTTTCTACGGTATACAAAAGCTGCGCAACAATAACGAAACTGTCGTTAACTCCAATAACGAGTTATAGAATCCCAGCACAGGGGCCTTATTCCGTAACCACTTACCGACTTTTGTCGGATCGATAGACGACGTTGCGCAGCTTTTTCATACCATAGAAAAGACCAGTACTACGCAACGACCAGTTCTACGGATCCGACAATTGTCGATAAGTGGTTACGGAATAGGGCCCCAGGAGTAGTTTCCGATTCTGACAACTTGAAACGTCGCAACTTCGATAAGAAATATGTGAACCGATTTGCAACCGACTGTACAACTGCAATCAGCTCGCAACACTCACCGTTGGTTCCACCAAAATATGAACAGCTTCGTGCTGACTTTCACCTGCGCTAGGAAGCTACTGAAACAGTCCATCAAGTCGAACAGGTCATTAGACTGCAAATGCAGCAGAAAGTACCGGCAATGGCAGACTTCGTCTATCCCCAGCGCGATGAACCAATACGCCCTGCAGATCGCGATACCCGACGTCGTCGGCCATACGCCGCACACGGTGAGCATCAATTGTAATGTTCGATTAATCGTACTTTTACGCGTCATAATGTGTCGGGTCGCTGTCGTTCTCTTGGGGAAGAATTATCGGGGGGTACACGTAACGGAACGAACACTTCTACGACAAGATATAAAAGGCAGGGGGAGGGAGAACTCTGACCCCAATGAATTTGCCCCGGTGGATCTCCTAATAACAGCTCGACGTATATCGCATAGGATACCAATGTAAAGACTAGGAGCTTCCGAAAGGTCATGAAATGAGCGCACCCTCGGTCGCTCGACCAATGGTAGCTCCTCATTAAATATTTTTATTCCACGCCGTCTACAGTCCTACTCCTCCTCCTCCTTCACCTCCGGATACGTTCCACGTGGATTTCCGCAATATTGATACACGAAAAGAAAACATGCAGGGCGATCATTCCCTCCCTCTCTCGTGCGCCGATGATGCGTGCCGCTCCCGTTTAAATATGCAATGATTCGTGCGGCGGTAGGTACAGGCGGCGTGGATATATGCACGTATGCGCGGTTAGTCGCGCTCGTTGCACTTCGGCGGAGTTTTCGAGTCAAGAGGATGCGGCATCGCGCGCGCGAGGAAGCGGCGAGGTGTTGCGGCGTCGCGGAAGTGCACGTTTGTTCTCGCATGCGACAGTTGGCGAAGAGCATGCTTTCTCGCGTTGGACATATGTTTATAAGAAATCAACAAGTGTCTGTAGGTTGGTTAGCGCGAGTGAAATTATACGTGAGGCGATTTGCGATGACACGCGTCGCTAGTATGCGCAAAAGAAATGCACTTTAAAGTTAGTAATTTTATTTCTGTTTATAATACGTTTCCGAAGCTACCGAAGCATCAGATTGACGCTGCGGCATCGAATCCCTTGTTGAATTACATATATAGCGGACAGTTACTCTGTGAGTTTCGGCATATCGGGTTCTGTGAAAGAGTCTTTCTAAGAACAACGACTTGGGAAAAACTATAGCTTTGTATTATTTCATGGTCGTGCAATTTTCATTCTCCGCACAGCGGAGATCATGCACACAGAGAAGCACGTTGTGTCACTTGTATATATCACTAGTGAAGACATATTCGCATGTCCCTCGAGACACATGCTTCACGACTATTGTTCGAAACTCCTCGCGCTGAATACAATGTTTATTGCATCGCAAACATCACCGACATGTACGATGCCGAGGCTTTCATGATCTATATATAATAAGAGTATATCCCTTTTAATCAAAGATTGTTTCTATTCTCTTGTAAAACTTCGATTAATATCATAGTAAAAAAGTGCTCTTTAATTATTGTTGTATGATAGACTTCTTACGAAAGAAGTCGTGTAATATGTAGAGACACACAACTATTACTCGGAATTATTGTGTGTGCTAAATCTTACGTTTGCAAAGGATTCTAATGAGAGATCCATCATTTTGCCCGCTGTGAGCGTCAATTGCTTCTGTGCTCTCAATATCACTAATATCAGGATCCGACTAATTTCGGGTTTCAGTTTGTACCACGCGGAATCATACGCCGCGATTCCCACCTCCTTGCTCTGCGTGTACATATAATAATTAGTAAGCTATAAATAATTTGTGTCTGTTTTTTTTCATCATCGTAATTATTTTTCCCGACCTTGTTTTTCAGATATTCTCCGGCGAAGCAAAATACAAACGCTTCGAGGGTCGTCACGGTATAAAATAAAAGAGATTTTCCTACCCCCGCAGCTTCGGAATTACCAATCGACTGTAATATTGAAGAAGTGTACGAAGAATTATTAAAATGTACTCGCTAAACCGTAAGAAATTAACATTTTCTGTTTCATATATGTAAGAAAACGCAGAAAAGAGCTAAATAAATAAATAAATGAAAAGATATATAATATATATTATATATATATATATTAAATATAAAGGAATAAATATATATGTATATTTCTTTTTAGTATATTATAAAAAATAAATTTATATTTTATATATGTCATAAATTTTTTTATTCATGCAATTGTATATTTTTTATGTGTAGTATTTGACACTTTACTTACAGTTACGGTAAGGAACCCCAGCACGCACATTAGCAATGTATTCGACGCGAATTGTACCAACGTGATATACGTGTACAAATCCTCAATGTGCTTGGAAAAAATGATAATTTTTTGATGTTTTTGAATAATTTTCTTGGTCATGGCGATGACAGATTCGTGTTTTTCTCTGTGCTCGTTATCTCCGGGCACAAGTTCAGTCAACCAGCCACGCAAGATGTCTATCTGACCGCCCACGTGCAAAATCTGAAAATAATAATTGTTCCAATATCTATTAAAATAATTCAAAGTAGAGGGAGAGAGAAAGAGAGAGAAGGATCAGGTAATTTTTTCAAGTAAACTTGCTCGCAATGAAACGACATAATTGTTTAGGAAACTATCGCTCGGTTGTTATCACTACCACTACTGCTGCTACTACTACTTGCGTATTGTTCATAACAAGTGTTCACGTTGTTACGACTTACCAAAGTTAAGAGTAGAGCGTTCACCAAGCCAGCCCCGCAGCCGGCTATCAAGAGGTACGTAAATTGCGCGGTTACTAGTACTTTATACCTAAGTTGCGAGTGTATATCAATAGGGACTTCCACCTTTAAGAGAAGGGGCGGCGCGCTCTCGCCGTCGTTGGTATCGACGTCGGCCAGAATCATTCCGCTGCTATACGTAACAATCGCTAACGCGTGAAGGGTCACCATCGCGTTAGTGATACGACTTGATAATTTTGCTTTGCATATTGTCTCGCGCATGCTGACATCATTGTTGGCGCTGTCGTGCCAGTCTTCCGCCATCATTGTCAGAATTTTGATAAATTTTCTGCGAACGATTGAAAACGTCGATTATGTCGCTGACATTGCGATGGACATCGTAATGCTCGCTTCATGAAGATTTATGTTCCTTGTGGTCACCGAATGCTTCGAAATTGTCATACATATTAACACTCATTATCTTTTCTCTTTTCTATAAAACACGATATTTTCATATATTTTCATATATTTCGCATATTTTCCATATTTTATATATCTTCTTTTACATATTTCGAGATAACACATTTGCATTTACAATGAAGATCGGCAAGTGTTATATTTCTTCTATATACTACTAAATATCCGCATCTAAGTAGTCAATTTACGTATTGATTGAAAAAAAAATAAATATTTGTTGTACTTGGCTCACTTGAGTAAATTATTCGTAACTCTGTCACATTGCATCCCCTCACTTACCGTTGATTCAACCAAAAGACTGAGAACTTGGTGATCAGTTTGAGCTGCGCTATGAAACTGCTGAGGCAGTCCGCTAAATCGAACACATCATCGGTATGCCAGTGTATTAAAAAGTAACGATAGTGACAGAATTCGTCCGTCGCTAGTGCAATGATCCAATAAGCCCTGAATATTATCACGCACCAGGCACCTGGCCATATACCGCATAAAGTGAGTATAACTTTCGTTGTGCGATTGATAGTACTTTCATGCGGCATTGTTCCCTGTTCTTTTTTTTCCCCTCTCTTTCTTCCCGCCTATACACGAGAGAAGGGCCGATTATCTGAGCGTTTATTAGACAAGGGTGAGAGGACGACGTTCGTAGTACATGACTCGATGACAACGCGATGTACATTACAGAATACCGGCGTAAAGACGGGGAGGTCCCAAGAGGTCATCAGATGGGCGCACCCTCGCTACTGATCGACCAATAGTAACGGTTCATTAAATATTCTTCACCGTGCCACGTATAGTCGTCAGTTCACATACACTTGCCGTGCACCTCGCGCAACTTTAATATATGAGACGAGGGAACAGGCAGGGCGATCTCTCCCTCTCTCTTGGCTACTGGCGATGCAACCGCGGAGTCCTGTTTAAATATACAATGATTCGTGCGGACATGGACGCGATGATGTACGGCTGCGATGGCCAGTCGCGTTCGACGCACTTGAGAAAAGTTCCGAAGTCAAGAGGGTAAAAAGTCAGAAACGTGCGGCGAAATATAACGCGACAGAGGTAATACGTGTTAGTTCGCATGCAGCAGTCGTCCAGTGCGAATCGGTGTCACGATCGGAGTTTAGCAGGAATTGAGGAGAGCCCTGGCGAATTGTGTCTGTTCGAGGAATCGGGTCAGTATATGAAAGTATCCTTTATGCATGAAATACTTTTTACTATGATCACCGTGTGTGTACTTTTATATTTCATATTGTTCCATAGACAACGCACGTCTCATGTATGCGTCACTCGATACGGCATCCTTCATGCGGACATAGAAAAATATGCTATGTGTCACTGTCGTATCACTAGTAAAAACATGGTTACACACCACTCGGCACATACTTTTCACGGCTATATATCGCTTGGGAACGTTCGAACCGAAGACGACGTTCATTGCATCGCCAACAGCACCGACATGTACGATGCCGAGGCTTTCATGATCTATAATAAAGTTAGGACATTTTTATTACACAATTTCAGGTCTCTATTGCTCCTTGTAGCATAACATCGCTTGAGAAAAATGCACTTTTATTAGTGCACTATAGTGATAAGTTTGCCGCGCAAGAAATCACATAAGTGAAAAGCTATAGAAGCGACTTTTCTGTAGCGTTCGAGTGTAAACGTCGTGTACAGCATTGATACTAGGATTGATTCTGCGCGTAATGCTTACATTTCCGAAGCTCTCCAAAGAAAGATCCATCATCCTGCCGGCCGTGAGCGTTAATTGCTTCTGTGCTCTTAATATTACCAATAACAAAACGCGACTATCCTTGGGCCTCAGGTCATACCATGCCGAATTGTACGCTGCGCCCCCGATCGTTTTGCTCTACAAAAGAGATATCTCTTAGATGACACGAATCTTCTTTAATATGGTAAGCTCAAATTCCACCATATTATCGATTATCGTCGTAAACGTTCTCTCGTTTCCAACCTTGTTCCTCAGATATTCTCCCGCGAAGCAAAATATGAACGATTCCAGGTTCGTAATGGCGTAAAACAGAAGAGATCTCAATATCCGCTCGGTTGCGTCGGGACTGTTGAGCGACTGTGATGTGGCAGCGACACGCGCGGGAAATTATCAAAGCATTATTATAACATTTTGCACAAAATACGAGTCGAATTGAACGAGTAGTCGGCTCAACCGATGTAATTGGACGTAAAGAGAGCGCGATGGTACATTATTGAGATATCACATTAATACTACGTGTAGAAATACGCGGAAAACGGCAATTAATTTCACAGTGAAGCTTGTTATTCTTATCGGTAATACTTGGCACGATACTCACAGTTAAGACGAGGAATGCCAGCATACAGATCATCGTTGTGTTTGAAGCGAACAGTACGAACGAGATGTACCTGTACAAATCCTCGATGTGCGTTGAAAACTGGATAATTCGCTGATGCTTCCGGATAATTTTATTTATCATGACCATGACGGATTCGCGCGTTTCTGCGTTCTCCCTTGGTGCAAGCTCGGTCAGCCAAGAACACAGGATGTTGATTTGACCTCCTACGTGTAAAATCTGGAAAACATAATTCTCCATCGTTGAAACGCTCAGAGATGTTGGCACATTTTTATAGCTGAACAGGAGCAACTTTGCATTGTAAAAATGTATTCATTTCTCACTGCAATTTTGTCGGCAATTTGGCCTTAGCACGCAATAATAATTAGGAACACTGAGAACTTCTAACCGTACGCATCATTGACTCATCATTCATTGAAAAAGATCTTCGAAAAATAATATGTCAAATCGGCGATCTGTCATCATTCATCTTAATGTTTAGAGACGAATGTGAACAATTATACATTATTAGTAATTATACATTACGTGCTAAAGTTATTTTGATTAGTATATCAAATAAATATAATCTTATCTTCAGCGAAATTCTCTAATTTATCGGTCTCGAAAAAATTCTTCTACAATCAAAAGGAGAATAATCAATAACTTTCAAAGAGAAAAACTCTAGTTGCAAGGTATTGTTCCCGTAATCTTATATCCTAAGCGAAAACTTTTATCGAGAAGGTATTTCTGTTTTGTAATAAAACAAACTATTAATCTACTAGGAATCAGTTTAGCAACAATTCTATTAAATATTATTCTAGCTTTCCTTAGAAATGAATTAATGACTTCAAAATTAATTTGAAGTCTAATTATTTTTTGCTTTAAAGTTGCAATATTTCTCGCTTATATCAGTATTAATAGTTTCTCTTAATGTTTGGTCGACAAATATACGTAAATGAACGAAAGTTACTCTAACTATAAATTATCTACAAGTAGGGCCGTTAACCTTATATTTTCTTTTTGGCATTAAAAAGAATCTTGAAACCATATAAAAGAGAATTTCGCTAAGAATGAGATCATATTTCTTGTGTGTAAATAGATATAATGAATGGTCACAGGTTACGTACCAAAGTTAAGAGCAGAGCGTTCACCATACCAGTGCCAATGACGATGGATAAGAGATTTACGAATTGCACGCTCAACAGCATTTTGTATGTGCGTAATGTGCTGATGCGCATAGGAAATTCTACTTTCAAGAAGAAAGGTAGCTCGAAGTCGCTATCGTCGATGTCGACATGGGGTATCGTTAAGAAGACTTTGGTGCAGAATGTAATGGTGTTGAACACGTGAAGGACGAACATAGCGATACTGATGCGATCGGACATTTTCCCCTTGCATACGGCCTCACGTATGTCGTTATCGCTGTCGGCACACTCACTCCAGTCTTCCGTCATCATCGTTAAGATCTTGACGAATTTCCTGCGAATCGATCGGAATTGTCCAAATGATTCTTTCGCGTACACCGCGCTTACTGCAGATCCGCTGTCACTTACTGCTGATTGAACCAAAAGACGAACAATTTAGTGAGAACCTTTATGTGCGCTATGAAGGTGCTGAGACAGTCCACTAGAATTGGCAGGTTCTCGAGCTGAAAATGTGATTTGAAATACCGGTAATGCCAGACCTCGTCCGACATCAATATGATAAACCAATACACTCTATAGATGAGAACGTACGACATGCCCGGCCATATGCCGAACAGAGTGAGCACGAGTTTCGTTGTGCGATGAACTGTACTTTTGGGCACCATTGTGTTCTCTTATTTCACTCTCTCCTGGTAGCCACGCACGACGACGTACATCAGGGTGTATGCCGATAGAAGCACTTTCAAGGAAGGTGAAGATAAAGAAACTATGTTGCTGATGTAGTTTTCAACGACGACTCGACGTGTATCGCGGAATACCTGCGTGAAGACTGGGAAGTCCTAAGAGATCATCGAATGGGTGCGTCCCTCGACGACCGACCAATGAAAGGCATTCATTAAACATTTATCGTGATACGCGCAACTGTCGAATATACTTGTCGCGAGTTTTCAAAACTTTCACGTAAGGATACACCGTTGGAGCGATCCTTTTATTCTTCCGACATTGGTCGGAGATACGTTTGTAAGGTTGGTCGCTTTAAATATGTAATGAGATGCGTGCGGACGTAGGTAGGACGACGTGCTATCGATGGCTAGTCGTGTCTAGCTGTCTTCGAGAAAGTTTTCAAGTCTATAGCTGGTAAAGAACTTTTGGAACGAAGATGCAAGCGATAAAATTGTGAAACGTTGCAAAAGTGCATTGTGTCTTTTTACGTGTTAAGAAGATTTATTTGCGCTATAGTGTTGTCTTACGAAGATTCACGGTTGGCGAATGCTAAAGAAAAAAGTTCGATGTGTAAAAATGAAACATGTGAAATACAATATGCAAGGTAAAAGTTGATACTCTTGATATATGTAGACAAGTGGAAAGACCTGCACGGTACATGTTTTATTTCGTATTTTTTAATACTCTCCAGATCGTGAACTCCTGTTGAATTACCGAAAGTTACATAAAAATATTATTGTGTCGAACCTTAAGATACTTATGGAATATTTTATACTTTTACCGTCCGCAAAGGTAAGTCAGATATTTGAGTTCAAACTGTACACAGCTCAACTTTTATTGATCTCGCAGCTGGAAGCTTTTTTATTTTTATTTATCAAGAATACAATCGCGCGGTGTGCTATGCGATGTGCTATCACGAAAACTAGTGAAATCAATAGAATTAGTATATTCTTACTCATTTATGTGCGAATTTGTTTTATCTATACAATACGACAATCTCCTCTCGGCAATCTTTAACACTCGTTAGAGGCCCGTCGAGGCCTCTTGATGCTTTTTGCATTAATGAAAATAGTACAATGGTCTCGCTGTAATTCATGGAAGTGGGCACGCATTAACAATCTTATACAAGCTATTTTCAGGTTTGGAAAAGTTACTTTTTAAAAATCACTTGTTACGTTACTTGTTATTACATCTTTTAGGAGCCAAAGCTTATTATTTAAAATTGTGTTCTTTTTATATAGAAACATTAATAATGCGACCTGTTTATGATATTCTTGAGAAAGCGATTCTGATTGAATGTTCTGAGGATCAACATTATATTGCAGATTGTCTACATATTTTCGAAAGTAACAGAATATCGATGGCTTACTGCACAAATATTATATGTTCACTTGTACTTGTACTTGTTTTAATTAATGTTATTTTTAGCTTTCATATAAGTATAAATAAACTTTCAAATTAAGTTTTCTAAAAACCTTAAATTGTAAGCATTTAACATTTAGAAAAAATTTAATTAGAAAGTTTGTAATTATATTTATGAAGCTAAAAATGTTATTAATTAAAAACGGGCCATGAGTAGACACACAATATTTCTGTACTATGTTATTAATTCTATATATTTGGATAATATATATGTGTATATTGGATAATACATATATCCTAATAATATTATATTACAATTCTACAAATTTATATCTACTGATCTTTGTTTATTTATTTATTTATATCTGTTATTTATTTATATAATGTTATTAATACATATGTACATATATATTATCCAAATATATAGCATTAATAACATAGTATATAAATATCCACTCACGGCCCGTTTTGAATTAATTTCATTTTGGACTTCACAAATATATTTACAAATATAAACTTTCCAATTAAATTATCTCTAAATGTTAAATGCTCATAATTTAATGTTTTCAGAAAACTTAAAATTTTTGAAAATTTGTCACGCTAAAAATATGTGTTATGTAAAATAATTGTATTTGTTAATACTCAGAGATACATTGCATATTTACATACATTTGAAATATTAAACAAATTATAATTCCTTTTTTATGTACTTATTATATAATATTGTTATATTATTGCAATAATTTTGCAATATACCTCACTACAAAGGAATAAAATTAAATGCATTATTATGTGACCGTATAAAAAAATTAAAGTCGGCAAAAAATAAAGATTACATCATTTCAATATTAATAGTCAATTTAATATCCTTAAATAGTACAATGATATCTAAAGATAATCATATAGATATTATTCGATTGTCAATGATGTATTCAGTTTTTCGATATCATATTCAAATTGAGTCGATACATCTTATATCAGCTTAAATATAATATAATATAAACTAGATAATGACAAGATTATCGACATCTACATGATATCTTTTTGATATTGTGATAAAGTTTAAGAAATATCTAATAGATAATTGATTTTCACATGATTTTGACTTTATTCTTTATAGACATGTCATAGACGACTCGGGATAGTAAAAACATGGACACACACCACTTGGCACATACTTTTCACAGATATACTACTGTGACCAAAAGGTATCGGAAATGGTTCAATAAACCGCAAGATTTGAATTTATTAATCAAAATTTATTTTGTCTCA
Source organism: Odontomachus brunneus (assembly GCF_010583005.1). Lineage (NCBI taxonomy): Eukaryota > Metazoa > Arthropoda > Insecta > Hymenoptera > Formicidae > Odontomachus > Odontomachus brunneus. The sequence goes on along the minus strand of NW_022639483.1, from coordinate 2,337,028 downwards.
TTTAAAGTAATCCCCTCCCACTACAATGCATTTACGCTAACATTTTGTTCAGTCCTTGAAACATGCTTTAAAATCGTTTTTGTGAAACTCTTTAGAACTCGCAGCGAATTTTCTCTTATGGCATCAATCGACTCAAAACGGTGACCGCGAAGTGGAAATTTTGGTCGAGGAAACAGGGGAAAGTCACACGGTGTCATATCAGGTGAATACGGAGCTTATGAAATATATTAATTGAATTTTTGGCCAGAAATTCATGAGCGTTTTAGGGACGACTCGAGAAGCAACGCGTTGCAAACCCAAATAATCTTTTAAGATTGTTTGACATAACCCAAATAATACTGGAACATGTTCATTTATGTTTCCAATTGTTAAACGACGATTATTGAGCACTAAATCTATGACTTGAGCGACGTGTTACTCATCAGTTGAAGTGGATAGTCTACCAGAGCGTAGTCCACCTTCGAGACGTTCTTCGCCTTCCTCGAATATCTTGTATCATTCGAAAACTATCGTTTTTGATAGAGTATCGTCACCAAAAGCTTTTTGCAATATTTCTAACGTTTGCAGTAATTCTAACGTTTGCAGTAACGTTGTAGCAGTAATTCCTTTGCGAAAACAAAATTTAATGCACGTTCTTTGCTTAATTACTCTCAACATTTTGGAAAATCGTCGGAGCAAAAATTCTTTACACACAAAACTAGCGTTTATTTGCAAATAAAAACAGATAATGACATACGGATTGCAGCTAGATGTCGATGAAAGTACCAACCTGGGAAAAAACGACCAGGTCATCTTGCACGCGCGCAGTTTAAATGAATCATTCCCGATACTTTTTGATCACAGTAGTATATCGCTTGGGAACATTCAAACCAAAGACGACGACGACGTTCATTGCATCGCCAACAGCACCGACATATACGACGCCGAGGCTTTCATGATCTATAATAAGGTTAGGTCATTTTTATTACACAGTTTCAGGTTTCTATTGTTCCTTATAGCATACCGTCGCTTGGGAAAAATGCACTTTTAACAATGCACTATAGTATGATAAGTTTATTGCGTAAGAAATCACGTAAGTAAAGAGCTACAGAAGCGACTTTTCTGTAGCCTTCGAGTACAAATATCATGTACATTATTGCTAATAGAATCGATTCTGCGCGTTGTGCATAATTCTTACATTTCCGAAGCTCTCCAAAGAAAGATCCATCATCTTGCCGGCCGTGAGCGACAATTGCTTCTTTGCCCTTAATATTACAAATAACAAAACGCGACTATCCTTGGGCCTCAGGTCATACCACGTCGAATTGTACGCTGCGCCCCCGATCGTTTTGCTCTACAAACGAGATATCTCTTAGGTGGCATAAATCTCCTTTAATACGGTAAACTCAAATTCCACTATATTATCGATTATCGTCGTAACCGTTCTCTCGTTTCAAACCTTGTTCCTCAGATATTCTCCCGCGAAGCAAAATATGAACGATTCCAGGTTCGTAATAGTATAAAACAGAAGAGACCCCAATACCCGCTCAGTTGCGTCGGGACTGTTGAGCGACTGTTGAGTAATGTGGCAGCGACACGCGCGGAGAATTAACAAAGCATTATTATAACACTTTGCACAAAATACGAGTCGAATTGAACGAGTAGTCGGTTCAACCGATGTAATCGGACGTAAAGAGAGTGCGATGGTATAATATTGAGATATCACATTAATACTACGTGTAGAAATACGCGAGACACGGCAATTAATTCCACAGTAAAGCTTGTTATTCTTATCGGTAATACTTGGCACGATACTCACAGTTAAGACGAGGAACGCCAGCATACAGATCATCGTTGTGTTTGTGGCAAATAGTACGAACGAGATGTATCTGTACAAATCCTCGATATGCGTTGAAAACTGGATAATCCGCTGATGCTTCCGGATAATTTTATTTATCATAACTACCACGAGTTTGTCCGTTCCTTCGTTCTTCTTTGGTGCAAGCTTATTCAGCCAAGCGCACAGGATGTTAATTTGACCTCCCACGTGTAAAACCTGGAAAACGCAATTCTCTATCGATCGTTGAAGCACTCACAGATGTTGGCGCATTTTTATCGTGGAACAGCAGCAAATTTTACATAGTAGAAATATATACTCACTGGGCGGCAATTTGTCCTTAGTACGCAATGTAACTAGGTCACTGGGAACATCTAACCGTACACATTATTGATTCATCATTTATTGAAAAGAATTCTTCGAGAAATAATATATCAAATCGGCAATTTTTCACTGTGATATCATCAACTTAAAGTTCAGAGACGAATGTGAACAATTATAAAATATTAGTAATCTAATTATACATTGCGTGCTAAAGTTATTTTACACTTTAGTATACCCAGACAAATATAATCTTAATTTCAGCAGGATTCTCTAATTTAAAGATCTCAAAAGGATTCTTCTACGATCAGAAAGAAAATAATCTAACATCCAAAGAGAAGAACTCTTGTTACATAGGTACTATTCCTGTAATCTTATATTCTAAGCGAAAACTTTTCACGAGAAGGTATTTCTGTTAGAAAAATCTTGAAATCCCATATAAAAGAGTATTCCGCATAGAATGAGATCATATTTTTTGTGTGTAAATAGATGTAATGAGCGGTCATAGGGTTGCGTACCAAAGTTAAGAGCAGAGCATTCACCATACCAGTACCGATGATGATGAACAGAAGGTTCACGAATTGCACGCTCAACATCACTTTATATGTGCGTAGTGAACTGATGCGCATAGGAAATTCCACTTTCAAGAAGAAGGGTAGCTCGAAGTCGCTGTCGTCGATATCGACATCGGATACCGCTAAGAAGACATTGATGCAGAATGTAATGGCGTTGAACACGTGAAGGACTAACATAGCGACAGTGATGCGACCGGACAATTTCGCTTTACACGCGGTCTCACGCAAGTCGTTGTCGTTGTCGGCACACTCGCTCCAGTCTTCCGTCATCATTGTCAAGATCTCGACGAATTTCCTGCGAATCGATCGGAATTGTCCGAGTGATTTTTTTGCATCCGCTACGCTTATTGTTGATCCGTTTTCACTTACTGCTGATTAAACCAAAAGACGAACAATTTAGTGAGGACTTTCATATGCGCCATAAATGCACTGAGACAGTCCACTAGATTCGGCAGGTTCTCAAGCTGAAAATGCGATTGGAAATACCGGTAGAGCCAGATCTCGTCGGACATCAATATGATGAACCAATATATCCTGCAGATGAGAACGTACGACATGCCCGGCCATATGCCGAACAGAGTGAACACGAGTTTCGTCGTGCGATGAACCGTACTTTTGGACTCCATCGTGTTCCCTTATTTCACTCTCTCCTGGTAGGCACGCACGTACATCAGGGTGTACGCCGATAGAAGCACTTTCAAGGAAAGTGAAGATAAAGAAACTATCTTGCTGATATAGTTTTCAACGACGGCTCGACATATATCGCGCAATATCTGCGCGAAGACTGGGAAGTCCTAAGAGGTCATCGAATAGGTGGACCCCTCGACGACCGACCAATGAAAAGCGCTCATTAAACATTTATCATGATACGCGCAACTGTCGAATACACTTGCCGCGAGTTCTCAAAACTTTCACGTAAGGATATATCGTTGGAGCGATCCTTTTTTACTTCCAACATTAGTCGGAGATACGTTTGTGAGATTGGTCGCTTTAAATATATAATAAGTTGCGTGCGGACGTAGGTAGGACGACGTGCTATCGATGGTTAGTTGTGTCTAGCTGTCTTCGAGGAAGTTTTTAAGTCTATAGCTGGTAACGAACTTTCGGAGCGAAGAGGCGAATGGTAAAATTGTGAAACGTTTCGATAGTATACGGAGTATTGTGTCTTTTTGCGTGTTAAGAAGATTTATTTGTGCTATAGCGTTGTCGCGAGGATTCACGTATTCGTTGCCGAATGCAAAAGTAAATGTTGTTCGGTGTGTAAGAGTAGATCTGGTGAAATACAATGTACGAGGTTAAATTTATTCTTGATGCATGTAAACAAGTTGCACGGAATAAGTTTTATTTAGTATATGTCAACACTCTTCAGATTGTACTCCTTTGAATTATCGAGGGTTATATAAAAATATTATTATTTCGAACTTTGAGATACTTACGAAATATTTTATATTTTTATCGTCCGCAAAGGTAAGTTAGATATTTGAGTACAAACTGTACACAGCTCAACTTTTACCGATCTCGCAGCTGGAAGTTTTTTTACTTTTATTATCAGGAATACAATGGTGCTACGCGATGTGCTACGCGATGTTACGAAAACTAGTGAAATCAACGGGATTAGTATATTCTTATTCATTTGATTTATTTGCTTTGTCTATATAACACGACAATCTCCTCTCGGCAATCTTTAACACTCGTCAGAGGCCCGTCAAGGCGTATTCCTCTTCGCATTAACAAAAATAGTATAATGATTTCACTGTAATTCATGGAAATCTGCACGCATTAACAATCTTATACAAATTATTCTCAAGGTTGGGAAAGTTATTTTTTAAAAGTCACTCGTTATGCTACTTGTTACCCGTTGAAAGGAAGTAACTCGTTATTGTTATTATTCACTCAGAAAGTAACAACAGTATACTTTCCATTATTTCTATTATCGTCTCGGAGATATTTTTATTTTTATCTTTTCTCACGAATCATTGCCTCATTTTTATTGTGAAAATTGCCATCTCCATCCCCCTTCTATGTGCATAAAAATCGCGACGACTAGTATCTTTCACATGTATAATGTTGCAACTTTCAAAAGGAAGTTGCCGTTAATTTGCATTTGTTACCGAAATTATTAATGAAGTGTTATCGCGTTACTGTTAAAACAATTAACACCTGCGACCTGTAACAGTAATTAGCGTTCAACAAGCAACATGTTGATTTCTATTGTGTAGTTATTCAACAGAACATGATTTTGTATTATTTTCTACATATTACGTTTTTGTCATACAGGTACATACTTTTGGATATATACTTCCTTCGCAATATGTTACCATCGGTGAAAACAATTCAGTGAAGAGATCTACTTGCCATTCTCTGTTTATGTCATTTCATGCGATTGTTATCGACTAGAAAATGGCAAAATAGAAACTCTCGATGTTTACCTCATTGCCAATAGCACTGACAGATATGATCCCGAAGCCTTCATAATCTATAACATCGTTCATCCTTGTGATAAAGGTAAAAGAAAAATATGTGTACATTTATGTGTATGTGTAATCATAATATTATTATATACAAATGTTTATAAACAGAAATGCTTTAAAAACACGGTGGTTTGATAAAAAAAGAAAATAGTCTACTGTAAACTTTGTTCATCTTACTCTCGTGAAAGATTCCAAAGAAAGATCCATCATATTGCCGGCTGTAAGCTTTAGTTGCTTTTGCGATCTTAAAATCACAAATAACAAAACACGACAATCTTTAACTTTCATATCGTACCATTCGGAATTGTACGCTGCGTTTCCAACTGATTTGCTCTACGGGGATCAAAGCAATAAAATCATTTATTAGTATTCCTTTTTCTGTCATTATTTTCAATATTATAAATGCAAAATTATCTGTTTGACAGATATTCATCGTTTTCCATCGCTAACCTTGTTCGTCAGATATTCACCAGCGAAGCAAAATATAAACGCTTCGAGATTCGTTACGGCGTAAAATAAGAGAGATCTCATTATTTGTTCCGTGGCATCGGGATTACCGAGCGCCTATAATGTCAATGCAAAATGCGAATGAACAATGATGTAAAATTGTAAGTAGATACTCAGACGGCACTTTTAATTGCAGCTATGCAATTGGAAGTAAAAACATATACTTGCATTATTTTATCGTATATTATATTTTATATTTGTATATTACTATAAATACACGCAACAAATATGTTGTAACAATTATATCACTTGCTTTTTGTAAACGCACACATATCTTCGAAAAGGGATAAGATTTCAATATAATGAGAGCATAAAACAAACTGTGCTTTGTGTAAAGCACGATATTAAAATTCATAAATTTTATATATCAACATTAGCGAGTTGACGGAACATTTTTTTATGAAAAGAGACATAGTGAACAATAAAGTAAGAATATTAATAAAATATATCGATAGTGTTGATGTATCAATATGTGGCATTATTGGCATGGTATTTATTGGCTTGAAGAGGAAAATAATGATCAATTTTAACCTTCCTATTACGGATAAAATATGATCAAAAAGCGATCACATTTTAGGAATGGTCGTTGGTCAACCACAAACATTTTCATTGTCATTTATTAGCAGAGGAAATGTATATTTTTATATCTATTTTATGTATTAATAATTAATATTTATATTAATAATTAATATTAATATATAAAATTAATTTTATATATTAATAATTACTCACGGTCACTATGAGAAATCCCAATGAACAAATCATTACCGTGTTCGACGCAAATTGCAGTAAAGTGATGTACGAATAGAGATCGTCAACGTTCTCCGAAAGGTGGATAATTTTCTGATGCTTCCGGATTATTTTCGTCATTGTAATGAATGACTCGCCGTTCTTTCTAATTTCTTCGGGCTGTATAGTTCCCACTAGCCAACGAAGCAAAATATTCATTTGACCACCTATATGTAAAGTCTAAAAGAAAAAGATTCTTTTATCTCATAACAATATAAGTCAGGACTTATTATAGAAATTATTATAGATATACGTCTAAGCGAGTGAAAAAAGTACAACACAAATAGATCAAAGTATTTTTATGAAAAGTATACGGGGAAAATTTTATCGTGAAAATCGCTATAGAATTTTGTAACTGAGGAACAGATTGATATTCTGCAGTAATTCACTATTCTTCTATTTCATATATGCTACTTATATTTTAAAAACTGTTAAAACATTAGATATGTTTCTAACGAAATTTACTATGTTCTTCAGCAAGATAGATCTTACTGATAATTTATTTTTGGACTATCAAAAAATAATAAGAACATAGTAAAAAAATATGGCAAAAAGAAATTATATAAAACAAGAAACAACAGTATTCTCTCCGTGTAGCTTCAACGAAGTGCACGGGGATGAATCGAGTCTCATGAAGTATAAAATAAAATTTTTTACCCTTTTCACACATACACACATACATATACATACACAACATATTTCTCATGCAAATAATTTTGAGATGAAATATTTTTAGTTTATCCAATATGATTGTATTATACGATCATAGTTTGTTCATGATACTTGCTCATGTAGGTGCTGGTTACCAGAGTTAGAAGCAGAGCGTTGAATAAACCAGCTCCCCAGCTGCACACCATCACGAACACGAACTGCGTAACTAACACGAGCCTGTATGTGTTTCGCGTGTCTATGACGAAGGGATATTCCATTTTCATCATGAGGGGCAGTTCGGCCGTTCGATCGGTTACGTCAGCGTCGGCCAGGAGGATGCCAATGACGTATGTAAACGCGCCGATTGTGTGGAGGATAATTAGCCCGTTGCAAATACGACTCGAGATTTTCGTTTTGCGCGCCGTTTCGTGCAACGCGATGTTATTGCTCGAGCAATCGCTCCAGTCTTCCGACATCGTCGTCAAGATTTCGATAAATTGTCTGCGAACAATTGCGTTTGCCGATCATGTCGACGACGACGACGACGACGACGACGACGACGACGACGACGACGAAATCCTCGCATATGCTCATGCGATTTCTGACCAAATATAAATCACTAAAACTTTTTAATAGCCTCCTCAATCTTAAAGCAAACTATTTCCAAATTTTATAAAAGTGTTAGGTTTTTCTTAACTTCAGAGAATCACCAGAATATAAAAACGTTCTCTTTGGAATTTTTAATTCTTTATTTTGTAGTGCAACTAATTGTCATACTTTAAAGTAAATTTCTTAAGCAATAATCAATAGTCCAGCATGCTAGACAGATGGTTTTACACTTCCAGTGTAAAGACAGAGGTTATAGACTGGGAAAAATTCTCACCACAAAAACATGATTGAGGAGGTGAATTTCTCGACACCACAGTCCCAACACAGTCATCTTGTTTAATTGTGAAAATAATCCAAGGATTTTTTCGCCTCCGACTGTCTGTGACCCATATTAATAGTTGTTATTTGAGACTTGTCTCATGGAAAATGCTTAGATTTTTATTCAGAGTCAAATTCAAATTTTTTATTCGAATGTTATGTTACATGACATTTTTGTTATGTCATCGCGATTCAACTGTAAAACTTCATCTAACTCTAGATTCGAATCTGAGTATCTCAGTTGAGACGAGTTTCAAGTAATAATTGTTAATGGGCCTCTGAATTTTATATTGCAATGTCCCTCGTGTAAATTCTCGCATGATTATTACGTCTATTGTCACTTACCGTTGTTTCCACGAAAAAATGATGAGTTTGGCGGTCAGTTTCACGTGCGCCAAGAAACTACTCAAGCAGTCCATCAAGCCGAAGAGATTGTCGAGGTTCAAATGCGTCACCATATACCGGTAATGGAAGAACTCGCTGATTGCTAGCGCAATGATCCAAAACAATCTGTAGATTATAACACACGACACTCCTGGCCAGACGCCGAACATGGAGAGCATCAGCTCCACCGTGCGATTAATCGTATTTTTACTAGTCATACTTTTTTTTGTGTTAATATTATCTTTTTCGTAGCTACGGGGTTTATGCACTAGTCGAGGCGTCAGGAGCCACGCGAGTGATCGAGCGAACGCACGCGTCGACATGCAAGACGCGCTTTCGTGAGAATTGCGTATTTTCGAGCTCGATGTGCTTTACGCAAAATTAGTATGAAGACTGAGGACTCTCGAGCGACTGAGAGACGAGTGTGTAGCTTTGCGCGATCGAACAATGGGAGTCGCTCATCAATTATTCGCATTAAGTCGCGTGTAGATCGCGGAGACATTTTGCCGTAGCAACTTCGAGAGAAAAAACACGGGAAAAAAGAATGCTCTCCCTGTCAGTCGTGCTCATGACACGTTCGTGAATAATTCGCGCCAAATATGTAACGATTTGCGAGGACATACGCGTGGGGACGTGTATTCGATGGCAAGCGACGTGATCCGTAAAACAGTTTTTAGATCTTGGGAATGGAAAAGACTCGAAGAAGCTTTGGATGAAGCAAGGAATATCGTTCAGTTATAAAACCGTCTAACCCAACCAACTGTCAAGATGTATCGCAAATTTCCTCAATGCAAAAATTTAACAGAAAAATTTGCTAATTTCTATTAGCGCTATCAGAATAAGTAAGTATATATAATATACTCTATATATATACATATATCTATATATATAATATACTCTATCTCTATATATATAATATACTATATAATATATAACTTAGATATTTGCTTGGTACTCAAACTTGTGAATCTGCTCACCTAGACATTTGAGTTCAGCCCGCAATAACGAATTATCCAGAAACAAACTATAACAAATCGTGAGTAATACTCGTATAATTTTCATTTGTCATCTGTTATTAGTTTTCGCAACAGCCGACTTTGTGTTAGCCAGTTTTGTCTGTTGCTTTTCTAAGACATTATTTGTACTATTCATAGCACTCGAGTATCCGAGTGATTCGCAAAATAACTGAGAGATACCTGAGAGACTGAGATGTTTGAATAAAAGTTAAGTGGTCTGACATTCACACAATTATCGATAACTATCTTTCTTCTAACTTTCCGCCGTGGTTATTATCGCATACCAAACGAAAGTTACGTTTTTCACAATATTTCTCAGTGCCTGTAAAAGAAAAAAATTATGGAGGCCACAACAACGGTCAGTTCTCCAGTCATTGATTACGGTACGACGGTGAAGAACGATTTTCTTGAAAAATTCAAGTATTCGCATAAGCGCGCTCGCGGCACGCGTATACATATCGATTAGCGAATCGTGCATGACTGTTATAAAGAAGATATCTCGAGTTTTTTCGAATCGGCAAACCCCAAGAAAAGGCGAAGAGAAAAAGTATCTTATAGTCCGCCAAAGACGACGCCATAAATCGAGGAAATAAATCGAAGGGTCGTATAGAAAAGAGGGAGTCGACTCACGGATAAATTCAGAGCAACATATATCGTGTAATCTTTCACAACCTGCAGCTCAAGTCATTGGCAGCTTGAGCAAATTACGTATGCTTCGGAGGACGTAGCCGGGATTACACCGCGTTCTGTAATCGACGATGTCCTATTTACGTGTCACCGTGATGCTTTACAATGCAACATTGTTCGTCGCGAGAGTGTCGCTTTAACTGTGACAAGTGCGATATTGTCATTTCCGATTGTGATTTGAAGAGAAAAACTTCCTCCTCCTGCGCTTCTTCGTGGTTGCATCAAAGAAATGCTTAAAAACATCTCCTCGTAATTAAGTTCGGCAGAAATAATACACGTGAAAAATTTTATTGCCAAAAAAGAGAGAGAAGTAAGCGGGCCATTATTAACGCATTTCATATAGGAAACTGAACAGAATCAAAGCATATCTCAACTGCGAATCGTGTACTAATTCTCTTTCATTCCCAACTACTAATATAATCCCGAAATACAAACAGCTTTACTAATCACTATAATTCCTAACTAATAACTCATAACATTTAGTTAAAATTATTATGAAATGTGTTTTCTCTTTAATACATCGCCAGCAGAACCGACACATAGGACGCTGAAGTTTTCATAATCTGTAACAATGTCGAATGAACAATTTTAATTCAGCGCGATGTCACTTGGATATCGCAAGGTGAAATCTACGCGGCGCGTCTTACAGTAGAGAAACGTTCCAACGAGAGATCCATGAATTTTCCCATTGTGATCGTCAACTGATGCTGCGATCTCATTATCAGGAACAAAACGGCGCTACTGTGAAACTTGGATTGATACCAGGGTGAATTGTACGCGGCCTCGCCGATTTCTTTGCTCTGCGTGTGGAGAAGGTAACATCTCATGATCAAAAATCTAGGTTACGTTACATTCATTACCGTACACAGTCGATGATTGCGGACGCAACAGCTAACCTTGGCACTAATGTATTCTCCGGCGAAGCAAAATACGAATGTTTCAATGTTAATCGCGCAGTAGAACATGAGGTTCTTCATTAGTATCATGGAGAAATTAGGCGATCCAATTGCCTATAATAGTCGACAAAGTCGCACAATAACGGTGAATCGATATAATGATAAATAACTTACATCAATATATGATTTCACGTGTTATACAATATTAATATATGTTATTGATGTATTGAATATTTCATTAATAATATATTAAGCGGATGAAGGTGATTAAAGATATACGTATTGTTCACAGACGAACTTTTTGACAAGGATTTAACCGTAGCAATTATTTTTCTCGTTTGCTATAAGACTTGTCGTCCGTACTCACCGTGACGAGTATAAATCCCAAGCCACAGGTGATTAAAGTATTGAGCACGATTAACATCAACGCGATGTACGTGTAGAGGGATTCGATGTTTTCCGAAAACGTAATAACGCTCTGATGCTTCCGAATTATTTCTTTGACCATATTCGCGTTCGTTTTGAGCTCGTCCTCTTCCATAGTCATCAGGCATCTACAAATGACATCGATCTGATCGCCCAAGTAGAGCATCTAAAAGAGACTCTGTTGATTCTCGTGTTGCGAGAAGAAATTGACAATTAGCTAGACGACGAATTGCTGTGTTTGAACAATGTTTGCTTCCAATGCTCACCAAAATAATAAGAACCGAATTAAGGGTGGCGGCACCGGCGGAGAGGAGTAACAGGTAGAAAAATTGCAGAAACATCACGAGTAGATACACTGATTGTCTATTAACGTCGAATGGAAGATGCATCATCAGAATATACGGTCGCGTACCGTTGGAAGCTTCGTCGTAATGAATTCCGCTCAGAAGAATGCTGTAAGAGTTCAATACTACCGATACGGAACTGAATGCCACGATGAAGTTGGCCAAATAATGCGACACGTGCGTCTTGCTGGTCGTGTCAAATGTGTTCATATAGGCACCGCCGCGCTCCCAATTCGACATCGCTCCCCACATCTCATCGAATCTTCTACAAGCGATTATTCTTACGGACCATAATAACACTCGCCGGGATGTTTGGATTTTTGCACATGACGAGTCGAGGAGTCGCGATGTAATCGCGGTGAGTGCTGATTTTAATAAGGTGTATAAATGAACGCATGCGTATTTCATCGCGCACGATAAAAACTTAGCGATTAAGCTAAAATTTCTATTCACTCAGAGAGAAAGAGTATATTAAAAAGTATATTAAAAAGTATAATAAAGAGTATATTAAAAAGTCCAACTCACCGCGATTTCTCCGATTCCCGATTAACACTTATATTCATGCATCGAAATGCACGTATATGCATGCATAGCGAAAATCACACGCGTACGACAGTATTCTCGATCCCATAACGATTTCAGGCGCACAACACGAATTATACCGTATATTTCTCACCGTTGATGGGACCAGAAAATGACTAGTTTAATGAACTTCATGCTCAACGCCAGTGTCGCAGCCAACGAGTACAAAAAAATAGTAAAGTTGATGGAGCGCGCGTGAAGAATGAGAAATAGGTATTGAAGGGTCGTGTTGGTTATCATCACAATCAACCAAAATCCTTTGCAGACCACACCGTACAATATTCCTGGCCAGATACCGAATACGCGAAGCAGAATTTCGAGTGGTCTGCTGATCAGTCTTCTCGGTTGCATGCTTTTAGATTTTTCCATGTTGTCTCCTTTCCTCGTTTTGCAAAAAGGGATCCCGGTAACGTGACAGTTCGTCCGTATCGAACGTTATCGTACGTGGACGCGTTGATTGCTGAACGATGTGCTCGACTAGATGTCCTTCCGTGAACTGAAGTGTCTCGATGGAAGATGAACCGAACGAGTATTCCCTTCTCCGATCCCAGTAGAAATCGCTCATTAAATATTTGCATTCGCGCATCATACGACTCGCGTGTATATTCGTTGCACCTTTTCGATGTCTCTTGATGGCGCTTGATGAAGAAAAAGAGAAGAAAATGTCTTCAAGAAAGACAATTTTCCTCTGAATCGTCGGACGGCACGCTGCGATAGACAATTTTCTTTAAACATTTATAGAGTCAGGTGTGCGTGCACGCAACATGTATTATCCGTCGGTTGTTGAATTGTTTCTCGCAAATAATGTTGCCCTGACTTTTCACGGACATTTATTTTCAAAGGAAAAGAAAAGACAGCAACTGACCAAAGCATTTTTTACGTATAGAACAATTGCTGCTCCGTTTCTTGCGTGCCTTAATAATACAAAGGTATCGATATTGTGTATTGCATTGTGTGCGTGTGTACATATGAAATTCAACTGTATACGCTCAAGAACTCAAACTAACGCGCAAAACATCATTGGGGAAAATGAAATCGCAACGCGAGTATAGGTGAAAAAAAATTGTGGAGGGCACACAACGTTTTGTTTTCCAATGACAGATCGCGATACGACGGTCAAGAACGCTTTGCTTGAAAAATTCAAGCGCGTTCGCGTAAGCGCGCACGCGGCACACGTATATCGATTCGTCCGTATAGTGAATCGTGCATGACCGTCAAAGAAGTTTTTCCGAATGAACAAATCCAAAAAGAGAGCGAAGTGAAGAAGTATCTTATAGTCCGAAGATGATAAATCCGAGGAAATAAGTCGAAGGGTCGTACGGCAGAGCCGACTCACTGGATGGATTCAGGGAAGTAAGACATATATCTTGTAATCCCCACAAACTGCAGCTCCCAAGTCATTGGTAGCTTGAGCAAATTACGTCGGAGGACGCAGCCGAGGTTACACCGTGTTCTCTAATCGACGGCGTTCTATTCGTATGTCGCTCGCTTACAATGCAACATTGTTGATCGCGAAGGTGTCGCGTTGACTATGGCAAGTACGATTTCGCCGCATCTGATTGCGACTCGAAGAGAGAAACACTTCTTCCTCCATCTCCTCCTTCTCGTGGTCGCATCAAAGAAAAGTTTGAAAACATTATCTCACAATTGAAAGCAACATCTTATAATTGAATTCGCAGGAACCAAAACGTGATCAATTCATTTGCAAAAAAAAAAGTATAAACGGTTCGTTATTGACACGTCGCGCGTCGGAAAGCAAAAACGGAAGCAAAGTATATTGAAACTGCGAATCGTGTGTTAATTCCCTTTCATTCCAAAGTAATAATAATTCCGAAACACAAGTAATTTTACTAACTACTAATTTCTAGCTACAACAACTCGTAATATTTAATTAAAGTGTTTATTACAAAAGGTGCTTTTTCCTCAATACATCGCCAGCAGGACCGACACATAGGACGCTGAAGCTTTTACAATCTGCAACAATGTCGAATGAGCAACTTTAATTCGACGCACACGAGACGTCGCTCGGTAATCGCGAGGGGTGCAAGGCGAAATCTACGCGGCGCATCTTACACTGGAGAATCGTTCCAACGAGAGATCCATGAACTTTCCCATTGTGATCGTCAACTGATGCTGCGATCTCATTATCAAGAACAAAACGGCGCCACTGTGGAACTTGGATTGATACCAGGGCGAATTGTACGCAGCCTCACCGATTTCTTTGCTCTGCATACGGAGAAGGAAACACCTCATGATCGAAAATCTAGGTTACGTTACATTCATTACCGTACACAGTCGATGGTTGCGGATGCAACAGCTAACCTTGGCGCTAATATATTCTCCAGCGAAGCAGAATACGAATGTCTCAATATTAATCGCGCAGTAGAACATGAGATTCTTCATTAGTATCATGGAGAAATTAGGCGATCCAATTGCCTATAATAGTCGACAAAGTCGCACGATAGCGGCGAATCGATAGAATAATAATTAACTTGTATTAATATATTAATTTCGCTTGTTATGCAATATTAATGTCTGTCATTAGTATATTTAATATCTCATTAATAACATATTAAGCGGATAAATGCGATTAAAGGTATGCATAATTCTCATTATTCACAGGACATACAGGCGGAACCTTTGGTAAGGCTTTATCTGCAGTAATCATTATTCTGTTTGCTGTGAGACTCATCATCCACACTCACCGAGACGAGTATGAAACCCAAGCCGCAGGTGATTAAAGTATTGAGCACGATTAATATCAACGCGATGTACGTGTAGAGGGATTCGATGTTTTCCGAGAAGGTAATGACACTCTGGTGTTTCCGGATTATTTCCTTTATCACAGTCACGTTCGTCGTGTGCTCGTCCTCTGCCATACTCATCAGACGTCTACAAATGACATTGATCTGATCGCCCAAGTAGAGCATCTAAAAGACACGAGCCTGTCCATTACTATATAGAAGGGAAAGTAATCGACAATGAAACATTTTATTTGAGTGATTCCGCGACACTCACCAAAATAATAAGAACCGAATTAAGGGTGGCGGCGCCGGCGGAGAGGAGCAACGCGTAGGAAAATTGTAGAAACATTACGAGTAGATACACGGGTTGCGTATTGATGTGAAAAGGAAGATACATCATCAGAATATACGGTCGCGTACCGTTGGAAGCTTCGTCGTAATGAATCCCGCTCAGAAGAATGCTGTAGGAGTTCAATATTATCGACACCGTACTGAATGCCACAATGAAGTTGGCCAAATAATGCGACACGTGCGTTTTGTTGGTCGTGCCGAATGTGTTCACGTAGGCACTGTTGTGCTCCCAATTCAACGACATCACTCTCCACATTTCGTCGAATCTTCTGCAATCGATTATTCTTACGAATGATAATAATATTAGACGGGATATCGAAATTTTTAAACATGGCGATTACATTCCAGGAGTCGCGATGTATTTGCTGTGAGTACCTATTTTAATAACGTCAGCGTATAAACGCATACGCATATTTTATCGTGACGATAAAAACATAGTAATCAAACGGACATCTCTGTTCAGCCGCGCCATGAAAAATTGACCATGAAAAATTCACCGCGATTCTTCCGCTTCCGGATCGAATATTTTTATTCATGCACAGTAAAAATCACATGCGTACGACAGTATTTTGGATTTCGTCACGATTTTAGATACAATACGAATTATGCTGTATTTATCTCACCGCTGATTGGACCAGAAAATGACTAGTTTAATGAGTTTCATGCTCAACGCCAATGTCGCAGCCAACGAGTACAAGAAAATGGTAAAGTTGATGGAGCGCGCGTGAAGGACGAGAAATGTGTATTGAAGAGTCGTGCTGGTTATCATCACGACCAACCAAAATACTTTGTAGATCACACCATACAATATGCCTGGCCAGATACCGAACACGCGAAGCAAAATTTCGAGAGGTCTACTGATTAGTCTTCTCGATTGCTCGCTTTTCGATTTTTCCATGTTGTTTTCTTTCCTTGCGAATGGTAGTCTCGGTAACGCGACAATTCCGTATCAGACGTTATCGTACGTGGACGCGTTGATCACCGGACGAGATGTACTCGATTAGATGTCCCTCTGTGAACTGAAGTTCCCCGACGGAAGATGAATTGAGCGAGCCTTCTTCGATCCCAGGAGGGATTGCTCATTAAATATTTGTATTCGCGTATCGTACCATTTGCGAGGATGCACTCGCGCGCATTCTCATAATATATCTCCTATAAAAAACATC
The DNA here is from genome assembly GCF_010583005.1 of Odontomachus brunneus. Lineage (NCBI taxonomy): Eukaryota > Metazoa > Arthropoda > Insecta > Hymenoptera > Formicidae > Odontomachus > Odontomachus brunneus. Next base: position 2,320,375 of record NW_022639483.1, on the reverse strand, counting down.
AAAAGAAAAAAGGAAATGTCACTGAAGGGAGCGACTCTCTCTTGCTTTGACGAACGGTACGCTACGATGTGTAATTTTCTTTAAAAATGCAAGGAGTCAAGCATGCGTAGATGTGGCACACGACATCAGCCAGATTTCAAATTGTCTCGAACGATCGCGGACAATGTTCTCTCGACTTTTTGCGAAGAGTTATTTACAAAAGAAAAGAAGTAACCGTTCGGAGGATTTCTTACGTACATACCAACTGCTGCGCACTTTCCTCTCGGTTGCCTTAATAATTCAGGGTGTCGTGCAAACGACGGGAATTGTGTGTACGCATAAAAATCAACCATGCGTGTCGTGCAACTCGTGGGGTAACGTACGAAATATCGGAGGGAAAATAAAAATGCCACATGTACCTACAGATGCGCGCGTACGCGAGTGTGGTGCTCTCTATACGCATAAGCTTTGCGCATTTCAGGTTGTTGACTTGTCTCTTCTGAGGACTTCTTTTACGGGTTTATTCCTACTCTTCACGAAGATACTCGCGCGTTGCACGTAGTCATGAAACGAACGTGATTGGCAAGAATAGCAAGTAATGTCGTGGCGACTTTTATCCATTCAAATTTACATGAAAATTTTCTACTACGAAGTCTCTCATTTCTTTACTTATTCAGAAATTCACAATAACGTTATTCATATAAACCGGATTATTTTCTTATTTTACATTTACTTCTATATTTTTATACTAAGAAAAGAAAGTAGTTGGCTCGATAAAATCAACCTGTCTTCGAAGAAACATCACATCTAATGAATAAATTACGTGTTAATGCAACAATAAGCTGCATTGATATAGTTACTGACGAAATCCTAATCATTGAATTGATAACTATATAATTCGTTCAATCGAATAAACATATTATTTCAATGAGTTTTGTACATTCAGAGTTTCATTAATCACTTTTATATTTACTTTTATTTCTATATTTAGATATCCAAGAGGTATGTACTTCATTGTGTATGGACTATTGGGTTACTGCTTGGAACAATTACTTTCGTAAACAAAAATCGCAGATTACTGAGATACGTAAATAATGCTCATTTGCTTCTATTTTTCGCAGTAACTAACTTCGCATCAGAAAGATCGTCTTGTATTTTTTTAAGATGTGGTCTTTCCTATTCACGGTACTGGAACCTATTCAATAAGTAAAAACCGTAAAATGAAAATATTGTTAGTCGAGTATTCAGACATCGAAACATCGACACCGCCAATTATTGCACCGTAGTTATTATCATATGACACACCAGAGCTACACTTGAAACGATATTTTGTGAAAATTATAGGGTTCAGAACAACGGTCCGTTCTCCAAATTGCTAATTGCGGCCAAGAACGATCTTGAAAAATTCAAGCTTTCTCTAAGCGTACACGCACATATCGATTGGCGACACGTGTATGACCAGCGAGAAGAAGATATCTCGAGTTTTTCCGAATCCCAACAGCGGGAGAAGAAAAAAAGTATCTTATAGTCCGTTAAAGAGAGAGAGGTAGAGAGAGAAAGAGTGAAAGATGACAGTCGGGAGAAAGAAGTCAAAGAAAAGTCGACTCGCGGACGGATTCACGGAGCAACAAGCACGTGTAAACTTTCTTTAAACTGCCGCATTTAGAGATTATTGTTAGCTTCAATAACTTACATCAGAGGACGCAGCCTTGTATACATCGTGTTTTGTAGCCGTCGCCGCAATGTTTACATGTCACCACGATAGCCGTCATACAATTCAATATTATTCTCCACCTTGACAATACACGCGATCCTGCCGCTTCCGATTGTGATTCGAAGAGAAACGCTCCTCCTCGCCGTGGATACATGAAAGATAAGTGTGAGAAACGCGTTTTAATTAATTCCATAAAAAACCAATATATGCGATAGATTACTTTAATTAATTTTGTGAAAAAACCAATATATGCGACAAATTGATTTGACGAAAAACCGTAATATATAGGAACGTTCTTTTACTGACTATTTACGTGTTGGAAATTGAATAGAGAGCAAGGTACTTCTCAACTGTGAATCGTGCGTCAACTTTCTTTAATTCTTATCTAGATACTAACAATATGTAACATTTATTTCAAGTATTTATTACGAATACGGATTATGAGTGTGTCTTCAATACATCGCCAACAATACCGACACGTAGGACGCCGAAGCTTTTACAATCTGCAAAAATATGTCACATAGACATCTTTAATTAATGTGTCACTTGCATATCGCGAGAACCGCAACGCAAAGTTACACATGCATCTTACACTGGAGAATCGCTCCAACGAGAGATCCATGAACTTTCCCATTGTGATCGTCAGCTGAGTCTGCGATCTCATCATCATGAATAAAATGGCACGACCGTGGAACTTGGATTGATACCAGGGCGAATTGTACGCAGCCTCGCCGATTTCTCTCCACTAGACACGTAGAGGAAAACACTTCGTAATTGAAACTGCATATTGCGATATGATGTTTGTATCGCCATACCAATCTAGCATAATAGCCTTGACATTCACTGAGTCCAGTTCCAACGAATTTCACGAGTACGCGCGGTATGTTTACTTATTTATACATTATAGCTGTTGATTATTTCGGGGAAGTGGCTCCCGCGGAATAATCAACAGTCATTATGCACGATCATGTTATGTACACACATTGCATAATCAAGAAATTCGTTTGGAACTGGGCTTGGGAAGTGTTGAGGCTATTAAGTCGGATATAGCGTGCATCACACAGATAATCGCGGAAGCTAACCTTAGCAGTAAGGTATTCCCCGGCGTAGCAAAATACGAATGTCTCAATGTTCATCACGGAATAGAACATGAGGTTCTTCCTCAACATCTTAGAGAAGTTGGGCGATCCAATTGACTGTAATGGCCGAAAACGCACTCCGATTATATCAACGGAATTAACAACGGATCAAGCAATTAACTTATATTAATGTATTATTCCGTGTTATACATAATATTAATGTTTTTTATTATTATTAATTCTATATTAAGTATAAGCGTCATTAATGAATCTCCATATTGTTTCCAGGTAGATCTTTACGCAAAGTTTTATCTACGGTAACTGTTATTTTTCTTGCTGCGATACTTGTCGCAGTTACTTACAGTGACAAGTAGGAAACCCAAGCCGCAGGTAATTAAGGTATTAAGCACGAGTAATATCAATGCGATGTACGTGTAGAGGGCTTCGATATTTTGCGAAAAGGTGATGACAATCTGGTGTTTCCGGATTATTTCCTTCATTAAAATTACGTCCTTCTGATACTCATTCTTTCCCAGCGGTATCTGCGGCATCTGCGTCAAGCATCTACAAATGATATCGATCTGATCGCCCAAGTACAGCATCTAAAAGACACATACCCGTTCATTCTCACACAGAATGAAAATGAATTAACAATGAGCTGGATGAGCTTAATTACTTTGCTTACTAATTATAATGCTGTGGAAACTCACCAAAATAATAAGAACCGAATTGAGTGTAGCGGAGCCGGCGGACATGGTGAGCAGGTAGGAAAATTGCAGAAATAACACGAGTGCATATACGAAATAATTATTAATGTCGAATGGAAGATGCATCAACAGGATGTACGGACGCGTCGCGTTGGAAGCTTCGTCGTAGTGAATTACAGTCGAGATAACGCTGATAGAATTCATTATCACTGACATCGAATTAAATGCCACGACGAAATTAGGCAAGTAATACAACATGTGCCTTTTGGAAGTCGTGTCAACTGTGTTTGTGGAGACAGCACTGAGCTCCCAATTCATTGACATCGTGTCCCACATCTCGTTGAATTTTCTACAAGCGCGATTATTCTTACAGGCGGTTCTAACAGCTGAGTCGGCTTATTACGATTTTTATCGTGGCGATATTTAGGGGAAAGTTTCCCAAATCCTGCCGAACTCCTAAATTGTATCTGATTTTTATATATTTATATTTTTTCAAACATGTGGTAGCATGTACAAAATATGATAATTTGAAAGTTTCCTGTTTATTCTTTATTGCTTATTCATTTCTCATTTTTTTATCGTTAGATATGTCTAATAATAATGATATAATTGATGAAGTACGGTTTAGGAGACTGTTACGCGATTTATCTCAATTCTCCCTCACGTAGTTAAAGAAACGCGTTGTAATCGCGATGAATTTCGAACTCGATGTTGCAAACTCGTGCCAATAAATGTTCACATTTCATCACGGCCATACGAGCGCGACAATTAACTCGAAATCTCTTTTTACATCGCCACGATATTGGAAAATCGAACTCGCTGTGATCGCACCGCTTTTGAATTTCCGATAAACCCGATATATACACACGTGTGCTAAAGTACTTTCGATCTCTTCACAATTTTACGCGCACGATACGCCTTATAGCGTGTATGCCTCACCGCTGATTGTACCAGAAGAGAAGCATTTTGATGAACTTCATAGTCAGCGCCAATGTCAGGGCAAACGCATATATAAAAAAGGTAAAGTCAATTGATCGCGCGTGAATGATAAGAAACATGAATTGAAGAATCGTGTAGGTTATCATTACAATCAACCAGAACACTTTGCAGAGCAGGCCGTACGATACGCCTGGCCAAATCCCGAACAGGCAAAGCAGCATCTGCAGCGGCCAACTGATCATTCTTCTCGATTGCTTGCTTTTCGATTCCTCCATGTGTTCTTCTACGATCGTTATTCCGCGAAACTAATTAACGGTAATCCCGTATTGGAACGCTTGACACGTTGGCTGCCGGACGATGTACGCTACAAGGTGTTCTATCGTGAACTGAAGGTTCGCGATTGAAGATAAACCTGCGAACCCCGCCTTCTGCGATCCCAGCAGGCATTGCTCATTAAATATTCGTACTGACGTATCGCTCCATTTGCGAGGACGCACTTGCAATGTTTTTTCAACGTTCCACAATGTATCTCCCATAAAAAACAACTAAAGAAGAAAGGAAATATCGCTGGGGAAACGACCCGCTCTTGAGTTGACGAACGGCGCGCTGCGATGTGCAATTTTCTTTAAAAATGGAAGGAGTCAAGCATGCGTAGACGTAGCACGCGACATCAGCCGGATGTTAAATTGTTTCTAACGATCGCGGACAATGTTCTCTCTCGACTTTTTGCGGAAAGTCATTTGCAAGAGAGAATAAAAGACGGCAATCGTTCGGATAATTTTTTTTCGTATAAACCAATTGCTGCGTACTTTCCACGTGGTTGCCTTAATAATGCAGGCTGTTGTGGAAACGGCGGGGGTTGTGTATGCATGAAAATCAACCATGCGTGTCGTGCAACTCGCGGGATAACGTACGAAATATCGGAGGGAAAATAAAAATGCCACGTGTGCTGCGGATGCACACGTACATGAGTATGGTGCTTTTCAAACGCGTATTCCGGGTTGTTGACGTATCTTCTCTGAGTCTCCGTGTGTTTACGAATTTTTTTTACTCTTCACAAAGATACTCGCGCGTTGCACATAGCCACAAAACACATATGATTGGCAAAAGTAGCGAGTAATGTCAATTTTATATAATAGCGATTTTTATCAATCTAAATTTACATACGAATTTTTCGCGACGATGTTTCTCATTTCTTTACTTACAGAAACTCACAAGATGAACGTTATTCATTGTTTTTCTCAGTGTATACTTCTTTTCTATTTTTTCTGTATTGTATATTTACTTTTATTTCTATATTTAGATGTTTAAGGGGTGTCTACTTGATTGCGCGTGGACAATTGGGTTACTGCTTGGAACAATAAATTTCGAAGCCAACAGCTGCAAATTACTCAGATACGCAAATAATGCTCATCTGTCATCTGCTTCTACTTTTCGCAGTAAGTGACTTTGCACCAGAATATTCGTCTTGTGTTTTTCTAAGATGTTGTCTATCCTACTCACGATGCCGGAATATTTGTTCGCCAAATAACTGGAAAGTAGAAATATTGTTAGCGGAGACATCGAAATATCGACACCGCCAATTATTGCACTGTATTATCGTAAGACACACCGGAACTACATTTGAAACGATATTTTGTAATGTTCGTATGTGAAAAGAAAATTATAGGGATTAGAATAATGGTCTGTTCCCCAAATTGCTAATTGCGGTACGTCGGCTAAGAACGATCTTGAAAAGTTCAAGCTTTTTCCAATTGTACACGCAGAACGCACGCACATATCGACATTGGCGACACGTACATGACTAGCGAGAAGAAGATATCTCAAGTTTTTCCGAATAATCGAGTTTCAATAGCGGGAGAAAAGAAAAGGTATGGTCTACCAAAGAGAGAGAGAGAGAGAGAGAGAGATAGAGAGAGAGAGAGAGAGAGAGAGAGAGAGAGAGAGAGA
>NW_022639483.1:2294764-2313983 GCF_010583005.1 Odontomachus brunneus | reverse complement strand
AGAGAGAGAGAGAGAGAGAGAGAGAGAGAGAGAGAGAAAGAGAGAGAGAGAGAACAGATAGAAAGAAATCGAAGGAAAGTCAACTCGCAGACGGATTTACGGAGAGAAAGATAACGTGTAAACTTTTTTTAAACTGCCGCTTTTCAGAGGTCATTGCTAGCTTTAATAACTTACGTCTGCTTCAGAGGATACAGCTTTGCGTACATTGTTTTTTGTAGCCATTGCCGTCATGTCACCGCGATAGTCGCCATACAATGCAACATTATTCTCCCCCTTGACAATAGCACGCGCGATCTTGCCGCTTCCGATTGTGATTCGAAGAGAAACGTATCTCCTCACCGTAGTTTCATGAAAGATGAGCGTGAGAAACGCCTTTTAGTTAATTCCATGAAAAAACTAATATATGTGATGGGTTAGTTTGGCGAAAAAACATAATGCATAATTCCGTCATTGACTAACTACGTGTCGGATATTGAGTAGAGCAAGGGATTTCTCAACTGTGGATCGTGCACCAACTTTCTTTAATCCTTATCTAGATACTAATAACTTGTAACAATTATTTATAGCGTTTATTATTAATACAGATTATGAGTGTGTCTTTAATACATCGCCAACAATACCGACACGTAGGACGCCGAAGCTTTTACAATCTGCAAAAATGTGTCACATAGATATCTTTAATTAGTTGTCACTCGAATATCGCGAGAACCGCAAAGCGAAGTTATACATGCATCTTACACTGGAGAATCGCTCCAACGAGAGATCCATGAACTTTCCCATTGTGATGGTCAACTGAGTCTGCGATCTCATCATCATGAATAAAATGGCACGACCATGGAATTTGGATTGATACCAGGGCGAATTGTACGCTGCCTCGCCAATTTCTTTCCACTAGACACGTAGAAGAAAATATCTCATAATTGAAACTTTGTATCATGATATGATGTTTATATCGGCATACATAATCCAACATAATTGCCTTGACATTTTCTGGGCCCAGTTCCAAACAAATTTCTCGATTACAATATATCTACTCATTCATGTATCATAACCGTTGATTATTTCGGGGAAGTTGCTCCCGCGGGATAATCAATAGTCATCATGCATGATTATGTTACGTGCACACATTACACATTACACAATCGAGAAATTTATTTAGAACTAGGCCTGGGAGATGTTGAAGCTATTACGTTGGTTATAGTGTACACATCAAATTGCGGAAGCTAACCTTGGCACTAAGGAATTCTCCAGCGTAGCAAAATACAAATGTCTCAATGTTGATCACGCAATAGAACATGAGATTCTTCTTCACCATTTTGGAGAAGTTGGGTGATCCAACTGACTGCAACGGTAATAGAAAATGCACCTCGATTATAGCAATGGTACAATCAAGTACAATCAGCTTGCATTAATAAAATATTATTTCGTGTTATATAAAATATTTCTCATTACTATTAATTGCATGTTAAGTATAAATGCCATTAATGAATCTTTATATTTTTTCCAGATAGATCTTTACACGAGGTTTTATCTGTAGTAACTGTTATTTTCTTTGCTGCGATGTTTGTCGCAGCTACTCACTGTGACAAGTACGAAACCCAAGCCGCAGGTAATTAAGGTATTAAGCACGACTAATATCAAAGCGATGTACGTGTAGAGGGCTTCGATATTTTGCGAAAAGATGATGACACTCTGATGTTTGCGGATTATTTCCCTCACCACAATCGTGTCTTTCTGCTGCACATTTGCTCCCAGCGGAATCTGTGGCATCTGCGTCAAGCATCTACAAATGATATCGATCTGATCTCCCAAGTACAGCATCTAAAAGGCATGAACTCGTTCATTCTCACACAGAGTGAAGATGAATTGACAATGAGCTAGATGAGCTTAATTACTTTGCTTACTAATTATGACGCTCACCAAAATTTTGGTGGAGACTCACCAAAATGATAAGAACCGAATTGAGAGTGGCGGCCCCGGCAGAAAGGATGAACAAGTAGGAAAATTGCAAGAATATCACGAGTAAATACACGGAATGTCTATTAACGTCGAATGGAAGATGCATCAACAGGATGTACGGACGCGTCGCATTGGAAGCTTCGTCGTAATGTAATGCGGTCGATAGAGTGCCGGCGGAGGTCATTATCACTGATATCGAATTAAATGCCACGACAAAATTGGGCATAAAATGCGATACGTGCCTTTTGGTGGTCGTGTTAACTGCGCTTGTATAGGCAGCACTAAGCTCCCAATTCATCGACATCGTGTCCCACATCTCATTGAATTTTCTACAAACGCGATTATTCTTACTGGTGTGTGTTACACGAATCGGCTTGTTTCGTTTTTTATTGTGGCGATACTTAGAGGGAAATTGTCGAAATCATGCCGATCTCTTAAATCGTATCTGATTTTTTCAATGTAATGTATATAGCATGCAGAAAATAAGATAATTTAAAAGTTTTGTTTATATTCCTCATTAAGGTAAATGTATTAATGCCCAGACATGTACCAATCTCCGGACATTGTTATTATTTTTATATTTAAATATGAATATTTCAACTTTCATCGTACAATACATATATATTGGTATACATACATTTAATATTTATATTTAATGTACATTGAAAGATGAAATATTTAGAGAAATATTTAAAATAATAAGAGTGTCCGGAATTAGGTACATGTCCGGGCATTGGGACATTTATCTTACTCATTTATTTTTCATTTTTAATTGTTTTTAATTGTTGGATGACATTTATGTCCAATAATAATGAGATAATTGGTGAGATACATTTCATGAAACCATTATGCTATTTATCTTAACTCATTAGTTAAAAAAACGCGATGTAATTACGATGACTTTTGAACTCAGTATTGCAAATACGTGGCAATAAATGTTGGCGACAGTTAACTCAAAATCTCTTTTCGCATCGCCACGATATTGGAAAATAAAATTCGCCGTGATCGCACTGCTTCTGGATTTCCAATAAACCCGATTTACAGTAATAATCACACGCGTGTACTTTCGATCTCGTCACGATTTTACGCGATACGCTTTATATCGTGTATGCCTCACCGCTGATTGTACCAGAAGAGGAGCATTTTGATGAATTTCATGGTCAGCGCCAATGTCAGGGCGAACGCATATATAAAAAAGGTAAAGTCGAGGGATCGCGCGTTAATGATAAGAAACATGAATTGAAGACTCGTGTAGGTTATCATTACAATCAGCCAGAACATTTTGCAAAGCAGGCTGTGCGATATGCCTGGCCAAATCCCGAACAGGCAAAGCAACATGTGAAGCGGCCGACTGATTATTCTTCTCGATTGCTCGTTTTTCGATTTCTCCATGTGTTCCTCAACGGCCGTTATTCCGCGAAACGATATCTCATTCACGACAGTATCGTATTGGACGCTATCGTGTGTGGACACGTTAGTTACCGGACGATGTGCGCTACAAAGTGTCCTACTGTGAACTGAGGGGTCACGACTGAAGATGTACCTGACGAACCCTGCGATCCCAGTAGCCACTGCTCATTAAATATTTGCACTCGTACATTATACGACTCGTGTGTACATTATGTTCCCGCGTTCTCTCGATGTTTCTCTTGATACTATTTTTCAAGAAAGAGGAGCCAAAGGTAAGATGGAGAGCACTGTCAGGAAAAGTGCTGTTGAATTGACTGGCGGTACGGCGCAGTGAGTAATTATCATAAAAGATTCAAGGAGTCAAGCATGCGTAGACACGGCACGCGACATCAAATCGTCGGATATCAAATTGTTTGCAGTGATCGCGGACACTGTGCGGTTCCCCCGGCTTTTTGTGGAAAGTCATTTTCAAGAAGAAAGGAAAGACTGCAATCAGTCAGTGGAGTTTTTACACGTGTATCGCGATCACTACGCATCCGCCGTTTCTTTCTTTAATAATGTAGGATATCGTGCAACGATGGGGGTTGCTTGAGAATCAAATATGCACGTTGCAGAAGTCGTGGGGTAAAGTATGAAATATCAGAGGGAAAATAAAACTGCAACGTGCATACACCTATACGCAAGTGTGATGTTCTCTGTATTGTAAACTTGGCATATTTTAGGTTATTGGCTTGCCTTCTCTAAGACTTTCTTCTCGAGCTCATTCTTACTCCGGAGACTCGCCCGTTACGTGTAACCACAATGACGCAGGTAAGAGTAACAAATTATATCGAGATAATTTTCATTGACTTCAATTTACGTGCATATTTTCTGTACCGAAGTCTCTTTTTTGTACTCATTAAGAAGTTAATGAATTAACATTAATTAGTATAAACTTTTGTATTTATGCTTTTAGGTATTTTCTAGATGCTCAATTGTGCAGATTGTGTTGCTTGCAATAACTCAGTATTTGGAGCCAAAAATCGCAAGATTTCTCAGGTATTCAAATAAGAATCATCTATCACCTGTTTTGCAGCAATTAATTTCGCATCAGCCGATTTTGCCGAGCGTTTCTCTCGAGTATTATCTATCCTACTTACCAGTATCTAGGTTACTTACAAAATAATCGGAGAATACTCGAAAGATACGAGGATATCCGGATGCTAGGCAAGTATTCGGAATATTGATACTGCCGATAATTACACCGCAGCGATGAGAAATTATTATTTTATAACAGAGACCATGGCTATGTTTTGTACGATTTGCTAATACTTGTAAATGAAAGACAGCTTATAGAGAACCCGACAATGATTCATCCCCCAAATATTGCGGCATGACTGTCCATAACGCTTTGCTTGAAATATTCAAGCTTTTCTAAGCGTACACGCGACACGCACACGCATATCGATTGTGCGAGCGCCCTGAAGAAAGTAATTCGAGTTTTTCTGAATAAGTAAATCTTGAGGAAGAGCGAAAAGAAAAAATCTGCTGTAGTCTGTCAAAAACATAGATAGTCTGAGAAAGAACTCAAAGAACTGGCTAAGAAAAAGTTTAACATGCGCATGGATTCACGAAAGATATCGTATAATCTCTCACATTTAGGGCATTGTTAGCTTCAATCAATTACTTCTACTTCAGAGGACGCAGCCTTGCGTACGTCACATTTTGTAGTCGCCTCTGTCATATTTATTTATCACCCTAGTGACTCTGCGATGCAATATTGTTTTTCACGTTGAGCGTGAGAAATGTATCTTAATTAATATCCATGAGAACTGAAACACGCGATTAGTCAGACTGATGAAAAAACATGACGGACACTTGAGTCAATCGGTGGCGTTTCTACAGGTATATCGCGGTACTGCACGCCCGCCGCTTCTTTCTTCAATAATATAAAATATCGTGCAACGACGACGGTTGCGTGTGCATGAAAGTCAAATATGCATGTTGTAGAATTCGCGGGGTAACACACGAGATATCAGAGAGAAAATGAGACTATGGTGCTCTGTGTGGTGTGAACTTTGCGTATTTCAGGCTTGGCCGTATTGGTCTGACTTCTAAGTGATTTAGTCATTGACCATCCGCGCATTGGAAATCAGAAAGAAGAAAGACGTTTCCCAACTGTGAATCATGTGCGAAATTTCTTTAATTCCTATCTACGTACTAATAGTTAACTTGTCACTATTTATTACGAACACGGAGCGTGTGTATTCTCTTCAGTATATCGCCAACAGTACGGACACGTAGGACGCCGAAGTTTTTATAATCTGCAAGAATGTTACATGGGCATCTATGATCAGTTTGTCACTCGGACGTCGCGAGAACTGCAACGCGAAATTACTGATGCATCTTACAGTGGAAAACAGCTCCAATGAGAGATTCGCGAATTTCCCCATTGTAAATGTCAACTGATTCTGCGATCTTATTATCATGAATAAAGCGGCGTGACCGTGGAACTTGGACTGATACCAGGGCGAACTGTATGCAGCCTCGCCGATCTGTCGGCTCTATGCAGAAGAAAATGCCTCATAATTGGAAATCTGTGTTACGTCACGTCACGTTTATTATCGTACACAATCAACGATTGTGAAAGCAAGGGCTAACCTTGGCGCTTATGTATTCTCCGGCGAAGCAGAATACGAATGTCTCAGTGTTAATCACGCAATAGAACAAGAGGTTCTTCGTCAACATTTTGGTGAAATGGGGCGATCCAACAGACTGTAACGGTCGAAAACGTATTTCAGTAAAAGCAGCCGGACGATCGAGTAATAATTAGCTTGCATTATTTCGTTTTACACGGTACTAATATTTCTCGTTACTATTAATAAGATTAAGTGCGTTAAACGCATTAGTCATTAGGGTGCAGTAGTCATTGTTTTCTTTGCCGTTAAACTCGTAACTACTCACTGTGACGAGAATAAAACCTAGGGTGCAGGTAATCAAAGTATTAAGTATGATCAACATTAACGCGATGTATGTGTACATGGACTCGACGCTTTCCGAAAACGTAATGACACTCTGGTGTTTTTGGATTATTTCCTTCCGTATAATCACGTTCGTCCTGCAGTTGTTCTCCCCCTGCGGCATCTTCGTCAAACATGTACAAACATTATCGATCTGGTCACCTAAATACAGCATCTAAAGGATACGAAACACTGTTTATTCTCTAGTCTATTCTTACATTACATTATTACGCCTATGTCGTGATTCTAAATACATCTATTTTTCCGTTATTTTTTGTTTTATCAATAAGAACCATTTAATTCTTTTTTAATTCTTTCCGATTATTCTCATACAGAGTGAAGATAAATTGACAATGAGCTCGATGAGTTTCATTGTTTTTGTAGCGTAATAAGCACGAGCACTCACCAAAATGATAAGAACCGAATTAGTGGTGGCGCCAACGGCAGTAGTGACGAGCAGATAGAAAAATTGTAGAAATATCACGGACAGATACACGCTTTGCCTATTAACGTCGAATGGAAGATGCATCGACATAACGTACGGACGTGTCCCGTTGGAAGCCTCGTCGTAATGAATTCCGGCCGAAAGATTCTCGAATGAGTTCAACACTACCGACGCCGAACTGAACGCCACAACGAAGTTGGCCAAATAATGCACCGCCTGCTTTTTGCCAGTCGTGCCAGCTGCGTCCGTGTAGCCATTGCCGCGCTGCCAATTCATCGACACCGTTGCCCACATCTCGTCAAATCTTCTACAAGTGATTACATTCGTATGGGCGTTAATAACACTCGCAGAGAAATTTGGATTTATACATATAGCTACAAATATACTGGGAGCATTGCGTTGTAATCACGGTGAGTGTCGATTTCGACGCAGTAAATACTTAGAAATGGATGTTCACGCGTAATCACACGACATTAAATGTGCAATGATTAAATAAAAATCTCTTATCTCTCGGTGCCTATATTGGAAAGTCGACTTCATCGTCATTCACCGCATGCTCTTTTCTTCGACGAAAACTTATATGGATGCATAGTAATACATGAGAGTATTCCCGGTTTTACGCACATAACTTACATTATAACGTATATATCTCACCGTTGATTGGACCAGAAAATGATTAGCTTAACGAGCTTCATGCTCATCGACAGAGTCCCAGGGAATGCGTATATGAACTTGGTGGAACGCGCGTCAAGTATAAGAAATAAGTATTGAAAAGACGTGTTGGTTATCATTACGATCAGCCAGAACACTTTGCAAAGCGGACCATATGAAACACCGGGCCAAATACCGAACAGTCGAAGCAGCATCTCGAGCGGCCAACTGATCATTCTCCTCGTGTGCACACTTGTAGATCTTTTCATGTTTGTGTTATCCCCTGTTTCGCAGATAAGGATATAGATAACTCCACGACACCGTATCGGATGCTATTATACGTGGACGTATTGATTGCCGGACGATGTGCGCTGCAAGATGTCCATTCGTGAACTGAGAGGTCGCGACGGAAGATCAACCTGACGAATCCTCCTTTCTCCGACCCGAGCAGGTACCGCTCATTAAACATTTGCATTGGCACATTATGCGGCTTGCGTGGATGCACTCGCCGCGTTTTTTCAATCTCGATTGCCCGATACTGCTCTTGAGAAAAAGAAAAAAGAGAAAATGTAAATGTCAGGGAAAGTTATCCGCAATATGTGGAATTGATCGGCAGCACAGCACATTGCGTAATTTTCTTTAAAGATTCAAGGAGTCAAGCATTTGTACGCGATACGCGACATCGGCCATATGTCAAATTGTTTCCAGCAATCGTGAACGGTATTCCTCCGACTTTTCGCTGAAAGTCATTTTCAAGACAAAAGAAAAGACTATCGACGGATTTTTTGCGCGAAGCGCAATTGCTATGCCCTCACTACCTACCTGTCTTAATAATGCTGGATATCGTTTATATGCGATACGCATTCGAATATCGATTGGCGAATCGCACATGACCGCTGAAGAAAATATCTCGAGTTTTTCCGAGTAAGCTAATCTCAAGAATGAGTGAAGGGAAAAAGTTTTTTATAGTACGCCAAAGACGATATTACGACAAAGAAATTACCTCTGCTTCAGAGAACGCAGCTTTGTGTATATTGCGTCTTCGCGCAATCGCCGCAATCATATTTACGTGTCACCGATAGTGCCTCTGCAATGCAATCTTGTTTCTCGTTGATATATGTATACGCGATCTTGCTACTTTCGATTGCGATGGGAGCAGAGATGCTGCTCCACCTCCTCGTTGTAGATACATAAAAGACAAAGGTAAGAAATATGTCTTAATTAATTGCGCGGAAACCAATATACGTGATAAATCAGATTGATGAAAAAACGAAAATAAACATCTAGTCACTGAGCACTTGAGCGCATTGGAAATTAGGAAGAAGAAAGGCGTTTCTCAACTATGAATTATGTGCCAAATTTCTTTAATTCCTATCTAACTACTAAGAGAGAAGTTGTTGTTCAAAGTATTCTTTATGATTGTGTGTTTTCTCTTCAATACATTGCCAACAGTACGGACACGTAGGACGCTGAAGTTTTTACAATCTGCAAGAATGTCACATGGGCATCTTTAATCGGTGTGTCACTCGGACGTCGTGAAGACTAGAGCGCGCAATTACACATGCATCTTACAGTGGAGAACAATTCCAAGGAGAGATCTACGAACTTTCCCATTGTGATCGTCAACTGATTCTGCGATCTCATTATCATAAATAAAACGGCGCGACCGTGAAATTTGGACTGATACCAGGGCGAACTGTACGCAGCGTCGCCGATCTCTCTGCTCTATATACGCAGAAGAAAACACTTTGTAATTGAAGATCCACGTTACAAAAGGACGCAAGAGCTAACCTTGGCTCTAATATATTCTCCGGCGAAGCAAAATACGAACGACTCAATGTTCATCACGCAATAGAACATGAGGTTCTTTTTCATCATTTTGGAGAAATTGGGCGATCCGATAGACTGTAATGATAAAAAATGTACTCCAATAGATAATGGTCGAGCGATCGAGTAGCAATTAACTGGCATTATTTTGTATCATATAATATTAATATTTTCTCCATTACGTTTTATAAAATATTAAGCGCACAAAAACGATCATGAAAATGCATGTTGTTCGCAGGGCGACCTTGCAATAAGGACTTGTCCGCAGCGTTATCGTTATTTTCTCTGTGCTGGGTTAAACTGGTCGTAGGTACTCACTGTGACGAGAATGAAACCCAAGCCGCAGGTAATTAAGGTATTAAATAAGAGTAACATCAACGCGATGTACGTGTAGACGGACTCGACGTTTTCCGAAAACGCAATGACATTCTGGTGCTTCCGGATTATTTTCTTCAGCATAGTCACATTCGTGCTGGACTCATTCTCCTCCTGCGGCATCTCCGTCAAACATTTACAAATGATATCGATCTGATCTCCTAGGTACAGCATCTAAAAGGCATGAACCCGTTTATTCTTACACGGAGTGAAGATGAATTGACGATGAGCTTGACGTGTTTCATTGTTTTGTATCGTAAGGCTACACTCACCAAAATAATAAGAACCGAATTGATGGTGGCGGCACCGGCGGAAAGGATAAACAGGTAGAAAAATTGTAGAAATATCACGAGTAAGTACACGGAGTGTTTGTTTACGTCGAATGGAAGATACATCCACAGAACGTAGGGACGCGTCGCGTTGGAAGCTTCGTCGTAATGAATTCCGGCCGAGAGACTACTGAACGAGGTCATCATCACTGAGAACAAATTGAATGCCACAATGAAGTTGGGCATATAATGCATTATTTGTTTTTTGCCAGTCGCGCCAACTGCGTCCGTGTAGTCACTGCCGCGCTCCCAATTCGTCGACATCGTTTTCCACATCTCGTTGAATCTTCTACAAGCAATTATTCTCATGGGAGTTAATAATATCCATAAGGAAATTTGGTTTTATATATATGGCTGAAATTGCTTTCGAAGAGTTACAGTGTAGTCATACTGAGTATCAATTTCGATGCAATGAACATCTAGGAATAGATGTTCGTCATGTGTAATCGCGACAATAACAGTGCGATAATTAAATTAAATCTCTTTCCTCAGTTGCTGCATCGAAAAGTCAACTTTATCGTTATTACACTGCGATTTTTCGATAAATTTTATGTACAAAATGTCTGATGCTGAGTGTCAAACTGAATACGAAGATCTCTCATCATTTTGCAAAAAACCAAAATTTTATTAATCATAGAATATTAGAGAATACGTGCGATACCGCAGGGAGTTCGATGGCGACGACTGCCGTCGCGTGTTTGTAAATTAGCACAAATTGAACAGACATATCCTTTACTAATAACAACGTAAATTTCTAAGTTATTAATTAAAGAGCATTGATGCATTATCTCACGTAATCTTGCACCAATCTTCTTTAATAAATAACCAAATTTTACATAGTTATTTGTAAAATAGTAGAGGATCTTTGGGTTCAGTTAGATCTAATCTATATACATGGACATCTTGTAGATGCACAATGCTAATCACACGCGTATGAAAGTATTCCCGATCTTATTATGGTTTTACACGCATAGCTTGCATTATACCGTGTATGTCTCACCGCTGATTAAACCAGAAAATGGCTATTTTAATTAGCTTCATGCCCAACGCCAGAGTCGCTGCGAACACGTATATAACCATTGTAAAGTTGATGGTACGCGCGTGCATTATAAGAAATAATAATTGAAGAGACGTGTTGGTTATCATTATAATTAGCCAGAACACTTTGCAAAACTGACTGTACGATACACCTGGCCAGATGCCGAACAATCGAAGCAGCATCTCGAGTGGCCAGCTAATTATTCTTTTTGTTTGCACATTTCTAGATTTTTTCATGTTCACGTCGTTCCTTATTTCGCGAATAGGAATCTTGATCACGCGATAATATCACGTACGTTATCGTACGTGAACGTGCTGATTGTCAGACGACGTGCGCTCCAAGGTGTCTTCCGTGAACTGAAGGGTCGTGACGGAAAATAAACTTGACGAACCCTCCTTTCTCCGACCCCAGTAGATGCCGCTCATTAAACATTTGCATTGGCACATTATACAGCTCGCGTGAGTGCACTCGCCGCGCATTTTCGATATTGTCCGATGCTGCTCTTGAAAAAAGTGGGAAAAAAAATATGAATATCACCAGGGAAAGCCACCCGCTGTATGTGGAATTGACGAACGGCACGACGAATTAAGTAATTTTCTTTAAAGATTCAAGAAGTCAAGCATCTGTAGACACGGTGCGTACGGCCGGCCGTATCGTTTCTAGCGATAGTAGGCAATGTTCCTCCGACTTTTCGCTGAAAGCCATTTTCAAGACCAAAGAAAAGACTATCGACGGATTTTTTTGCGCGAAGCGCAATTAACCTACCTACCTATTATAATAGTGCAGGATATCGTGCCACTACAGAGGTTGTGTGCGTATAAAAATCAACCATACGCACTGAAGAACTGTGCTGTCGCTCTCGACATATTATTAGAAAAATAAAATTACCATCTGTAGACAGAAGGAAAAAAATCATTAGAAAGGGCACAACAATTTTCCGTTTACCAATGGTTGATTGTGGTACTACGGACAAAAATAGTTTTGTTTAAAAAATTCAGATATTCGCGTAAGTTACATGCGACACGCGTTCGCATATTGATTGGCGAATCGTATATTATCTTCGAAGAAGATATCACGAGTTTTTCCGGATAGTGACTACCAAGAATATATGAAGAGAAAAAGTTTCTTATAATACGCCAGAGACGATATTCCAAGAAAACAAGTCAGACAGTTGAGCGAGAAGAAGAGTTATTGACGAATTCATAGTGAGTCAGTTATATATCGTGTAATTGTTTACCATAGCTTAGGTCATTGTTGGCTTTATCGAACCGTATTTGCTTCGTAGAATACAGCCTGTATATATATACACTACGTTCTATAATCATCCCCGTCATATTTACTCGTTTCTTCAGTGTTCCCTTTAGAAAGCAGTTTTGTTCGCCGCGGCGGCTGCGCGACATATGATACGCGCGATCTAGTCATTCCCGTTTATGATTTGAACAAAAATGCTTCTCTCCCTTCCTCGTCGGTGCTTCAAAGATAAACATGAGTGGCGCTTATTAATTATTTTATGAATATATTTGACACATTTATTTGGCGAAAAGAAAAATGACGTCTACAAAACATTTTATTATTGACCAGCTAAAAATTGGTATGACACAAGTTAAGGCACAACTGTGAATTGTACGACAATTCCTTTTAATTCCTAATTATACATTAATAATCTACAAATATTTATTTAAACTATTTATTATTACTAGCTACGATCTATCTTCTCTTTAATACATTGCCAGCAGTACCGACATATAGGACATTGAAGTTTTTAAAATCTGCGAAAATATCAAATATACGCTTTATTAATTAATGCGTCACACTTGCATATTGGTAATATCGTGACCCAAAATGTAAACAACACGTCTTACACTGGTGAATAGCTCCAATGACAGATCTATGATTTTTCCCACAGTGATTGTCAATTGATTTTGCGACCTCATTATCATGAATAAAACGGCGCGACCATGAAACTTGGATTGATACCAGCGCGAATAGTACGCAGCCTCGCCGATTGCTTTGCTCTATATGCGAGAAACAAAAACGCCTCTTAATAAAAAATATACGTTAACCCTGTTATTACCGTACACCGATGATTATTGCGGGCGCGACGGCTAACCTTGGCGCTAATGTATTCTCCGGCGAAGCAATATACGAATGTTTCAATGTTAATCGTGCAGTAAAACAAGAGGTTCTTCCTTAGCAGCTTGGCGAAATGAGGCGTTCCGATTGCCTGTAATAGTAAAAATGGTATCCCTATAATTTATCGTGTAATAATTGAGCTGTTTCAATTATTTTTTATTTGATGTTAATTATTTATACAAAAAAGGGTAAAAGAAAAGAGTATTTAAGAGCCAGGCACAGGTGTAAAAGTGCAATCAATATATTACAATGTAACAAAGACTCAATACAATATCGGTTTACATTTCGACCCGATTTGGGTCTTCTTCAGAAAATACAATGGGAAAGAAATAGTTCAAGCGCAAGGATCAACCGTTACGGAAGAAATTTAAAGAAACGCACGCAAGTTAAATAATATATTGATTGCACTTTTACACTTGTGCCTGGCTCTTAAATGCTTTCCTTTTACCCTTTTTTGTATTTAATATCTTAGAGCCATTTTTTAACTTTTCACTTTTAATTGTTAATTATTGTTATTTGGTGTTATATATTCTACAAAAATATATCTCTTAATATATGCAGTTAATAACATATTGAATATATAAATATGATTAATGATCTGCGTATTGTTCACAGGTAGATACTTTGGTAAACATCTACGTGCGTATACGGTATCCGTTTTTCCCTTTTCGCCACAAAACTCGTCCCAACTACTCACCCTAACCAGCACGAAGCCCACGCCGCAGCTAATTAAGGTATTGAACACGACTAACATTAATGCGATGTATGTGTAGAGGGCTTCGACATTTTCCGCAAAAGTAATCACATTTTGGTGCTTTCTGATCATTTCCTTCATCATAACCACGTTAGCTTTACGGTCGTTATCTCCTGGCGGTATCTTCGTCAAACATGTACAAATGATATCAATCTGATCGCCTAAGTACATAATCTAAAAGACACTGTCCTGTTCATTGTCGTATAGGACGGTGAGAAATCGACTCAGTGAGCTCGACGATGAATTACTTGGTCGACTATCACTTCGAGTACTCACAAAAATAATAAGAACCGAATTAATAGTGGCGGAAGTGGCGGCCATTAACCAAAGGTAGAAAAGTTGTTGAAAAAGTATAAATAGATACACAGATTGTTTTAGATTGTCGAATGGAACATGTATCAGCAGGACGTACGATCGCGTCCCGTTGGAAGATCCGTCATAACTAATTCCGCCAGAGAGATTACCGGCTGAAGTCATTATCACCGAGAACATACTGAGTGTCACAATGATATTAGGCAAATAATGCGACACGTGCCTTTTGCCTGCGCTCTTGTACTCACTGCTGCGCGTCCAATTCATCGACATCGTTTCCCACATCTCGTTAAATCTTCTACAAGCGATTATTTTTATAGGCGGTAGACTGGGACATTCGGGTTATTATACAGGTTTCTCCGACAGAACATTTGCAAGTGCTCCTGATGTGCACGTAAACTTACCAAAGTGAACAATAAAGTCCTTTACCATTTTGCAAACAACTACGACAATTGTTGAAATACCAATGAGAGCGAATCTGCGAATGAGTGCACGAGAAGCTGTAGAATGAACTCTCTGGATTTCGTCTCATCCAAGATGGATCGAGAAATCGAATTTACCGCGCACGAAAAAAAAGGAGATAGTGCATATAACCCGAAATATTTAGTTGTGAGCAGCGTAGCTGCATCACCCTGATTATCTTTATGTGATGGTAATGTGTATGGTTGCTATGACTCAATTACTTTGATATATCAACTGCATCGTATTGTATAGTTGCGCATGATCTGGTTGTGACAATCAGGAATCGGTTGGGTGTTTCCATTTACCATGGATGCACTCTGTTTAAAAAGCAACCAGATATCGTTACCGTGACTCAGAAATTACTCTGTGGTCGCAGGAACCATGAGATTAGTTGATCTGTATTTTATTGTAAAATCCGGTTGGTACAACCAGATCTATACGTAGGCCAACCACACTCTTTTGTTCCGTGTGACTATATCGCTACCGGATATTTTTAATAAGCACTTATGCATAATACGTGCATAGTGATAATCACACGCGAAAGTGCACTCAATTTCGTTATGATTTTAGACGCACAATAAACATTATATTGTATATATCTCACCGCTGATTGTACCAGAGAACAGCCACTTTCATAAACCTCATGTGCATCGTCAGAGTACTGACGAACGCATATATGAAAACGTTAGAATTGACGGTGTGTCCGCGATAAATAATAAACAGCCATTGCAAAATCGTATTGAGCGTTATTACAATGAGCCAGAACACTTTACAAAACGGGCCGTACGGTACGCCTGGCCAGATGCTGAATATACGAAGCAGCATCTCGAGCGGCCAACTGATCATTTTTTTCGTCTGCACCTTTATAGATTTTTTCATGTTTGCATCGTTCCTTATTTCGCGAGTGGGAATCTTGAGAACGCGATAACACCGTGTCAGACGTTATCGTACGGAGACGAGACGTGCTGATTGTTGGACGATGTGCTCTGCAAGCTGTCTTCCCATGAACTAAGGGCTTGCGACGAGAGATGAACCCGACGAACCCTTCTTACATCGACCCCAGCAGGTACCGCTCATTAAACATTTGCATTGGCACATTATTGCAGCTCGCGTGGATGCATTCGCCGCGTTTTTTCAATGTTGCTCGATGCTGCTCTTGAAAAAAGGAAAAAAGAGAAAATATAAATGTCCAGGAAAGCTATCCGCTGTGTTCGAAATTGACGGGCGGCACGGCGCATTAAGTAATTTTCTTTAAAGATTCAAGGAGTCAAGCATCTATAGACATGATACACAACGTCGGCTACATGTTGAATTATTTCTAATCGTGGACGATGTTCCTCCGACTTTTCGCGGAAAGTCATTTTCAAGACAGAAGAAAATCCGATCGAAGGATTTTTTGCGCCAAGCGCAATTGCTGCGCTCTCCCCACCTGCTTGTCTTAATAATGCAGAGCGTTGTGCCATCACAGGGGTTGTATGTGTATGAAAATCAACCATAAGCGCTGAAGAACTTCTGTGCTGTCGCTCTCGACATATCATTAGAAAGATAAAATTATTATCTGTAGGCAGAAAGAAAAGATAAACATTAGAAAGGTCACAACAATTTTCCGTTTTCCAATGGTTGACTGTGGTATTACCATCAAGAATTTTTCAAGTTTCGCTTGAAAAATTTAAATATTCGCGTAAGTTTACATGCGACACGCGTTTGCATATTGATTGGCGAATCGTATCTTATCTTCGGAGAAGATATCTCGAGTTTTTCCGGATAGTGAATTTCAGGGATATACGAAGAGAAAAGGTTTCTCATAGTACGCCAGAGACAATATTCCGAGAAAATAAGTCAGACAGTTGGACGAGGAGAAAAGTTCGATTCATTGACGGATTCACAGTGAGTGAAACATATCGTGTAATCGTTTACCGTAACTTATGCCATTACTGGCTTTATCGAATCATGTTTGCTTCGTAGAACTCAGCCTGAGTACGTATACACCACGTTCTATAATCATCCCCGTCATATTTACTCGTTTCTGCGATGCTTCCTTTAGAAAGCAGCTTTGTTCGTTACGGCGATATGAATATGACGTACGTGATCTGTTCACTCTCGTCTGCGACCCGAACAAAGACGCTCCGCTTCTTCCCTTTCCTCGTCGATGCTTCAAAGATAAACGTAAGTAGCGCTTCTTTATTATTTTACGAATATACTTGACAAATTTATTTGGTGAAAAGAAAAGTGACGTCTACAAAACATTTCGTCACTGACCAGCTGCGAGCTAGAAGTTGGCGTGATACGAGTATTACTCAACTGCGAATTGTGTGACAATTTCCTTTAATTCCTAACTATATGCACTAGTAATCTATAAACATTTATTTAAACTATCTATTACAGCTACGGAGTGCATCTTCTCTTTAATACATTGCTAGTAGTACCGACAAGTAGGACATTGAAGTTTTTAAAATCTGCGAAAACATGAAATATGCGCTTAATTAATTAGTGCGTCACACTTGCATATCGAGAATGTCGTAATCCACAATGTAAGCAAGACGTCTTACATTAGAGAATAGTTCGAATGACAGATCCATGATTTTCCCCATAGTGATTGTCAAGTGATTTTGCGATCTCATTATCATGAACAAAACGGCGCGAGCGTGAAACTTGGATTGATACCAGGGCGAATAGTACGCAGCCTCGCCGATTGCTTTGCTCTATATACGAGAAACAAAATCGCCTCTTAATCGAAAATATATGTTAATGCTGCTGTTATTACCGTACGATGATTGCGGACAGCTAACCTTGGCGCTAATATATTCTCCGGCGAAGCAAAATACGAATGTCTCAATGTTAATCGTGGAGTAGAACAAAAGGTTCTTCCTTAACAGCTTGAGGAAAAAAGGCGTCCCGATTGCCTGTAATAATCGCAAAAGAGTATCCCTAAAATAGCGCCGAATTTGTCGTGTAATAATTGAGATGTATCAATATATCATTTTGTGTTATATATTCTACAAAAATATATCTTTTAATATATGTACTGTTAATAACATATTGAATGTATAAACATGATTAATGATCTGCATTCTGTTCACAGGTGGATATTTTGAGAAAGATTTGCGTGCGTATGCAGTATCCGTTTTTCTCCTATTATCGCAATCTCGTCGCAACTACTCACGTTAACGATCACGAAGGCCAAGCCACAGGTAATTAAAGTATTTAGCACGACTAACATCAATGCGATGTACGTATAAAGAGCCTCGATATTTTCCGAAAAGGTAATCACACTCTGGTGCTTTCTGATCACTTCCTTCATCATAATCTCGTTAGCTTGGCGGTCGTTATTCTCTGGCGACATTTTCGTCAAACATGTACAAATGATATCAATTTGATCGCCTAAGTACGCAATCTAAAAGACACTGTCCCGTTAATTGTCGTGTAGGGCGGTGAGGAATCGGCGGTGAGCCCGACGATGAATTATTTCGTCGAGTATCACTTCGAGTACTCACCAAAATAACAAGAACCGAATTAATGGCGGCTGAAGTGACGGTCATTAGCCAAAAGTAGAAAAATTGTACAGTAATTATAAATAGATACACAGATTGTTTTATATTGTCGAATGGAAGATATATCTTTAGGACGTACGGTCGCGTCCCGTTGGAAGATTCGTCGTAACTCATTGCGCCAGAAAGATTACCGGTTGCGGTCATTATCATCGAGAGCCCACTGAGTGTCACAATAATGTTAGGCAAATAATACGACATGTACCTTTTGTTTGCGCTCTTGTACTCATTGCTGCGCGCCCAATTCATCGACATTGTTTTCCATATCTCGTTAAATTTTCTACAAGCCATTATTCTTATAGGTATTGATAACACTCGCTGGGAGATTTGGGTTATTACACAGACTTCTTTGACTGAACATTTGTAAGTAATCTTCGTGTGCATGTAAACTCACTAAAGTGCACAATAAAGCTTTCTACCATTTTGCAAACAACTACGACAATTGCTGAAATACAATGAGCGCAAAACTGCGAATGAGTGCATGAAAAGCTGTAGAATGAACTTTCTGGATATGATCTCATTCAAGATGAATCGAAAAATCGAATTTATTGTGCACAAAAAAAAAGAGATATGATGAACACAACCCGAAATATTTAGTTGTGAGCAACGTAGCTGCACCACCTTAGTTATCTTTGTGTGATAGTAATGTGTATAAAATTGGCATGACTCAACTACTTTAATGTATTAACTACATCAAAGTACTACATATCGTATAATTGCGCGTGATCTGGTTGTGGCAATCAGAAATCAGTTAGGGCGACATTTACCATGGATATTAGGACCTTAACTTAGTTTCCGCCCGCAAATGTTAGATGGCAATGCAAACAGTTCTAGTAGTCATTACTAACGAAACAGGTAGTTTGTGATTAATTTCGACATTTCTCGATAACATTCAGTCAGCATACACAATTATTTTCCTAAACAACAATTTCTTTTGCTTTGTGAAAAATGGAACGCGATAAAGTGTTTTTTCGAC
>NW_022639483.1:2259820-2294754 GCF_010583005.1 Odontomachus brunneus | reverse complement strand
TTGAGTGGTACACGCTTCCGAAATGTTGAAGAAGTGCGAGAATGGGTGGACGAATGGATTGCTTCGAAACAAACATCGTTTTATCGAGATGGTATCGCCCAGTTGCCAGAAAGATGGCAAAAAGTTGTAGAAAGTGATGGAAAATACTTTCATTGAAATAATTTAAATAAATTTTTTACAATAAATGCTTTTTCTCAGTATTTTTTGGGCGGAAACTAAGTTAAGGTCCTAATACACTCTGGTTAGGGAACAACCAGTTATCGTCACTGTAATTCAGCAATTACTCTCTGGTTGCGATAACCATGCGATTAGTTGATCCGTATTTTATTGTTGAATCCGATTGGCATAATCAGATTTATACGTAGGTCAGCCATATTGTTCCGCGTGATTATATCGCTACCGGATTTCCAATGAACACTTATACATAATGATAACCACACGCTTACGAAAGTGCATTCAATTTCGTTACGATCTTAGACGTACAATAAACATTACATCGTATATGTCTCACCGCTGATTGTACCAGATAACAGATATTTTAATAATCTTCATGTTCATCGTCAGATTAACAGCGATCAGATATATGAAAACGTTGGAGTTGACGTCGCTCCCGTGATAGACAATAAACAGGAGTTGGAGAATCGAATTGATTATTATTAGGCTGATCCAAAACACTTTGCAGAATGGACCGTACGGTACATTCGGCCAGATGCCGAACATACGAAGTAGTATCTCGATCGGCCGACTGATTATTCTTCCCGATTGCACGCTTTTGAATTTTTCCATATCTGCGTCGTCCGCTTTTGCGTGAAAGGGGACCTTGGTGATGTGACAATTACGTATCAAACGCTATTGTACGCGGTCGTATTGATTGCCAGACGATGTGCACGACGAAGTGTCTTTCCATGAACTGAAGGGTCTCAGCGGCAGATGGGCTGCACGAGCACCTTCCCCCTCCGATCCTAGTAATCGCTCATCAAATATTCGCTTTACGCGACATTACGCAACTCGGTTATACGCTCGCTGCGTTTTCTCAATATTTCTCTTCGTTCTTAAAAAAAAAAACAAAGGAGAAGGAGAAATGTCATGGGAAAGAAATGATCGTCTCGATGAATTGACGGGCGACGCAGCGCGATGAACAATTCTGTTGAAAGATTCAAGGAGTCAAGCATGCGTAGACGTGGCACCATATGTCCAATTGTCTCCAGCGATCGCGAGCAATTATCCTTCGACTCTTCGCGGAAAATCATTTAGAAGGGAGAAGAAAAGGCAACGGCCGGTCGGAGGATTTTTTTTCACGTAGCGCAATCGCCTCTTGCTTGCCTTAATAATACAGAGTATCGTGCAACGACGTGGGTTGTGTGTGTATGTGTGAATATGAAAACTCGTCATGCGCACTGAAGTATTCGCGGTGTAATGAAATATCAGAGGAAAAATAAAATTGGTACATGTGCATGTGTGTGTATATGTGCGCGCGCGAAGTTCGTTGGGAGCGCCACTCTATGAAAATATCATCGGGCTTTTTGTTGCGCTACTCGTATCGCGTACTGTGGCGTGTCTCGCCGATGATTGAATCAGCAAATGACGAGTTTGAGCGGCCTTAATGAGTGTGCCGGGCTCTACACCCGAGTCGTTCATTAATTCAGGAAGATCGATCGAGTGCTGGTGCTCGATAACGTATCGCAATCGAAAAACCCGGGTGGTCGCGAATGAAACCATCCCGGAACAATTGACAAAACAAAAAAAAAGAATAAAAAAACGCACGGCGATTCCAGCTGGCCGGATTCCAAAAGTATGAGCAGAATCTCCGCGGATCGGCCAAGCGCGCTTGCAGATTCCGTGCTTCTGCACTTTTCGCTTTTTATAGCCATGCACTGCGTCGTTATTATCTTTCTTTTGAGGGAGACGCGTCGATGGCGGCAAGATATAACTCGGAGCTGTCACATGGAATAAACTCTGATTGATCGCGACGCATAGCACAGAATTCGTGTACGAATTGAGGCAGTCTCGATGGTAGATAAACGTCCATCTTCCTTTTTTTGATGATCAATAGGTTGTGCTCATCAAATATTTGCATATGCGCGCGTGTCTCAACCGCCATGGTACCTCGGTGCTCGCTTCGGACAGAAGAAAGAAAAAAAAGAGAGCGGGGAAAAGGAAAATTACGACAAAGGCGATTTGTTTCCGAATCGATGATCGCGCAGACGGCGCGACGATTTGCTTGAAAAATTCAGGAATACGTGGCGAACGCTTTGGACGCAACACGTGAACGTAAATCGGATGTTAAATTCAGTGCGATGACCGTAAAGAAAGCCTCGAGTTCTCGTGGAAAGCGTGTTTCGCGAATGGGAAACACCTATCAGAGAGGATGTGTTTTGTGGAAAGGCGCGCGTTGTTTCGCGTTAACAATTCAAGAAATCATGTAACATCGCGGGTAATATTCGGGCAGAGAAGACCTGGATCAAAATGGCGCGCTGTGATCCGAGAAAAGCTGAGAACGTAGGCCACGAGCGGAAAATGTCGGGCGAGATAAATGTCGACCAGGGGAACACGAAGTTGCGAAAGTCGTTTCTCGCGTCGTTACCTCCTCGCGCAATTGACGAAGTGTCACTATGTTGTTTCATTAGAATCATAATTGTCGTAAAACGACGAGAACGTTTGTCGGACCCGCGGAATCGTCGGGTTACCTTATCAGTTTATATGAGCGATAATTAACGACACGGATCAAAATAACGCGCGCGAAAAGATCACGTAGAATGTGGCATGGTTAGACACTCGAGACATGAAGACTCAGCTTTAGAATCGATTGTCCCAACTTCTTAGTAAGCTAATTAACAGTTAAATCATGTCTATTTTTGTCTAATTTGAATGAAGAACAAGGACAGACATATGAGTGAACTATTAGTTAACTTACCAAGAGGTTGGAAAAATCGATCCTTAGAAAGTTCCTCTAGTAAGAATTGGAAATAATAGACGTACAGAATAGACTGCGCATTACCGTAAGAGAGATGAAGTCAATATTGAAGTTGATACATACAGAGTGTCGACAAGAGTAATATAATTCGTTTGCTTGAAATGTATTATTCAAGATGTCTAATTGAGAATTGAAGCAATTGAAGCTTCACCAAGCACATCACGTGAGTGGTTATTCCAATTTAATTAATCGCCAAGTACTTCCATTTTTGTCATCAGATTTAAAATATGTTTATCGCTGTGAAGATTTAAGACTTTAAGTGTGAATGGTGAAAGAGATGGAAAGGGAGAGAAAAATTATAGCTGGACGAGACATCACCTCCTCGCTCCGCTTTTAATCCTTCTCCACGATACAGTTGCAAAATGTGCAGTTAAAATGCAAAATTGTCCGTGTCCGTGTCCAGGAAAACTGAAGCGTTCGAAACGGAAAATACCGCGGAGGAATGAAACGAAAGTCGATGCGCAGAGGTTTCGAGGCGGAGAGACGAGAACGTAAGCGGCAGGGGAAATCGCGGATACACTTTATTCGAGTCCATTTAACAATTCCTGCGTATCTCGATTTCTCGAATTTCCTTTTGACAGTGCTCAGTTTATGCCTCTCGGCGAAACACGCTTGTGAATGCGCAACGCACGCATGTGAGAGGAATTGGCGAGTGGTATACTGCGGCGCGATTTTTGTCAATTTTAATTCACGTATGTATCTTCTACAGTCGACTCATGCTGAGTAAGGAGTTAGAAACACGATGATAGTTTTGCTTCAGTACATCGCAAGAAGGACCGATATATAAGAGCCTGAAGCTTTCATAAACTGCAACAATGTTATCTGGTTAATACATGTGATATTTTAATGTAAAAGTTGGTATATATGATGAGCTATTATCATCGACTGAATGCTTCATAACTTGCAATAATAATAATAATAATATAAAATAATTACTCGAAAAAGACTCGAAAAATATAATGATGTCGAGTAATACGTGTAATTACGAGAACCAGTATGTTTGATATTAATCGATTCAAATCTTTTTCAACTAAAATAATTGGCAAATCAATAATCAAAATTAATCAATCGTTATATATGTAATCATGAATAATTTAGTCGATTAGTGAAATTAATTATTAATCAGTGTACAAAGTTATATCAAAGTTTAGTTAATAATTAATTTCACCAATCGTCGAAATTTGTGGTATTTATGTGTGTAAATTATATATTTTATGTATATGACGAACGATTAATTTCGATTATTCATTTGCCGATTATTTTAGTCGGAGAAATGTTTAATCGATTTTAATTGATGCCCAACACTGACGGAAATTACTTAACCGTAAAGCAAAAGAAAAAAATTGTACATTCGTACTCTAAAAAGGTAAAAATCAGTAAATTGGAAGCTTGAAAATCAGTAAATTGCAGAGACGTGAGATAAAAGCAGTAATCTTACACCGGTAAACCGCTCTAAGGACAAATCCATCATTCTTCCGATCGAGAGGGTCAATTGGTTCTGTGATCTCATTATCAAGAACAAGACGAACCGATTATCTTTGTGATCCGCTTTGTACTACGGAGAATTGTACGCGGCTTCTCCGATGGTTTGACGAAGACGTGTCGAAGAAAATAGATTTTAACTTGAAGTTCAGGAACAAGTGTTTCGTTGTATCGCGATGGCATAGATATGCCTGGCCGAAGCTGACCTTAGCGCTTAGGTATTCTCCGGCGAAACAGAATGTAAATGCCTCTAAGCTCATGTTAAAGTAAAACATTATAATTATCCGTCAGGCGATCCGAATGATTGAAACATCAAGAGGAGGTCTGAGTCATAGTAGGGATCTCTTCCTAACCCTAATTCTTCTGAAAGATTCGCTCAACTTACTACAACCAGTATAAATTCCAAGCAGCACATAATTATAGCATCCACTAAAAATAGCTTCATCGCGACGTACGAGTAGAGATATTCAATGTTCTGCGAGAGAGCGATAATTTTCTGGTGTTTTGTAATTATATCCTTCATTGCGACAATCTTGCTGCTACGCTCCTCTTCTTGCGGAAAAATTTCCGCTAACCATCGTAGAATATCGATTTCATCACCTACGTGTAATATCTGAAACACAAGATCGCATTAACTATCATGTATTTATTAAAAGATATACCATCCTTTTTTTAACTTTTAAATTCTAATTCATATTATAAGCGTCAATTAAAATCGCGCTCAGACAATCTCATTAAACTATTAGTACTGCGGTTAACGATTTAATAGAATGAATGTTGACACTTTAAAAGCCACTGTCATTATGCCAGCATCTTATAAAGAAATATTTGTTGATAATGGCATTCAATAATTGTAATATTATATAAGCTACATAAAGGTGTATAAATTTACAAGTTTATAGTATATACATAGAGGATGTTCTTCTCTTTTAACGTAATTTAATTGTGCTCTCAAAAACTGCTAGTAAACATTTCTCCACGATAAATGCGACTGTTAAAATATTAATAAACAACGCTTATTAAAACTTTAAACTATTAAAGAATGTTAAGTGCCAAAAATTATTATTAAGTATTAAGGCAAAAATATAAATGCTCAGACATATATCTAAAAATTTAGACATTCTTGTTGTTTCGATCTTTAAATAGGGACATTTAATTTTTTAACATAAAAAACACATATATATATATATTTTTTTTTATATATTTTTATATATTTTTATATATTTTTATATATTTATATATTTTTATATATTTATATATTTTTATATATTTTTATATATTTATATATTTTTATATATTTTTATATATTTTTATATATTTTATATATATATATATATATATATATATATATATATATATTTTTTTTTTTTTATATGTATCAGGGCAAGATTCGAGGAGCGATCTTTATTTATTGATAATACATTGGCTGTTGCTGATAGCCATCTGTGAAAGTGACAGCCAGGAGGTGTTCTCCTTTAGAAGCTGTTTACGTTTTGGCGTTGGAGCTTATAAAAGGCAAGAAATCTGAAGTGGAGTTAGTCGAACTGTTAGTCGAACGCAAGAAGCGTTATATTGTTTCCGTTATCCATTGAGTTGTTTTAATTAAAGACTTCCTTTTTCGACAACTTATCGATGCCCAACATCGACCTTTGATAATATTGTTACACTGACATATATATACATATATACTATGTTGACATTTCAAATATTCCCGTATTTAAAGATCAAAACAATAAGAATGCCCAGGATTAGAATTTTTGCTTTTACCTTATTTAAAGTAAAATTGCTATTAACTATTAAATATGAAGAATTATAATGGCAATAATAAAAGTGACGTTCTAGGAAAGAGCGCAACTAACCAGAGCTATAAGAAGAGCATTCAGCATGCCGGTGACAAAAGCGCAAAAGAGCATGTGAAAAAATTGTGTGATAAACTCGTATACGAATCGCTTGCTAGTATCAAACGGCAAATCCATCTTTGCAATGAACGGTCGCTCAATCTCGCCAGTGATTTCGTCGTCGTCGACGACGTCGAAGATGACAACCGTAATGGTGTACATCACCACGGATATTGTTTGAAAGCTGATCGTCGAGTTAGAAAATCAATGCGACAGGTATGCGCTCCTGGTGGTTGCGTCGAGATCGAGGCTTCCTTTCCAATCTATTTCTATCATTGTCAATATCTTATTAAGTGTTTTACAAGCAGCGTTCGATTTTTCCTCCAATTGGCTATGATAACAAATGCAGGGGATCATCGATTCTCGAGGACCCACGTACGTATACAGGGTGTACGTAACGTAACGATCTGCAAGATTCTTGAAACGCTTCCGACAATTTAAAGGAAAGGTTGTAAGGTAAATACTCATCTATTTCATATAAACTATCGTTTTGTTGATATAACTATCGTATAGTTGATATTTAATATATAACATATATACATATATATATATTATATATATATATATATATATATATATATATATATATATATATATAATATATATACATATAACTATCGTACAGTTGATATTTAATATTAAATTTGCAACATTATTTTAGATAGCAGTATTTACAAGCTTAGAAAACTTCCAGTGTTTATGTTTACATGTCTAGTCAGAGCTTATAAGTGCTGCTCTATTTAAAATAATGCTATAGATTTGACATTAAATATAAAAAATAATGATATTTGTAATAGTGCGTTGAACTCGTCTCAAAGTTCCCTACAATATTATATGAAAAAAATTGCATGATGTCATTTAAAGAATTCAAGGTAACATTGATTTTTCATAAAAAAATTTATTTTTAATTTTTTTACTGTACGTGATAGCTTGCATGAAACAGATGAGTGTTTACTTTACAACCCTTCTTTCAAACTATCGAAAGCGTCTTAAAAATCGTGCGAACCGTTATATGTGCGGAAGTATGTTTATCAACATAACATAATGCGTATTACATAATATAAAATCGTATAACATGTCGCAATTACAGGCTTATCTGTTTTTCATATAAAAATCAACTGAGGCTTAGCACTTTATCGCCCGAAAGCTTATCAGTAGGCTTTTCAAAAATCACGACTATAAAATTATAATAATTCATGTTCATTCTGCACACTATCTATCAAATTTTAACAGTTTTTCTACCGACGATGCCGGTCGGTAAATCGTTAACTAATCTATCATGCTTCTTTTCAACTCGGTTTTTCAGAAACTGACGCGAAATCGATCGAAGATCGTTCGCGGCTAATCGTTTGCGTGCGAATAATCCTCCGTACATATAAATCCGTTCTTAAATAGCTCGCAGCCCTAATCGTGCTCTATTGTGTGTCTCACCGCTGATTAAGCCAGAACATGATGAGTTTCAGGGCCACTAGTGTGTGAAACATAGCCTCACTCAAGCTGCCCAGCAGGTCGGAGAGATCGATAGTACGGAAGTGGTCGACAATGTAACGATATTGAAAAGTCTGGACGAATGCGAGCGATATTATCCAAAACGACCTACGGAACAGAACGCAACGCGCGTCCGGCCAAATACCGAAGATACGTAACACTATCGACCAGCCGGTTGTGCATATAGGCTCCATGCTAACTCTTTCTTTTTTTCTCTTTCTCCCTCTTTCTCTCTCTTTCTTCCTGTCTCCCGTGGCTTTCTCGTTTTCACAGCTGTTCACAGGTTTTCATCCGATTCTCTCTCAAAAAGAGGAATCCGTAGCCGGTAGGGATTCTGTAAACTCGGTGGTATGGAATAAACTCGATGAGGATAAACTCGGGATCGATTTTGCGACGTGCATAAACTGAGAGGTCTCTGAGAGGCAAAAGACAAATCGGAGACGAACTCATCCCCTCTTTCCTTCCACGACCGACTGAGGGTGTTCATTAAACATTTGCATCCGCATGCGGATTATATGTCACTGCAGTCGCAACCGTCTCGTAGGTAAAGACAGGCGGAAAAAAGGAAGGATAATAAGCAGAGGCAGAAAAACGAAATTGCAACAAAGACGATCGGTTTACGAATCGATGCTCGCGCGAGCGAGCGGAGCCGTGGCGAGCGATTTACTTTAAAAATGCAAGGACCCAAGTGAGCGTGTCTGGCAGCACGCACGTCAGATGTAAAATTTATCGCGGTGATCAGGGAGAGTCTCAAATTTCCACGAAGAGCGTGTTTTAAGAGAAGTAGAAAAGCAGAGACGGAGAGAAAGAGAGAGAGTTTGTGTGTGTGTGTGTGTGTGTGTGTGTGTTGTGTATGCCTAAGCCGAAGAAAATTTCTTGCGTATACGCGGACCATCTTCGTATCAATAATGCAAGAAGTCGTGCTGCGTCGTCAGATAATACGTGAGTGAACGTCGGAATCAGGATCGCTGGCTGCAACTCTTGTCGATAACTGAGACACAAAGACTAAGGGGAAGAAGATATATGTCGGGCGAAAATGAAAACATATGAGAGAGAATCTCCTTCTCCCTTTTTGTCTCTTTGCTTTTCTCTCTTCTTCTCTCCGTAATTGCTGAAGAAGACATCACTCTAGAGGAAAGACCTTTACTCTCTGCGAGCGACGAGCGGAGTACATATTGCGGCACAAATTATTGTTTCACCGCGGAGTACACGTGGCACGACGAATATATCTCGATACGGAAAATGAGTCGTTTCATCGAAGTGGATAGTTGCAAAGGAGATACTTATTTGGCAAAGCCGTTCTTTCGTCAAGAAATTGTCAATCCAATTTCGGATGCGTCACAGTACAGGGAATTTTATACACTGTAAAAAATTTGGTATTAAATTTATTCACTCTATTTTTATATCAATTTAACACAAGGCAAATATGCAAACGAATAATACACAAATAATATGTCGAAAAAATTAACACAAAAGTAACACTTGAACGCTCCATTGTTATTTTAACACTTGGAAATGGTGAATGTGAACTGAAAGGTTAAATCAACATACGGATATGTCAGAAATTTAACATAAAAGTTTTTACACGAATCGATTTCAACACAAATGTTTTTTACCGTGTAGACATTCGTGAAAACTGCAGTAGAACACGTACACAACATCATATATTTATACAACATCATATATTTTATCCTTACGACAAAAGGCAGTCGAACTGTTAATTAACATCTAAAATTAACGTTTGGAATATCGTCTTGTAATTAGAACAGATTTTGTTTACATGAAACTTTTAATCTAAGTGCGATTGGCTTCTGAAGATCATTCATGGTTTCTCGCGACTAATCGTTTGCTGCTAGATGTTCGCAACGCTTGGTTTCTTGCAATTAATCGTGATCGATCTTTCTCTCTTTCTTTCAGGACATTGCCAGCAGCACCGACACGTAGGACGCCGACGCCTTTACGATCTATAATGACAATATTTCATGCACGGAAGGGATTAAGGATTACGCGTGAGTGAATGAGAGATTTGGTGGAGCTTTAATATGCGGATAGATGATTGATAGAATGACGATACGGGACATTCATCAGATGAATGTCAGACGACGATGCAACACGAAGGCTTACGCTAGCGAAACGTCTCAGCGAGAGATCCATGACCTTTCCAATCGTGATCGTTAATCGCCTCTGGGACCTCAGTATCAAGAACGTTATCACTCGGCTCTCGTTTACGCGCATGTCATACCAAAGGGACCCGTAAGCCGCGTCCCCGATATTCAGACTCTGAAAAAGCAAGGTAAACAAGAAGGGAAATTACTGTCTTCTGTAGGAACGTGATGTTTACGTTCATCGTGTAAATCCCGGGACGACAAGCTCGGGTAAGGCAGCCAGTGCCCGATCGGTCAGAAGGGGTCTCTCGAGTGGCGGGTCGCGATTAAATCGATTAACATGACGGTGATGCCTGACGTGGCGAGTTGCCGTGTTAACATCATACGCTGACCTTAGTGCTCAGGTATTCCCCGGCGAAGCAGAAGATGAACGCCTCGAGATTCATCACGATGTAAAACAACAGGGTCTTCACCAATATCGTGGAAACGTCTGGACTGCTCAACGACTGAAACATCATTTACATCACGACGCCATTTATTCCTTAATACGCGCGTGACGCTCTCTAAATCCTTTCGTTAGAAAAGCTACTGTCAAAAATTATATTCTAAAATATAGTCTTTGCGAGGAGCGTATATCAAGTTATCAAAATATAAGTCGAGATATTTGGTGATGAATTGAAGCTAATTAAATTAAATTTAATTGAAGCCAGATAATTCGTTCCCCGCGAATTTCTCTCAATGTTACTCACAGAAGCGATGACGAAGCCTATGGAACAAATAATCATGGTGTTCGACACAAATTGCATCAGCGCGATGTAAGAATAGAGACTCTCGACATTTTCCGAGAACATGATGATCTTTTGATGTTTCCCAATGACGCTCTTCATCGTAACTTTAGTCGTTTCATACATGCTGCCTTTGGAGAAAACTTTCGTTAACCATTCTCGCAAGATATCAATCTGACCACCCACGTGAAGTATCTATAAATTACGAACAAAAAATTATTCTCTAAGAGAGACTCGACACGACGCTCTTTAGACTTATCTTTTAATCCCTCTATACTTTAATATTTTATAAAATTCTAGCAGAAAAGAATGCTGAAAACTAAACTACTGTACGTTTTCTTTTTATACATTGCAATTCGATTTACACCCACTTTACACAATCTCGCGGAATTATTTTAAGGATCTCAGGATTACGAAATAAGAAGATAAAGTTAAGTTTGTGATCAAGAACGTGCACACTTGGCTCGCGAAAGCACAAACAGGAGATTATTCTCACTCAAGAGGTTAAAATCCGATCTTCAAGCCGCGAAGTATTTGTCCCGAAGATTCAAGAAATTTTTCACCCACGCGTCTAGATATCGAGAGCTCAACAGTTTTCTCTCTAGTATTCATCTTCTAAATTCATGAACGTTACCTGCCATACCAGAAATGACTCACCAACGTCAAGAGTAAAGCATTCAGCACGTCGATCGCGCACGCGTTCGACATCAGCTGAAAGAATTGCACGACCATCACGAGCTCATAGATGGGCGAGCTGTTGCTGTCAAAGGGCAGTTCCATCTTTATAATGAGGGCTCGTGCGGGCACGACCGACACATTAAAGTCCCCGTTCTCGTCGGACAAGAGCACGCCGAAGCTATAAGTCACCACAGCGACCATGTGGAAGCCGATGATCGCATTGGCGACGCGATACGACATCGTGGCTGTGCTAGTCGTTATGTGCATGCCGACCGGATCGTTCGCGCATTCCTTCCAGTCGGTGGCGATCATCGTCAGGATCTCGTCGAACTTCCTGCGGCGCGTACACACAGCGGGACGAGTCTCGAATGATCTCACTGCACTTTCTTCAGGAAAGCGAGAGGAGAATGGAATAATTCACTAGCTTACCGTTGATTGATCCAGAAGATGATCAGTTTGATGAACAGCAAGGTGTAGGCCAAGGAACAGCTGAGGTTGTCCATGAGATCCGACAGGTCGTCAGTGTGAAAGTGCAGTACAAAGTAGGTGTACTGAAAGACCTGCGTGACGATCAGCAACGCGGACCAGAACAACCTGCGCAGGACGACGCACGACGCGTCTGGCCAGATGCCGAAGATGCGGAGAACGAACTTTATCGAGAAGCACACCGTGTTGGTGTTCGTCATGATCGCGGTAATAGGAAACGAATCTCTCCGTCGCCGATTTATGAAACATCGACACGGACGCGGTGTATGCTCGCAACGTGCGTCGCGAGACAAATCTCGCTGGAAATCGGAGAGTTGGTTGCAGCAGAGCTTCTCGCGGGGCGACTGACCGCGTTTGATTGATCATTAATTATTCTGAGCGTAAAATATAGCGGCACTGAGGGTAAAATACAGCCGCGACTATAGACATACGACTGTGAGGAGAAGAGAGGGAGAGAAAGAGGAAGAACAATTTGCAGGTAAACAAAAGGTAAGTATCCCTCACTATATTCCTTCCCCGGCCGTGATGGCAACGGTGGCGAATTACGCGTGATTAAAAATGCAGGCTATTGTGCGCGAGCATAGAGCTTATAATTTCGGAATGGAAAACTCGCAGAAAAAGAAACGGAAAATCGAATCGGACCTGGGGTGGGAACAATGCCAGCGAGAAGGGGAGACCGCGAGGTCGCTTTGTTCAGACTCATTTAATAAACATTGCGTATCTCGAGTTATCGATTTTGCCCGCCGAGAGTCCCGGAGTTTATTCTCTCTCGTTCTCTCGGCGACGAGGCATGTCGCGACGCATGTCGGGAATGACTGATAGTAATACCTCAGCAATTTTCGCCGCTACTACTAATTTATGTGCAAATTTTCTTCTTCACGTTAAACAGTAGTAGGTAACTCTTGGAGTTTATTACGTAGAAATTCGACGTACGCATGGCTTGCTAGTCCCGCTTCAGTACATCGCGAGCAGAACCGACACGTAAGAAGCTGAAGCCTTTACAATCTATAACAATGTTCTGCCTTTATTACGAGGGATACTCGAAGAATGCTGATCTGTGCGGTCGAGTTAATGTTACTTGTGCAACGTCATTACTGATTGCTGCTTTTACGAAGAAGAACAAGTAGCAGGATAACTCTAGTTGTGAGGAATAAGTGAAACTACAATCTTACTAGTGGATGAAAAGTAAGTGAAACTACAATCTGTGCTCTCCATACGTTAAAACAAAAAGTATATGTAGAACACAGAGAGTCAAGTAACGTGTAAACGTGACGCGAAAATTAATTAATTGACAATAAGATCAATGCTGTCTGTATAAACTGAATAGTTTTTATATTCTAGTACTTAAATATTCTATCTGCTTAAATGAATGCTTAAATCTATGATGCTTAAATGCTTAGTACTACACGGAAAAAAAAGATTTGGTTGAATTAACCAAATATCTGGTTGAATATGAACGATCCAGAAATCCCGATTGAAGTAACCCGAATTCTGTTTAAGTTAACAAGATTTTTGGCAGACTAACCAAACATGTCTGATTATTTAACCAGACATATTTGGTTAAATAACCAGACATGTTTGGTTAGTCTGCCAAAAATCTTGTTAAATAGAATTCGGTTTACTTCAATCGGAATTTCTGGATCGTTCATATTCGACCAGATATTTGGTTAATTCAACCAAATCTTTTTTCCCGTGTAGAAATCCAAAATCGCGAGTGATCATAAGAAATATTTGTGAGGTAGTATATTTGAATTGTCAAGATATTCAGATACTGACAGCAATAGATAATATATGCAAATAATATTTGATGACAACATCTTAATTGAACAGTTATCGAGACAATCAGCGCATTAGAAGTGTCTGTACGTAAGGTGAGTGATCTTACACTGGCAAATCGCTCCAAAGACAAGTCCATGACCTTCCCAATCGTGATGGCCAATTGATTCTGCGATCTCATTATCAGCAGCAATATCACCCGACAGTCTTTAGAATCCGATTCGTACCAAAGGGAATCGTACACGGCGTCGCCAATGGTTTTGCTCTACATGTAAACGCAGGATAGAAAATGTAACTTTAATGTATCTTACGATATTCCTCCGAGCAGACGGTATGCGAATCATTTCACCTTGGCGCTTAGATACTCTCCCGCGAAGCAGTATGTAAATGCCTCCAGATTTATAACGATATAAAATAAAAGGGTCTTTATTATAGTTTCCGAAGCACCAGGTGTCCCGATTGACTGGAATGTTAAGAAAAGATCGATAATGAATAGCGATGAACGTTGTGTGCCCCGTAGATTTTTCAGTGACGTGATGCATTTTTCTTTATCGCGACCTGTAATTATCCCGGGATCTACTTACCACGGCGATCACAAATCCTAAGCAGCAGATAACTAGAGTGTCCGATACGAACAGCGCAATCACGATGTCTGAATACAGTTCTTCGATGTGCTTTGAGAAAGTGATAATCTTCTGATGCATCTTAACTACTTTCCTTATCACGGCGAGATCCAGATGACGTTTTCCTTTCATCGGATAAATTTTCACCAACCACTCGCAAAGAATATCAATTTGACCAGCTACATGTAGTATCTAAAAAATATCGTTTCGTTTTAACCGATTGTTAGTTGTTAATTGAGAATACTTGAGGAACATCTTAATGCTTAAATCAAACTGATGATGTGATATCCCGTAAAGTCTCCAAAAGACAATACATATATACGTAAAGTCGGTCATTGACGACTACTACAGACGGTATGCAATGGCTGCTTTCGGGGAGACGCTATTTAACGCTATGAACGTCCTCTGTCTTTGTTCAATTTTCAGAAACAATTTTCAAAAATAAACAAAGATAGAGCATACACATAGCGCTAAATAGCGTCTCCCCGAACGCAGCCTATGTATTAATAAGATATTTATAAAAATTATAAAAATTGTAATATAATTTTAGTACTTCGAAGATAAACTATAAACTATTAAAACTAAATTCATAAAAATTACAATAATTGTTATATTACTTCGGGAATAGACTGGCACTATGATGAAAATTACAATGACATAGTAAAAGTGAATACAGTAAAAATAAATTCAGTAAAAATTATCATGTTTATAATCATTTTTACTATATTTTATTATAAGGTAATTATCGACTATAGGGGAGGCAGCTCCAATGACTTTGACCTTGACATATGTAGAGGTTATCCTCCTGAGTAACTCTCAAAGTTATGAACAAAGAAGTTTGAATAAATCAAACGTAATTTTTGGACATTTTTTGATCGTCCCTCTTGCTACCTTTTTTCAAAAATAAATTATACATTGCAATACGGTAAATAGTACACATATATGCGCGGGGGAGGGGCTCCTCTCCGTATTCCGTTGACAAATTATGTATATAAAAATGTAAAGATTAGGTTTACGTATATACGTGTATTTTACTATATTTCAATAGATAGGTTAGGTTAGGGTTAGGTTAGGGACATACACACACACACTGCTCGCCAGCAAGCGCGCTCACCCGCCCGACAGAGCGGGCTCGCGGTGGGTGCATATGTATGTACCTATTATACAGGGTGTCCCGCGTAAGACGGACCAAAAGAAAAATATAAGTAGAACACATTATAAAAATATAAGTAGAACACATTATAAATA
This sequence comes from Odontomachus brunneus, assembly GCF_010583005.1. Lineage (NCBI taxonomy): Eukaryota > Metazoa > Arthropoda > Insecta > Hymenoptera > Formicidae > Odontomachus > Odontomachus brunneus. The sequence continues at coordinate 2,279,211 of NW_022639483.1, read as the reverse complement.
TAAGTGAACAAATATTATATAGGCCATTTTTCAAACAACCACGTAAAATTTCGAGATATTAATTAAAATAGTTGAGCATATCAGAGCGGCGACATGGCAGGCGGGACATACAACTCGCCGCGGCCGGCGAAGAAAATGGATGATTGCTCGCGAGCCTACCTTATAGGCCAGAGAGGTGGGCCGTTTGGCATACTGAAATGAGTAGCTCCGTGTGTGCGTCTGTGTACGTGTGCGTTCTTCCATTTTCTTCGCCGACCGCTGCGAGCCGTATGTCCTGCCTGTCGCATCGCGCATTCTAATTTGTCCAACTATTTTAATTAATATCTCGAAATTTTACGTGGTTGTTTGAAAAATGACCTATACAATTTTTGTTCACTTTTATGTGTTCTACTTATATTTTTCTTTTGGTCCGTCTTACGCGGGACACCCTGTATATACATACGCATCTACCGCGAGCGCGCTTGCTGGCTAGCAGTGTGTGTGTGTGTGTGGTACGTGCGTATGGCTGGCATCTTCCTAGCCTACAAATTCCATGTTTTTGTATATACAGTGTCCAAAAATTATATTCATTTTATGTAATTTCTTTTGTTAATAACTTTTTAACGAACGACAAGCGCCGCCTAAAACCTTCTGAGGGTTACTCAGAAGGGTGACTTCTACAACATATGTCAAGATTAAGGTGATTGGAGCTGCTTCCCCTATAGTCGATAATTACCAAAAATATTTAAGTATTGTGGTAAGTGTTTGTTGAATGGATGCCATTAACATATTTGCTTGGATCAGGGTTCTCTTTATTTGAGCCAAGTATTGTTTATTCGGTTTAAGTAGATAATACTTGGTTTAAGTAAAGAGAGTTTAGATATGTCAATAGTACTCACCTAATAGATGTTTGTAAATTTTAAAATTTACAAATTTATTTTTTTTCTCAGTGTACAATATTCTCCGTACAATTTTTAATACAGTAATCTCCGTGTATCTTTGGCAAAACAGTACTCACCAAATTTATCAGCAGGATATTGATTACGCCAATTGTGCAGGAACACAAGTACAAATGGACGAATTGTGTGATCACGACTGACTCGTATACAAATCTTTTATTACTGTCGAACGGCACGTTCATCTTGAGAATGAACGGTCGCGCGGTGACATTGGAAGTTCTGCTGACGTCCAAGCGGTATACCAGAACATCGCTACTATGCAAGATTACAGCTGCCGAGTAAAGCGTTATTGTCAAGTTAGCGAGCCGCTGCGATAGCTTCGCTTTACACGCCATCGTAAACATACTGTGCTCCGTGCTGGAACACTTTTCCCAATCCACCGCCATCATTGTTAATATTTTGTTGAATGTTCTACAAATAATTTTCGTGGGTCACGTTCGTAGTAACAATGGCTCGAAAAGATCGCCACGTAAATCACTGACGACGAAACGATTTATCGTTGCGTGATAACTCCGGCGCGTGTTTACTTTTATACATATACTTCAGGCACAAATGTTACTTCGATATTTCGATTGATCGCTCAGTCTGTCGCATTTATCGCGCTTCTAGTTGGCAAGTAATTTATTTTACCGACGCAACTTTCCCTTCGTGACAAAGTAAGTATCAAACATGTGTCAAGAAAGAGTGATGAAATAGTATGTGAAAAATTATCGTCACCGCGCGGAGACTTTAGTTAAGAACTATGTGAAAGTTTCACTGTGGCACTATGTATCACTACGTATTGTTGCGTATCTCACCGCTGTTTACACCAAAAAGTTCCAAGTTTAACTAATAATATTGAGTACGGCACTGTTTCACTCAAAGTATTTATCACCTCGGTAATGTCGACGTTATAGAAACTTATCATGATGTATCGATACTGTAAGATTTGCTCGATCATGAGCGCGATGATCCAAAATAATCTGCGCGACATGATGCACGACGATTCCGGCCAGATCCCGAAAATTCGAAGCCAAATTTGTATAGACCAACAGATTAGATTCTCTAGTTTCATATTTCTATTATTCACTTTTTCTCTGTATCGTTCTGTTTCCATTTACTTTTTTTTTTCAACAGAGGCAATTTCGATTTCGATATTAACGCAATTCGCGTTAATTTTGACTGGACGGCAATTTCGAGCGTTATGATATATGTTTGGCCGATCGCGCTTTATGCGAGGTACACCTTTGTATGAACTAAAAGCGAGAGAAGAGAGAGTGTGTGTGTACGCGTGTATGTGTATATGCAAACCATAGGCGCTCTAGCAACTGCTTATTAAATATTTTGATCGCATCATGCGCAGATTGCGTGCGCCATTGTCGCGGTATGTCGGAGGGAGAAGGAAAGTTTCCGAGTGGTCGACCCTCCCTCGAATTGTTGGGCAAACCGGCGCGGCGTGTAGCGCAGTATTATTCTCTTTAAAAATTCAAGCAACAACGGATAGTACACGCGAACGTTACGGCGAGCATTGAATAGCGCGTCCGGTGACCGTAAGGAAAAGTTTTGTGGTTCCGCGAATGAGGGAGGACTTCGATGAATGGCCGGAAGGTCGATGGGGTGAGGAGAAAGTAGAAGCAAAAGTTTCTGTTTCCGAGATTCTCACCGTTTTACTCGCCGTAGAGAATTCTTCCTATATTACTGTATGTCCCGCCAAGTTCGCAACTTATTCCTTGAAAAAATGTAAATCGCGTAATTTCCTGGATGAAATACACAGGTGTACGTTGGATACAAGGTTGCGCGCAATGATCGTGAAAAAGTAAGTCAGCATTCGAAGACGAAGAAAGAAAGTAGTGAGAAAAGTTTTATTCTCAAGCACCACACGCTCTTTCATTCTCTCTCTCTCTCTCTCTCTCTCTCTCTCTCTCTCTCTGTTTATCTGTCTTTTTTCTCTTCTAGCGGAGGGTAAGTTTCAACATTAAGCTCTAGGAGGGTTAAGCTGTAAAAGAACTCAGTTACCTAGGAAAAATTAATTTCCCATGTAATATCGGCTTAAACATTATGAACTTTCGTTACGTAACCGTTTTCTTTATTTTCGGTGATTTTATTAGCCGACACAATGTGCCTTTTTTCACGAGAGAAAACTCTCGCACTCAATAGAATATTATAGTTTTTTTTTCATGCAAATTCTTTTCAATTTTACTATGCTTTTAGTAATTTACAGGAATAAACTGTCACTAAGGTCTATTTTGTTAAAAAATATACTAGGTTGCATACATTTCTGTTGTATTTTTGAATAAAATTAAAATTGATGTTATTTTAAAAAAGAATTTATTTAATTAACAACACATATTGGCCACTATTATCTACAATTATGAAAGTAGTATGCAATCAAATTAGCACGGCTCAGTTCAAGAACAAATCTAATAATAATCTATTGCGCGTCGAAGATGAGCGAACGAAATACGACAGAAATTACATAAAAACTTAATAGTAAATTTCGCTAAAAACATATAGCAGATTTTGTTAGAAACATAGTAAATATCTTAATAGCATATTTTAGTCTCAAAATATAAGTATATATGAAATGAAAAGATAGTGAATTGTCATAAAATTCCGATCTATTCCTTGTTTGCAAAATCCTATAGTAATTTTTGCTATGAAATTTTCTTCGTGTAGGTTTCAGTCTGGCAAAAAATAAGCAATAATAATAATAAAAAAATAAACAGCAAATTTACAGTAATGTAATAATAATTATTAAAACGCTATTCTACCGGCGTGTTCACAATGTTGTTACAGCTACTAAATAATGTTACCATTATGAGCAATGAAAGTGTGAAGATACTATTAACGATCGAAACTCGGGTCTTTAGTTCATCGCCAATAACACGGAAACATACGATGCAGATGCCTTCACGACCTACAATGTTAATCACTGATGACGTGTCTGGATGGATTTCAATTAGCAATATACATCACATAAACAATTCCATAGAAAGGTAATAATTTAATTCGGAACGTATATCTGGATGAAAATTGATAATTTCATTCAGAAAATGTCTGCATGTTGACTTAAAGTCCGCATAAATTTTATGTTGCCGAACTGGAGAACGTACAAAGAGAGAACGGAAAGTTAAATCTTACGCTGGTGAAACGCTCCAAAGAAAGATCCATGATTTTTCCAATCGTGATGGTCAAACGTTTCTGTGACCGTAGAATCACGAGCAGTAAAATTCGACTCTTTTTTGATGTGAGGTTGTACCAAAGGGAATCATAAGCCGCATCGCCGATCGTTTTGCTCTAGAAGGAAAGTGACAAACGGATCTGGAATTTTTTTACATCATAAAAAAGCCGTTGACCCTTCTTCATAAAATTCGCGTGATGCAAACCTTGGCAGTCAGGTATTCACCGGCGAAGCAATATATGAACGCCTCGAGATTCATCACCATATAGAATAATACGGATCTCACCAAGATTGCCGGGCCGTCCGGTGTGCCAATGGACTGCAATATTGAAATAATTCAGAATAATTTGCACACGGAGAAAACGGTAAATAACGCTGGTCAGTAACGCATAAGTCTGATTGTGTCAATCAGACGCAATAGTGAAGTAAGAAACAACTAATTATGTAGTTGCTGCAGAGCAATTGCTGAACTACTGACGTTGCCAGCTATGACGATATCTGGTTGCTCCAAACAGAGTACATCTATAGTAAATGTCACTCCAACCGATTTCTGATTGCCACAATCAGATCACGTGCAACTACACTGATGTACCAAAGTAAGTTATATCAACCATACACACTACCATCGCACAAAGATAAGTAAAGTAATGCAACTATGCTGCTCGCAACTAAATATTTCTGGTTATATATGCATATCATCTATTTCCATATAGCGTTTCGATATACGCGGCAAGTAAACGCAGTTTAGCAGTTATCGCCACATTACAAACAATTACACAAAAAAGAAAGACGTTTTTGTTTGGAAAATATATTTATTTTTGACATGTCGTAAGTATGTATTAATGCAAGTAATTCATTTTTGTTTAACGCCATATAATTTCATTTAAGGATTAACACGTCAAAAATAAATATATTTTTCAAACAAAAGAATGCCTTTTTTCTGTGTATATACAAAATTCCAATTCCTCAAATAATGGTCATGTGATTTATGCTGTCATTACTCACTGTGACGATGATGAAGCCTAAACAGCATATAATAAGAGTATCCGATATGAATAGCATTAGCGCGATATATGTATAGAGATTTTCGATATTTTCCGAAAACACGATAATCTGTTGATGCTTTGTGATCAACGCTCTCACTGTGACTTCGTTCACGGTATCTGTCACATTTTTGGCAAAGGCTCTCAGCAGCCAGTCGCACAGAATATCGATCTGACCGCTGATGTGAAGTATCTAACTTTCGCGTTGGAATAATCATAAAGCTCTGTACTTTTCTGTGTCATTTTGTATTAATCAGGACACGATGAACTACTCACCAGAGTGACAATGAGCGAATTCACCAAAGAAATCCCGCAGCCGCACATGGCCAGGTGAAAGAACTCGAGTATCGTGATCAGCACGTACACGGGAGACGTGTTGACTTTGAACGGCAAGTTCATCTTCAAGATGTGCTCTCGCATGGACACGTTCATCCGTTGTACTTCGCCGGCATTGACGGCAAGAACACCGCAGGTATAGAGTAGTATGGCGATCAATTGAAGGCCTATTATCCAATGCGAGAAGCGGTGCGACAGTTTTGCCTTGTTTGTCGTGATGCGTAAACTGTGGTCAGTCAAGCCGCAATTCTTCCAGTCCGCGGCCATCATTTGTAGTATATCGGAAAACGTTCTACGGGTGATCGGGTTCAGCCAATCTTTTTTTAACTATGATATTTACATTTCTCTTTCTCAAGTGAGTATTTATGACAAGTTAGATGTGAATGACGAAGTGGTAATATTATCTACAGATATATTGCTTCACACATTTATGCTTTCTAAAGTACATTCAGTGTACTCTTTACTGAAATGCTGTACTTGTAACTGTTCAGTCATAAGTATAGCACTGCAGTAAAATCTCGCTGAAAGAATCGGTTAATAGTAGTGACTGTTCCTATTATTGGTGCAGTTTGCAAATACAGACAGTGCATTGCATGTAAATCGCATGGGAGCTTTTAATTTCATCGCTATAAATGCAGGAAGCTTGTAATAAACTTGCGCATTACAGATTTTGCAGCGAGATCTTGCTTCCACTGATCAAAATCATATATAAGATAAAGCAATAAAGTGGCGGTGTTTCCACTGAAAATAAACATTCACTGATTATCGGTGAAATACTCTTTTTACTGATTTAATTGGAAAGATTTTTACTGATTCACTTTAAAAGAGTGGGTATGAAAAATCAATGACTTCCTTTTTACGTGTGATCATTAAGCATCCTCGATAATCCTTAACTTGCTTGCTCATTTGCGTTTCATTTAATTAAACAGTTCATTTATTTCATTGTATGTACATATTTTATTTTTATCTTTGTTTCAATTTGTTTTTGAATGTAATTTTTCATTTTATATTAATGTTTAATTTTGTTATTTTATATATCAAAGAAATTCCTTCCGCAACAAAGACAATATAATATAACTTGATGTAAATATAATATAATATAACTTGATATAAATTTGGTAAAATTTTCCCACACACAAGATATCTTAACACATATTATTCAAAATCTTTATCGACTCGACTAAAATTTATCACAGCATCTGTCGTGAAGGTAAAGATGGAAAATTCTGAAAGTCTGTATTGCACATTGACGAAACAGAAATTATAATTTACACGTTGCACATCTTACCGTTGATTGGCCCACAAAATCGCGAGTTTGATGAACAAGAGGGTGTACGCCATTGCGCTGCTTACTCCGTCCATAAAATCGGAGAAATTGCCGGAGTGATAGTGTATCACCAGGTACTGATACTGTAAAATCTGAGCCATCCCCAACATGACGATCCAAAACAGCCGGCAGAGAACGGTCGAAGGTAGATACGGCCAGATACCGCAAGTGCGTAGACCGATCTCCACCACGCGACTGACCGTGCTCATCTTCATGTTCCCGGCTGGAAACGCGGCAGGAGGGTCGTTGTCTTTACTTTCGCGCGATCAGATCACCCTCTGCACACTGCACAATCCGCAGAGGAGGAGTCGACTCCGTATGTCACCAAACACCGACCAATCGCGCAAGCAGTCGTTAAGTATTCCTACCGCCACGTATACGAAGTTTGTCAAACTTGAAACCACATGCGGTGGTCCCAGCGACAATCGCAGCCACGAGGTCCGGAGGGTGGCTTCTACTTTCTCCGTTCGTGGTGACCGTGGACAACGTGGCCACATGGCCGCTTTAAAAATGCAACAAGCGGCAAACTTGGAGTGCAGCTTCCACGAGCCACCTCGCTTGGCGCGAGGTTGCAAAGTTTCGCGCTTCTAGGGGAGCGTCGCGAGGGTGAGAGTGCAACGTATCGCACGAGTTTGTTCTATCGGTATAAACTAAGATTATAGTTTGCACTGGACGCAAAAAAGCGATGAGTACGACAATGACTACGACGTATGACTACGACAATACACGTGGCAGAGAAAGAGGAAGTTCGTACGGTCTCGAATAGACATCTTGAGATTTTGTTTCCGTATGGCATCTTTAAGACTAAACATTTCTTTTTCTCGTGAGTAAATGAGTGAACTTATAATTATGCAGTGACAAGCAGCCGCAGCCAATTGCGGTATAATTCAAAGGTCGCGTCGTGACGGGTGAAACGCGAATGCGCGTCTGGCGGAACGTTACGCTTAGCAAGCATGGAAAAGTAATTCACGACTCGAAGATACGAAGACGAAGTACTAAGAGAAAGCGAAATTGTAAAAGTTTCCCCTGGGAAACTGGAGAAGATCCTACCACTGTGGACGTACAAATCAAAAAGCCGTGGAAAAAATCGTGAGTGTAAAAGATTTAGATTGATCCTCGCGTTGTATTGCCAGTAAATCATCGTAAATCGCAATAATAAATATGTAACGAGATAACAACTTTTTTCGCGCTCTTTCCATGTTTCAGCACAAAGCTGACAATTATGACGCACCTTTGCAAGAGAAAGAAACGAACGAGTAATGTTTAGTGTACCTTGTTTGCAAAAAATTAATGAAAGTAAAGACTCATTTAGAGAACAAGCTTTCTATATATTTACATCTCGCGCTAATGAATCCTATTGCTCATGATATTACTTTGTACGAAAATATTACAGAATTTTCAATACATCACCTACCTTCAGTACATCGCCAAAAGCACCGACATATACGACGCCGATGCCTTCACAACCTACAATGTTATATAGCTCGTCAAATAACCAAACAATACTTTAGCTTCATGATAAAATGACTCATGTTCCCGCTTCCGGTATTAATTGCAGTCTTCAACACGTTCGCTACCACGGTTTGTTTGGGCAATTCCCTCGATATTGTATTTGTTTCTATGTATTTGTGTAAAACTGATTCAGATTATTTATGTAGGTATATGAAAAAAAAATCATCGTGTTGTCACACATATGTGATGTCGGTAGCGAACGTGCGTTAAGTAGAGTCAAAAATGTTGAGAAAAGATTGAATTAAAGTGAATTATAGGTAAATTATAGTAAGTGAATTATAAGTAAATTATATCGGTATGTCACATGTATATGTCGCTGGTAACGAACATATTAACGGACGCTTGTAACAATACACGGTTGACACGGCGAAATGATCAAGTGCGAAATGAGTCTTACGTATATAAACTTATATACATGGACTGAGCGCTCCACAAGCAGCGAAAACTTGATTAGAAAAGAATTCTATCCTGTTACAAGCATTCGATTTTTGTCTAGTTTGAGACTTATTAGAGAAAATTAGATGAAGATAACACATATAACAAGATAACAAGACAGTCTGCGAGCAGTGGAAGGAGAATACAAATATGCTTTAATTTTGTCTTCAATCTTTCATTAGGAGACGCAGTCTATGTTCTAAGTCTACGATTTGTGACGTGACAGATTTCACTGTCCGCCATTGAAATTGTATGATCTGGCCGATGGGTTCTGATTGTGGATTTCGCGTCTTCTCGGACCGAGAGGAAGAATAATATTTGAGTATCGACAACGGGATACAAAGTGTGAGATGGCTAAGGTACATTTGGCGAAGCAGAGCGGGTGTGACAGAGACAAAGAGCGAGAGCGAGAGAGCCAGACACCTGGAGAGACAGACACAAATAGGGATGACCATTTAGAGTATAACTGTCGTAAGTAACTGCCTTGCGTCCTTGTCTGCGGGTTCTCGTCTTAGAGTGCATTAAGTGGGTGGAGGGCGTAAACAAGATGTGTTCCTTGCTTTCAAAAGAACAGCCTTAGATGTCAAGATGAACCGTGTGTCCTTTTTCTTGAGCTTGCAGTCAACCGTATATATTTGTCCATTTGTGTTTCTGTTCTACGTTTGTTCACTGATAACAACAAGCACGACAAATTTGTATGACAAGTAATTGCAATATTTTGTTTAGTCGTCAACAGCCGCGTATATTCAAATGTAATTAGCACAATGCTTAATATATTCAAATACTCTTTATATTTTACTGAGCGTCTTCAGTCACTCTTTTCGATTGCCTCGCTTGGCTTCGTCCCGAGTAGCCGCGAAACGAATCAGAACCCAGCCACACTACCACTTCTATTAAATTGAGCAGCCGGCTGTCGTCCGTCGATCTCCGACCGGGTGATAAAAGTAATGCAGTTTTAATTGGTGGTACAACTGAGAGCGCATACTTGGCGGTCAAAATTTTGTAGCAAGCGTTGCTCGGTACCCGGTCGGAAGGTTGACAAAAACATGCCGGAAGACTGTGACCAGCCCGCCGCTCACATCGGACACAGGTTATAGATCTTATAGTCTTACACTAGTGAAACGTTCCAAAGAGAGGTCCATGATCCTCCCGCACGTGATCGTCAGCCGTTTCTGCGACCTCAAGATGATGAACGTTACGATCCGACTGTTCTTCACCGAAACATCATACCACAGAGAATTATAGGCTGCGTCGCCAATTATTCTACCCTGAAAGAAAAATTGGACAAGTTTGTGTATCAATAAAATCGCTGAAAAACGCTAACCTTGGCGCTCAGGTATTCGCCGGCGAAGCAGTATATGAATACGTCCAGGTTCATCGTGATGTAGAACATTATAGATTTCACCAAAATCGCCGCGGCGTTAGGTTCATTGAGCGACTGCAACATTCATAGGAGCGGTTTAGTATTGTTCAATATGAGTGCAATGTGGTATTTCTTCAATATGAATACACGCTAAAGACTAATGGCTCTTTACTAGTTATATGGTAGCTATATTTGTCAAACAACGAGAATCACATTCGAATACGATACTCACGGTGGCGATAACAAACCCTAAGCAGCAAATGATCAAGGTGTCCGATAACAGTATCATGAGTGCGATGTATGTATACAGATTCTCGATATTTTCCGAGAATATGATAATCTGCTGGTGTTTCGTGACCAACATTTGCGGCGTAATTTCATCTGAAGTTTTCGACCCGTTCCTGGAGAAGGCTTTCGACAACCAGTCCTGAAGGATGTCGATTTGACCACCGACATGGATTATCTGTCTTAATGAAGTGACGGTAAAAATGCCGAATAGGGAACCACCTTCCAACGGTCTTGATATTGACATTTATATTATGGAACTGACGCTCCTGAGTCACAATAAAAAGCTTTTAGCCGTCGTCGTTGTTCGTTAAAAAGTTATTAACAAAAGAAGTTGCATAAAATGAATGTAATTTTTGGACACCGTGTACAAAAACATCGAATTTGTACGCTAGGAAGATGCTTGCTACATACACACACACACACATACACACACATATACTGCTCACCTGTCGGGCGGGCGAGCGCGCTTGCTGGCGAGCAATGCGTATGTGTGGACCACCTTCCAATAATCTTGATGTTAACATATATTATAGAACTAACCTTCCTGAGTAATAATTAAAAGGTTTTAGCCGTCGCTTATTGTTCGTTATAAAGTTATTAACAAAAGAAGGGGAACCGGCTCCGGTCTTCTCTCTGCATTCCTTCCCAAAAAAACTAACCCTAATCTAACCTATCTATTGAAATGTGGTAAACCGTATATTTTCATGTTGTTTTCCATTGATAAATTATGTATGAAAATATAAAGAATGGGTTACATATATACGTGTACAGTTTATCATATTTTAACAGGTTAGGTTTGAGTTAGTTTTTTAAAAGAGAAAGAGGAAGAGGGGCGGAGTCCCTCTCTTGCGTATTTACGTGTACTATTTTACATACATATATCGATTTAAACTTATTGTACATACACAGTGTTGAATAATTACGTATTATTTATTGAACTTTTTTGTTAATAACTTTTTAATAAACAATGAGTGACGGTTAAAACCTCTTGATTGTTACTCAAAAGGATGTCCTTGATAATATATGTCAACATCAAGACTATTGGAGGGTGGTCCTCTATTCGACATTTTTACCTTTTTAGATATTTTTGGATATTTAATAACATTTTTATAAAACCAGAATAAGCCAGACGTATTTTTATGGACAGGGATGTTAAATGTGTGATTTTTATAATTGAATTTATATATAATATTAGCTGTATTAGTGTAAATATTATCCGTTTTCGGTTACTAATAGTTTAGATTTAACACGCAGTTTGGCCTGTATATTACTCGGATAAGTTAAATCGGCAACGTCGGCTTCGCGCAATTTGGACTCACCAGAGAGACAAGAAGTGTATTGACTAAGCCAATGCCGAAGCCGATAAACACTAAATGAACGAACTGAACAAGTGTGATAGCCCAGTAGATGGTAAACGTGCTGATCTCGAACGGAAATTTCATCTTCAGAATCAGTTCCCGATTGTACGGCTCCCATTTCTCGGGATCACCCGCGTTAGAGGTGAGAACCCCGAGACTGTAGAAAAACACGGAGAAAACATTCACGAAGATAATTATCCTGGACATACGTCGCGCGACAAACATTGTTTTTGTCATTATACTCAAGCTATAGTAGTTTGATGTGTGATCCTGCCAGTTCGCAGTCATTATTTGCAGTATATCGCCAAACTTCCTGCGAAATATTGGATTCAAAGCCGGAGTTCATCCAGTTGTCAAATACCGTGTCTGATCATGTCAAACTAAATCGCAAACTTAACACAAATTATTGCTATTAATTTCGTGAAGGTAATTGAATTTTTTGTTGTCTGATGAACTAAACGAAAACAATTTTGTGTGGAATAGAAAGATTCCTGTTTGTACAGTAATAACATCATGATACACTTTATAGCTTATTTTACGAATACATGAAAAGAAAATTTCAGTTCGTGCTACTAACTAATTAAGGACTAGATGAAAATTTGATGACGTGAAATATTATTTCTGTTACGACGGACAACATCTGAATATTTAGCTGCGTTAAAACTTGGTTACTTTAACTGCGAACAATTGACTGAGTAGAAAGCCCTTACAGGGAACTTTGCTATTCCTACGACTGAGTCTTTTATCCGCTCCGTATTCTCATTAGGCAACGGAAAATACAGTTATACTAACGGAATTATTTTTCCCGCGTGTTGATCTACTGTTGACATTCCGCCTGTAGTATCGACAAGTTCCGATAACGAGATCATTAACAGGAACGCGTCTTACCGTTGATTGATCCACAAGATAATGAGCTTGATGTAGAGCAGCGAATGCGCCATCGCGCTGCTCACTCCGTCCATAAACTCGGAAAAGTTGTCCGAATCACTGTTCACGACCACGTAGCCGTACTGAAAGATTTGAGCCGTGCCCAACGCCATGATCCAGTATAATCGCCATATCACAGTCGACGGCAAATATGGCCAGATACCGCAAAAGTGAAGCCCGGCCTTCACTATCCGACTAAACGTGCTCGTCCGCATCCCCTTTTTCTCGAAAGCGCGTCAAGCTTGAGAATACGAGACGATCGAGTGATTCCACTCATACTAAAATCTCTCTGCTAGGTCGACATCTGAACACACACGCGTGGGGCATCGAACATTCGCCGCCCATTATTAAATATCACCGCCTACAAAGTTTCAACTACACGCAACTATACTATAATTTCACATCATGCTCGACGAAAGCTTTCCGATTGAAAAGTAAGCGCGCACTTCCCTACCCATCGTCGAACTTCCGCCTGCGGTGTCATTGTACACCCATATTAAAAATGCAATGGGTAAAGTAAAACTTCTCAAGGAGGAACGTGGCTTCTGCGAATTGCCGGCTTCATCGCCGCCCCCGTTCGACCACCATGTACAACCGCGAACTCGTGAGTGAGAAGTTTCGCTGCCGAAGGGTGCGTGTTTGAATGAAAAGAAGCGAAGACGTGTCTCAGAATTACTATGCATTATCGCAGTGAGAGAGGAAGACCTACAAGAGATTATAATTTAAAATATCGTAAGTCGGGGAAGAAGATACTGGTGAAGAGGATTGAACGATTCGCCGATGACAGTGACAGGCTATAAGGGGTCGCCAGGAAAAGTTAATCGCGACGAGCGATTCTTCTTCGTAATCGGGGCAAGTGTCTTATAATATTATTATTTACTTTCGGGAACGACTGGTTCTTTTAGTTCATTGACGTGTTTGATCGCTTTGTTATATCAATCATTGTTATATCAAAGTGAAGCAATCATAACAGCCTCAACACTAAATTGCATATGTTAGTCATTTTGATTAACATTTTAAATAATCACAGTAGAAAACAAAAGGCCAATCGTTTTGTATTGATCCTCTGTTTTTTACTGTAATTGATTTTTAATCTCAGAGCCTTCTATGTCACTTTTGTACTTTAAATAATCATTTGTTGTAATTTAAAAAAAATGCTTGTAATTGATAATACTTCATTTTTCTTCTGTAAAATAATAATTACAAACGTTGAAGTAAGTTGCAGACGAAAAAACAATTGATCGAGTCAAAATGACTTCATATTGGCAATAACGAACTGCTAGCATTAGCAATCTAGAGTCGATGCTGACGCCTCGCTTGCTGTTTGGGTTTTGGGTGACTACAATCTTCGTAATCGTCGCGTGCGACATCTCTTGTCACGACTGCACGAGAAAATTGTTATTATTGTTATATTTGCGGTCTTGTACTCATGTATTATAAGTCGGAGAAATTATCGTGAGTCGATATTTCCGTAAACGGTACCCCGGCTTGTTTGCATGCGCGTACTCGAAGCGCGCGCGCGCGCGAGAGAGAGAGAGAGAGAGAGAGAGAGAGAGAGAGAGAGAGAGAGAGAGAGAGAGAGACAGAGAGAGAAATCCCGTCGTGTCTCTGAATAGGAAAATTGCTAATCGCGTAAACTGCTAATGGCTGGTAGTAAAAGTATCGTTCTGCACGCGAACGATATTACCGGCGTACAAAGTACGTGGAGATTTCGTGAGTCTATCGCGTGTAACACCGGATTACCTGTATGACGCTGAGTCTCTCGCGATTCACCTTCGCGGAAAATTCGGAGGGGAAGGAGACACGGCGACTTCGTGATGCCGAATATCAGCCATTCGCCAAGCTTTTCTATAGCTAGATATGCAAAGTTGAACGAAGTTGCATGTGCAACAATAACTTCGGTAATCGCAGTCCAAGATTTGAAAAATACGAGGGATATCGTTCCCCATCTCTGTCGTGTTGCCGACCGTGACCGTGAATGCTATCGCATGGCCGTTTTAAAAATGCAACAAGCAGTGACTCGAAAGTTCATCTGCCATGAGCTCGCCCGCGTGTCTAGCCGCGACGCCAGGTAGAAAAGTTTCATTGTCCGTTGAGGGAGAATCGCAAAGGGAAAACAAGAGGAACATATTGTGTGAATTCGTCTCGATGATATGACCGCGAAAAGATTATAGTTTCACGTCGCGAGTAGTTTCAAGAAAGTAGGGAGCACGATTGCAAAGAAGACGGTGTGTCTAGCTGCATAATATGTAGGGAGGACGAAAATGAAATTTATTACTGATTCGAGCAGCTGTTCTACATGATCGAAACGAGCACGTTGACACACTGCATCTTTGAATTGAGACAGTTTTTTTACGAAATAACGTAATTGTAAATAAAATCACCGTATTGAGAGCATCGAATGTAATTATGAAACAATACACATCATGTTGGCTGATAAAAGATAAATATCTCAGTTGCAAAGTTGCGCTCAGCAACCGTGAAAAGGTAATTCGCGGCTTGAAAACACAGAAACGACGTATTAAGAGAAAGTAAAATTACAAAAATTCCTTTCAAGAAACCGCAGATGATTCTTTAATCATGAATTTACAAATAAAAGTTATAAAAAAAATTATGAGTATAAAATATTTAGATTGGTCATCACGTTGTAGTACTAATATCATTCAAAGATGCAATAATATGTCTAACAAGATAGTAGTCTTCTTCGTACAGTTTCTACGTTTCAGCTTTGAGCTGATTATCATGATGTACTTTTCTTGCAAGAGACAAAACGAGTAATGATTAGCGTACCTTAGTAAATTTAATGGCTTAAAGATTTGTCGAAGGATAAACTTTATATATATTCTCATCTTGCACTAATAAATTGCTTACATTATTACGTTGTGCTAATGTATTACAGTATCGTCAATGCATCATCTATTTTCATATAGCATTGTCATCCATTTTCAATACATTGCCATAAGCACCGACAAGTACGACGCCGATGTTTTCACAACCTACAATGTAATATAACTCGTCAAATAACTAGACAATATTTTGATCTCCTGATAAAACGTCAAATTTTCCCACTTTTGGTATCAATTGCAGTTTTGAACACGTTCACTATCACGGTTTCTTTAGGCAATTCCCCCTACACATTACATTGTATTTACGTTATTACGTTTCTATATAATTGTATAAGACAGGTTCAATTTACTTATGCAGATATAGAAAAATAATTATTATCACTGTCAAACATATGTGATGTCAGTAGCGTACATGTTAAGTAGAATTGAAGACCTGAATAAAGTTGATCTTGAAGTAGGAGATAGGTACGTTACACGTATGTGACGCTTGTAGCGAATATATTAAAGTTGAAAGAACGCGTCAAAAGTTACATTATTCTTTATAGAAAATTTCTATCTCCAATATCTTTATTTTACTCGAGAAAAAACTGCATTTTTTACCACTTTAGACCAAATGACCCCCTTAATAGCTTATAAAAAAATATACGACCAAAATGGCGAAATAGTCAAGTACGAATTTTACGTATAGACGTGCATACATAGACTGAGCGCTTCACAAGAAGTAGTGAAGTACTTGATTAGTAAAAGACGTTCCGATCACAGGCATTCGATTTTTGTCTAGCTTAGATCCTATTGAAGGAAACTAGGTGAAGTGAATAACACATTTTTGTCCACGTCTTTGCACCGGGTCGATATAAAAATCGATATCGATGACATTAACTCAGATTGGAACGATTGGAACTATGACAATCAAGATTCGACAAAGAAAAGTTACATACGAGCTACTGAGCCGAGCTAACGTTTCTCATACAGAGTGTAAAATACGAGAGAAGGAGAATGACGGTTTTAATTAAACGTTCTTAGTTTTGTATATACACGTCTTCGTTTATTTAACGCGCGGAACAAGATTCGGACGCGGGAGGCGCAACTATATATAAAAAGATAACAAGACAGCCTGTGGACAGCGGAACAGAGTATAGTTGCCTTTAATCATGTCTTCAATCTCTCGTTAGAAGACTCGATCTATGTATTAGGTATATAGTTATGATTTTACGCTAGTGAAACATTCCAAAAAGAGGTCCATGATTTTCTCGCACGTAACAGTCAGCCGTTTCTGCGATCTCAAAATGATGAACATCACGATTCGACTGTCCTTCGCCGAAACATTATACCACTCAGAACCATAGGCTGCGTCTTCGATTGTTCTGCTCTGAAAGAGAAATTGGTCAGGTTTGTGTATCATTAAAATCGCTGAAAAAGCTAACCTTGGCGCTCAAGTACTCGCCGTTGTAGCAGTATATGAATACATCCAGGTTAATCGTGATGTAAAACAGTATGCACTTCACCAAAATCGCCGCGGCGTTGGGCTTATCGAACAACTGCAACATTCATAAGAAACAGTATCAATCAATACGAGTGCAATGTGGTATTTCTTCAATATAAATACACGCTAAAGACAAACGGCTTTTTACCAGTTATATAGCAACTATCCAACAGCGAAGATCACATTGGACCACGATACGTACGATGACGAATTCTAAGCAGCACATGATCAGGGTGTCCGATAATAATATCATCATATCCTCCGAGAATGGGATAATCTGCTGGTGTTTCGTGATCAACATTTTCGGCGTAATCTTATCCCAAGTCTCCGACTCGTTTTTGGAGAAGGCTTTTGTCAACCATTCCTGAAGGATGTCGATTTGGTCATCAATGTGGAGTATCTGCTTTAATAAATTAACTTTTAGACAACATTTCTCTTGCGGTTTGCAAAAACACTTTTTATCCCACGATCTTATTTAATAAATTTTTTAGACATTTTTTAATATTTGATAGCATTTTTAGAAAACCAGAACAAGACGCATTTTTACAGACAAAGATGTTGAATACACGATTTTTATAATTGAATTTACATAAATATTAGCCATTTTTGGCTGCTTATAATTTACAGTTAATGGCTAGTTTCGTCTGTACATTATTTGCACATATTAAGTTGATAATGCTGATTTTGCGCAACTGGAACTCACCAGAGAAACCAGAAGTGAGTTGACAATGGTGATGCCCCAACAGACAAATATTAAGTGAACGAACTGAACCGTCGTAACAGTCCAGTATATGAGAAACGTGCTGATCTCGAACGGAAATTCCATTTTCAGGATCAGCTCCTGATTATATGGCTCCCATTTCTCGGGATCGCCCGCGTTAGCGGCGAGGACGCCGGAACTGTAGAGAAACACGGAGAAAACTTGCATGAAGATAATTATCCTGGACGAATGTCGCGCGATGAATGTCTTTTCCATCATTATGTTTAGGTTATGGGAGTTCGATGATCCTGCCAGTTCGGAGCCATTATTTGCAGTATATCGCCAAATTTCCTACAAAATATTGGATAAAATGCTGCAATCTATCCAGTTGTCAACTACCATATCTAATGATGTAATAATACTAAATCACAAACTGGTTAATAGAAATTGTTGCTGCTTTATCTTCATTAAGGTAATTGCATTTACTGTTGTCTGATAAACTAGACGAAAACAACTTTGGGTGGAATGGAACGATTTCTTCAGAAGATTTCTTCTTCAGCTAATTGTTTTCAGTTATCTTATTCGAGGTTTAATACACCTGAATGTTGAGACGAATATATTTAGTTGCAGCAACATAGGCCTTATTTCTCATTACTGAATTACTCCATTCTATCTGTTCTCCACTCAGTTACGCGAACTGAAAATTTATTTATACAATAATACCCGTATAACATTTTTTATATTTTATTTTACGAAGATACGGAAAAGAAAATCTCAGTTTGCAATTAAGAGAGTATTCTAGTGTGACGGGTCCAAAAAATCGATTTTTCTTTTTTTACATATTTTTATAGTTTAAAGTCTTGAAAATATGTCCCTAAAATATTAAGATAAAATTCATTAAATTGACCGAGTTATAAAGGTTTAAAAGACGCAGCCTCGATACGGCGTGCCGACCGCGAGATGAATGACGAAGTGTTAAGTGTCATCAAACCTATTTACGAAGATTTAACTACCCATGATTTATTACAGCGATGCCTCGGATTATTTATTCAGAATAATAACGAAAGTTTAAATTCATTAATTTGGACAATTACACTAAAACATCTGTATTGTGGAAAGAAGACGATGAAAGTTCCAACTTTTTTGGCTGTTTGCTTATTTAATGAAGGATTTCATACAATTTTAAAAATAATGGATGTAATGGACTACAAATCGGCCAAAATCCAAAATTTCTCGCGGATAATAGAGACAACGAGCGTGTTAAACGTTCGGAGCAGCGGGCATCGTACTAGTCGAAAAAAGCAAGAATTACCAAGAGACAAAAGAACAAACATAGGTTTTATGAAGTTGAGGAAGGTCTCTTGTATGGTCCTGGTATAACTGATTAAGGGTAAGTTACTCTAATTATTCATTATTCTCCTAATGCATGCACCTCACTAAATGCATGAGAATTTTTAAATGCGTTTTTCTCAAAACGACATTTTTCAAATCGGGTGAGTATTTTTCTCGGAAACTACTGGGCCGATCAAGTTGCAGTTTTACACATATACAGGGTGTTCAAAAAGTCCCGGACCGGTGAAATATCTCGAAAACTAAGCATTTTAGAAAAAAATGTTTCAGATAAAAGTTGTGGCGTTTAAAAAGATGTATTTACTGATCACATCAGTTTGACCTT
>NW_022639483.1:2194525-2256478 GCF_010583005.1 Odontomachus brunneus | reverse complement strand
CTCTCGAGATGTGCTATAAGAATATGCAATGAAAAATGGGGTGTTCCATTTAAAAAAATTAATGTGACCTTGACCTGACCTTCGCTACGCAACCCAAGGTCAAACTGATGTGATCAGTAAATACATCTTTTTAAACGCCACAACTTTTACCTGAAACATTTTTTTCTAAAATGCTTAGTTTTCGAGATATTTCACCGGTCCGGGACTTTTTGAACACCCTGTATAGTGCACATATTCGACTATCGCCTGAACTAGAATCTTTTTGATACCTTTAAAATTACTATTTTTCCGGACTGCGAACAATTAGAATTTTTTAATAAAAATTATATTACTATATTTCAAGCGCCGCCATTTTGTCAATTTTTCTACAAATTATTTTATTCTAGCTCGAGCGATAGTCACAGAGCAATAGTTATATTCATAAAGAATAAGATAAACGCAAATTTGTTTATTTCAGATGACGAGGACGGCAATCAATTCGCTCGATGGATAATAATTTTACAACATGACCTGTTTTGTCCACTTGTATTTCCTTTAATTTTGAATATAAAGCTTTGACAAAATTTTGAGATGTTTCTCCAAAGATGAAGAAATGTCAGTATGAAACATTAACTCTATAGGTTTAACCATTTACTTTAAATTAATTCCCAAAAATCGCCTTGAAAACGGGCTTTCATACTAGAATATCCCCTTAATTAGCGACCAGATAAAAATTCGGTAACGTGAAATATTATTTCTGTTACAACGGAAAACATTGTTTGAACATTCAGCTGCATTAAAACTTGGTTACTGTAACTGCGAACAATTGACTAAATAGAAACATCCTACAAGAAATTGGCTGTTCTTAAAACTGAGTCTTTTATCTGCTCCGTATTCTTATCAGGCAACGGAAAATTCAGTTATACTAATTATTTGTTCCGCATGTTGATCGACTGTTGACATCCCGCATGTAGCATTGGCAAGTTCCCATAATGAGATCATTAACATAAGTGCGTCTTACCGCTGATTGATCCACAAGAGACCGAGCTTGATGAAGAGCAGCGAAGACGCCATCGCGCTGCTCAACCCGTTCATAAACTCGGAGAAGTCGTCCGTATCACTGTTCACGAGCACGTAGTTGTACTGAAAGACTTGAGCCGTGCTGAATCGCCATGATCCAGTATAATCGCCATACCACAGTCGACTTCAAATATGGCCTGATACCATAAAAATGAAGTCCGACTTTTACTATTTGACTGAGCATCCTCTTTTTCTCGAAAACGTGTGAAACCTGGAGGTATGAATCGATCGAGCGATTCCACTCACACTAAAATCTCTCCGTTAGGTCGAAAACTGAAAGCACACCCATGGCATCGAGCATTCAAATCGCTCGTTGTTAAATATTACTGATGATCGCCTACGAAGTTTTAACTACAGACGACTGTAATTGCACCTCGTGCTCGACGATAGCTTCCCGATTGAAATGTGAGCGCTCATTTCCCTAACCATCGTCGAACTTCCGCCTATGATGTCATTGTACGCCCATTTTAAATATGCAATGGAGAAGGTAAATCTCCTCGAAGAGGGAACGTGGCTACCATCATGTGCCATCTTTATTCCACCATGTGCAACCGCGAATTCGTAAGTAAAAAGTTTCGCTGCCAAAGGGTGCGTGTTTTAATGGAAAAAACCAAAGACATATCTCAGAATTATCGGACATTGCTTATTGCAACAAGAAGGGAGCCGCTAAGAGGTCACAATTCGAAATGTCGTAAGCTGGCGAGAAAGATGCTCGTGAAGCAGATTGAACAGTTCGATAATAATAGTGGTGGGCCGCCAGGAGAAGTAAATCTCAACGGGCGATTCTTCTTCGTAAAAGGCAAGCGTCTCATAATTTTATTTGCTCTCGGGAAGGACTAATTTTTTTAGTTAAGCCATTGGCGTGTTTAATCACTGTTATATTAATTATTGTTATATCAAAGTGAAGCAATTATAGCAACTTTTATGTTAGATTACACGTATTAGTCATTTTGATCTATACTTTGAATAATCCGTTGCTGTGATTTAATAAAAAATTATTTATACAAATAATTTCTCGGTTTGGCCGAGATTCAAACCATTTTTGACTAATTTAGCATAGATTTGAAATATTTCGGTTGAAATCTCGATTAAAGAAATTTTGAATGGTTCTTGATTCAGCTATATCGATTTTGTTAAAATTTTAATTAAAATTACTGGATATCTCTCGGTTTGGCCGAGATTCCAGCAATTATTTACTAATTTAGTATAGATTTTAAATATTTTGGTTGTAATCTCGGCTAAAGAAATTTAGAATGATTCGTATCTCAGCTATGTCGCTTTTGTTAAAATTTTAATTAAATTTGCCGGATTTCTCTCAGTTTGGCCGAGACTCGAACTATTTTTGACTAATTTATTTAAAAATGCAATAGGGAAGGTAAATCTCCTCGAAGAGGGAACGTGGCTTCCATCATGTGCCATCCTCATTCGACCATATACATCCGCGTACTCGTGAGTGAGAAGTTTTGCTATCGAGGGGTGCATGTTTTAATAGAAAAAAGCGAAGATATATCTTGGAATTATCCGACATTGCTTATTACGACGAAAAAGGAGCCTCCAAAAGGTCATAATAGTCAGTTGTTGTTAAATATCACTGATGACCGCCTACGAAGTTTTAACCACAGGCAACTGTAATTTCACATCATGCTCGACGATAGCTTCCCGATTGAAATATAAGCGCACATTTCCCTACTCATCGTCGAACTTCCGTTTATGATGTCCTTGTACGCTCACTTTAAGAATGCAATGGGGAAGGCAATATTAGGACTTAAAATATTTCGGTTGGAATCTTGGCTTATTTCAAAGAAATCTAGAATGGCTCGTGTCTCAGCTATGCCGATTTTATTAAAATTATTTAATCATATCTTGTATTCAATTTTATTTCTTATATATTTTTGTTGTACTTGTTGATGATAGGATTGAGAATAGGAGTAAAAGCTATAAACTGCCAGTGAAACTCAAAGTGGGCCAAAATGAAAAAATATGCCTTAAATATTTTTTGTACCTCTATATTTGTGCCAAATTAAAAAGAAATTGGAGTGTATCTTTTGGGTAGATTTATTTGTCAGTAAAACTGTGTAAGTCCAAAAACTAATATTCTTCATTGATGCAAAATTTGATCATCGTTTAACTCAAAACCGTAAATCACAATATAGCATAAATGTCATTACTCTTTTGCATTTCATATTAGTCATTTTTTTCGAATATATTCCATATGTTCTATATGTTTCTTTCATTCACAGTTATTTTATAATGTTTTTTGTACTTTGGTAAATACTTTGAAGTTAATCTTTTAAGATTATGAAATAAATTCGCGCTCAAAATTTATTCCACCATTTTGTGATCGTCAGTTGTACGGAAAAGTCACCGAAGCTTCTTCTCAATCCACAATAAACGACATTTATTGGGATGAAAGCACCGGTTTATGCTGAAAGATTTATCCAAGTCCCTTTATTTTAGTAAAAAGGTTAGATAAACAACGAAATAAATTTACAGTTGACAATAATAATATGGCGGATTTATTACACAACTTTACAGAATTAATTTTAAAATCGCAAAAATGTTAGTTACGCGAGAGCGTATCTCAGTTGCGAATTTGCGCTCAGCAAAAGAAAAAATAATTCGCGACACGAAGGCACGGAAATTGCAAAAGTACCTTCCAAGAAACTGCAGAAGATTCTTCAATCGTGAATGTACAAATGACAGCTATGGAAAAAATTATGACTATAAAATATTTAAATTGGTGATCGTGTTATAATGCTAATATCATCATAACCCGCAATAATAAGTCTAATATGATAGCAAACTTCTTCGCGTCGCTTTCACGTTTCAGCTTTGAGTTGACTATTGTGATGTGCCTTTCTTACAAGAGACAAAAGGAATAATGTTTAGCGTACTTTGGTGATGAAAAATTAATGGAGTGAAGACTTGTTTAAAACAAACATTCAATATATTTTCACTTTGCGCTAATAAATTCTATTGCTTACACTATCACGTCGTACTAATATATTACAGCATCGTCAATACATCATCCATTTTCAGTACATTGCCATAAGCACTGACATATACGATGCCGATGCCTTCACGACCTACAATGTTATATAGCTCGTCAAATAACTAGACAATATTTTGGTCTCATGATAAAACGGCACATTTTTCCACTTTTGGTATCAATTGCAGTCTTCAACACGTTCACTATCACGGTTCACGATTTGTTTGGGCAATTCCCTCTATAGATTACATTGTATATGTTTCTATGTAATTGTATAAAACAGATTCAGTTAATGTATGTATATGTAGAAAAAAAATTATCGTCACTGTCACATATATGTGATGTCGGTAGCGTACATGTTTAGTAGAATTGAAAATCTAAGTAAAGCTGAGCTCGAAGTAGGAGATCGGTACGTCACACGTATGTGATGTTTGTAGTGAATATATTAGAGTTGAAAGGACATGACAAAAGTTGCATCATTATTTATAAAAATTTCGGTCTTCTATATCTTTTTTTTTATTCGAAAAAAAATGAATTTTTCAGTACTTTAGACCAAAAAGCCTCCTTAATAGCTTGTAAAAAAATATACGACTGATATGGCGAAATAATCAAGTGCGAATTTTACGCATAGACGTGCATGTACAGACTGAGCGCTTCGCAAGAAGTAGTGAAGTACTTGATTAGTAAAAGACATTCTGGTCACAGGCATTCGAATTTTGTCTAACTTGGATCCTGGAGAAAATTAGATGAAGTGAATAACATATTTTTGTGTCTACGATTTTGCGGCGGATTGATATAAAAATCGATATCGATGATCTCAAATCAGCTTGGAAATAGATAGTTGAACAATTGCCGTGACAATAAAGAATCTATGAAGAGAAAGGGAGTCATATACGAGCTGCTGAGCCGAGCTCACGTTTCCCATAGAGAGTGTAAAATACGAGCGAAGGAGAATGACGGTTATAATTAAACGTTCTTAATTTTATGCATACGCGTCTTCGCTTATTTAACGCGCAGAACAAGATTCGGGAGGAGCAACTATGTATAATAAGATAACAAGATAGTCTGTGGACAGCGGAAGCAGAATATAGCTGGTCTTTAATCATGTCTTCAGTCCCTCGTTAGAAGGCTCAGTCTATGTACTAGGTCTATAGTTATAGGTCTATAGTTATGATCTTACGCTGGTGAAACGTTCTAAAGAGAGCTCCATGATCCTCCCACACGTGATCGCCAACCGTTTTTGCGATCTCATAATGATGAACATCATGATCCGACTTTTCTTCACCGAAACATCATACCACAGAGAATTATAGGCTGCGTCTCCAATCATTCTGCCCTGAAAGAAAATTTCCACAAGTTTGTGTATCATTAAAATCGCTGAAAACGCTAACCTTGGCGCTCAAATACTCGCCGGCGAAGCAGTATACGAATACGTCCAAGTTCATTGTGATATAAAACATTAAGGATTTCACAAAAATCGCCGCGGCGTTGGGTTCACCGAGCGACTGCAACATTTATAAGAGAGGTTTGATATTATTCAATACGAATGCAACATGTTTCTTCAATATGAAGAATATACTCGCTAAAGACTAACGGCTTTTTACGGGTAAATATGATAACTGTGTCTGTCAAACAGACAGAGAATTACATTCAATCACGATACTCACGGTGGCCATAATGAATCCTATGCAGCAAATGATCAGGGTGTCCGATAACAGTATCATGAGTGCGATATATGTATACAGATTCTCGATATTCTCCGAGAATATAATAATCTGCTGATGTTTCGTGACCAACATTTGCGACGTAATCTCATCCGAAGTTTCCGATCCATTTCTGGAGAAGGCTCTTGTCAACCAGTCTTCAAGAATGTCTATTTGGCCACCGATGTGGAGTATCTGTCTTAATAAATTAAGTTTTAGACGACGTCTCTCGCGGTTTGCAAAAGCAATTTTCATCCCATCTAGTACAATTTTTAAACATTTATTGGACATTTTATAGCATTTTGTAGGAAACTAGAACAAGCCAGACGGACAGGACTTTTACGAGTAGGAATGTTGAATGTGCGATTTTTATAATAAAATTTACATAAATATTATAATTTCTGGCAGCTTGCAATTTACATTGAACGGACAGTTTGCCTTGTAAATTATTTGCACATGTTAAGTTGACAACACCGATTTTGCACAACAGAAACTCACCAGAGAAACCAGAAGTGTGTTGACAACAGTAATGCCCCAACCGACGCAAATTAAATGAACGAACTGAACCACCGTGACAGTCCAGTATATGGGAAACGTGCTGATCTCGAATGGAAATTTCATTTTCAGGATCAGCTCCCGATTATACGGCTCCCATTTCTCGGGATCGCCCGCATTAGCGGCGAGGACCCCGAGACTGTAGAAAAACACGGAGAAAAATTGCATGAGGATAATTATCCTGGACATACGTCGCGCGACGAACGCTGTTTTCGTCATTATGTTCAGACTATTAAAGTTCGATGTATGATCCTGCCAGTTCGCAGTCATTATTTTCAATATATCGCCAAACTTCCTACAAAATATTGGATATAATGCTGAAGTTTATCCAGCTGTCAACTACCGTATCTGATGATATAACAATACTAAATCGCAGACTGGTTAATAGAAATTATTGCTACTTCGTTAAGATAATTGCATTTTCTGTTGTCTGATGAACTAGACGAAAACAAGTTTGTGTGGAATAGAAAGATTTCTTCAGAAGGTTTTCTCTTCAGCTAATTGTTGTCAATTATTTTATTCGACGTTTAATACAGCTGAATGTTTAGACGAATATATTTAGTCACGGCAACATAGGCGTTATTTCTCGTTATTGAGTTACTCCATTTTATCTGTTCCCCATTTAGTTACACGGACTGAAATTTTTGTTTACACAGTAATACCACTATGACACTTTTTATATTTTATTTCACGAACGCATAAAAAGAGAAGCTCAGTTTGCCATTAATTAGCAACCAGATGGAAATTCAGTAACGTGAAATATTATTTCTGTCACAACGGAAAATATTGTTTGAACATTTAGCTGCACTAAAACTTAATTACTATATTAATTGCGAACAATTGACGGACTAGAAGCCTCCTACAGCAACTTCACTGCTCCTACGACTGAGTCTTTCATCTGCTTCGTATTCTTATCAGGCAACGGGAAATTCAGTTGTAGTTACGAAATTTTTCTTCCGGCGTGTTGATTGACTGCTGACATCCCGTATGTAGCATCGACAAGTCCCCATAATGAGACCATTAACATGAGTGCGTCTTACCGCTGATTGATCCACAAGATAATGAGCTTGATGAAGAGCAGCGAAGACGCCATCGCGCTGCTCAATCCGTCCATAAATTCGGAGAAGTCATCCATATCACTGTTTACGACCACGTAACCGTACTGAAAGACTTGAGCCGTGCTCAACGCGATGATCCAGTACGATCGGGACACCACAGTCGACGGCAAATATGGCCAGACACCGTAAAAATGAAGCCCGAACTTCACTATCCGACTAAACGTGCTCGTCCTCATCCCCTTTTTGTCGAAGACGTGTCAAGCTTGAGAATACGAGGCGATCGAGTGATTCCACTCATACTAAAATCTCTCTGCTAGGTCGACATCTGAACACACACTCGTGGGGCATCGACCATTCGCCGCCCATTATTAAATATCACCGCCTACAAAGTTTCAACTACACGCAACTATAATTTCACATCAAGTTCGACGAAAGCTTCCCGATTGAAAAGTAAGCGCCTCTACCCATCGTCGAACTTCCGTCTGCGATGTCATTGTACGCCCATATTAAAAATGCAATTGGTAAAGTAAAACTCTACTAGAAGGAACGTAGCTTCTGCGAATCGTCGGCTTCATGTGTCACCCCCGTTCGAACTTGTACAACCGCGAACTTGTGAGTGAGAAGTTTCGCTGCCGAAGGGTGCATGTTTCAATGAAAAGAAGCGAGGACGTGTCTCGATATTATCGGACATTGCTTATTGCGACGAGAAGGACCTCCAAGAGGTTACAATTCAAAATGTCGTAAGCTGGCGAGGAAGATACTTGTGAAGCGGATTGAACGGTTCACCAGTGACAATGGCGAGTCGCCAGGAGAAGTGAATCTCGACGGGGCGATTCTTCTTCATAATCGAGGCAAGTGTCTTATAATATTATTATTTGCTTTCGGGAACGACTGATTCGTTTAGTTAGGTCACTAAAGTGTTTGATCACTCTGTTATATCAATCATTGTTATATCAAAGTGAGGCAATCAGAACAGCTTTAACACTAGATTGCATAGGTTAATTATTTTGACTAACACTTTAAATAATCACATTGGAAAACAGAGGGCCAATCATTTTATATTGGTCCTTTATTTTTTACTGTAATTGTTCTTTAATCTCAGAGCACTTTGTGCCATTTTTGTACTTTAAATACTTATTTGTTGTGATTTAAAAAAAAGTTCGTAATTGATATTACTTTATTTTTCTTCTGAATAATAATTACTAAAAATGTTAAAGTAGATTGCACACGAGTGAACAATCGATGGAGTAAAAATGACATCACATTGGCAATAATGGACTACTAGTATTAGCAATCTAGAGTCGATGCTGACGCCTCGCTTGCTGTTTGCGTTTTGCGGATACAATCTTTGTCGCGTGCGTCGTCTCTTGTCACGCCTGCATGAGAAAATTGTTATTATTATTATATTTGCGGTCTTGTACTCATGTATTACAAATAAGAGAAATTCACGAGTTGTTTCCATAAACGGTACCCTGGTTTGTTTGCACGC
Source organism: Odontomachus brunneus (assembly GCF_010583005.1). Classification (NCBI taxonomy): domain Eukaryota; kingdom Metazoa; phylum Arthropoda; class Insecta; order Hymenoptera; family Formicidae; genus Odontomachus; species Odontomachus brunneus. The sequence continues at coordinate 2,247,625 of NW_022639483.1, read as the reverse complement.
GCGTGCTCGACGAGAAATCCCGTTATATCTTTGAATGAGAAAATTGCTAAACACGTAAACTGCTAGTGGCTGGTAGTAAAAGTATCGTGTTTTGCACACGAACGATATTACCGACGTACAAAGTACGTGGAGATTTCATGAGTCTATCGCGTGTAACACCGGGTTACCTGTATGATCGCTGGGTCTCTCGCGATTCACCTTCGCGGAAAATTCGGAGGGAAAGGAGAAACGGTCTACTTCGAGGTGCCGAACATAGGCCGTTCGCCGAGCTTTTCTATTGCCAGATATGCAAAGTTGAATGAAGGTGCACGTGCAATAATAATCTTGATAATCGCAGTCAAAAATTGGAAAAATACGAGGGATATCGTCCCCCATCTCTGTCGTATTGTCGACCATGACCGTGGATGCTATCGCATGCCCGTTTTAAAAATGCAACTGACTCGAAAGCGCATCTGCCATGAACTCGCCTGCGTGTCTAGCCGCGGCGCCAGGTAGAAAAGTTTCGTTGTTTGTTGAGGAAGAATCGCGAAGAAAAATCGAGGGGAACGTATTGCGCGAATTCGTCTCGATGACACGTCCGCGAAAAGATTATAGTTTCAAGAAAGTAGGGAGCACGACTGCAAAGAAGACGGTGTGCCTAGCTGCATAATATGTAGGGAGAACGAGAATAAAGTTTTTCACTGATCCGAGCAGGACGAAATGAGCACGTCGATGCACTGCTTTCATGTTATCTCTTTGAACTGAGGCAGTTTTTTTATGAAATAACGTAGTTGTAAATAAGATCACACAGTGAGAATCGAATGTAATTATGGAACGATGCACACGATACGACATGTTGGTTAATAAAACGGATAAAATATAAATATCTCAATTGCGGGGTTGCACTCAGGTACCATGGAAAGGTAATTTGCGACTCGAGGACACAGAAACAATATATTAAGAGAAAGTAAAATTGCAAAAGTTCCTTCCAAGAAACTGCAGATGATTCTTTAATTGTGAATGTACAATCAAAAGCAAAAATTACGTATAAAATATTTAGATTTGTCATCGCGTGTAATGTTAATATCATTTTAAGTCACAATAATAAGTCTAACAAAATAGCAATCTTCGTGCAGCTTCCATGTTCCAGCTTTGAGCTGATTATCATGATGTACCTTTTTTGCAAGAGATAAAACGAGTAATGTTTAGCGTACCTTGGTAGTGAAAAATTAATTGCGTAAAGACTCGTCGAAGAACAAACTTTTTATACAATATCCTTACGCTAATAAATTCTATTGCTCGCACTCTTACGTCGTACTAATATAATATATTACAGCATCGTGAATGTATCATCCATTTTTAGTACATTGCAATAAGCACCGACATGTACGATACTGATGTCTTCAGAACCTACAATGTTATTTATCTTGTCAAATAACTAGACAATATTTTGGTCTCATGATAAAACGGCACATTTTTCCGCTTTTGATATCAATTGCAGTTTTGAACACGTTTACTATCACGGTTTGTTTGGGCAATTTCGTGTACAGATTACATTGTATGTGCTTTTATGTAATTGTATAAGACAGGTTCAATTTATTTATGTAGATGTAGCAAAAAAATTGTTCGTCACTGTCACATATATGTGATGTCAGTAGCGTACATGTTTAGTGGAATTAGAAATCTGAGTAAAGCTGAGCTTGAAGTAGGAGATTGATATGTCACACGTATATGACGCTTGTAGCGAATATATTAAAGTTTAAAAACGTGTGGAAAGTTGCATTATTCTTTATTGAAAATTTTTATTTCCTATATCTTTTTTTATTCGAGAAAAAACTGCATTTTTTAGACCAAAAGGCCCTTTTAATAGCTTGTAAAAAAATATACGACTGATATGGCGAAATAGTCAAGTACGAATTTGCGCATAGACGTGTATACACAGACTGTGGGCTTCACAAGAAGTAGTAAAGTACTTGATTAGTAAAAGATGTTCTGATTACAGCCATTCAATTGTGGTCTAGCTTGGATCCTACTGGAGAAAATTAGGTTAACAGAATAACATATTTTTATATCCACATATTTTTGTATCTTTGGATCGATATCAAAATCAATATCAACAATCTGAACTCAGATTGGAACTAGATAAGGTAAACGTATCGAATTATGCCACTCTAAGTGTTACGTCTAGATATTACGTCCTGGTAGAGAACGCAACACGACGTAAGGTCTCGATCGTACTAGCAAGTCGAGTTACGAGTCAACGACCAGAAGGATCGCTTTACGCGTGTACCGACGTACGACGAGTGGTCCTTTTTCGATCAGAGAACTGAATCTCTTTATCGCGGACGGACCGAGAGCGGATAAGAGAAATGAAGGGGGAAAAGGGAAGGATTCGAAAAGAAATTGTGATATAATTTGAATTGGAATTTAGATAATTCTTAACGATTACATTTATTTTCCTCGCGGGGTTGTTACAATTTTTATTAATTACTAGCACGGAGACAAAGTACGCGCGTGTGTGTGTGTTTGTGTGTGTGTGTGTGTGTGGACTTCTGGGTGAGGGTGAGCACTAATGTTCAGGATCATTGGGAGGTAAAGAGAGTGAAAAGTTCTAGGAGTCTAGGAAGGAACCTGTGCGTAATCCGGGACAAATACTGTACGCGAGCTACCCGGAGTTAAAGTTTTGATATTGAAGAAAACGAGTAACAAACTATAACTTACTGTTGATGTGCGATTTGGAGGAGAGAGTAACTGTTGCTGGATTTCTCAGTTGGGTCCCTTTCGATCCTCGTCTGGATAGAACCTGGTGTTTGTGTGTGAGGGTTGTGGACGATCGCACGATGAATACAGCAATAAGCACAGAGAGTTGAGTAGCTGAACCCTTAGGGTACTTGGATTTTTCCTCAGTGGTAGTAGAAGCACAAGAGTAAGAGAAGTCCAAGAGAAGTGACGTCCAAGAGAAGTGAGGTAAAAAGAGCGTAAGAAGAGGCCGAGGTGCGCGGAGTCGCGCTTATATACGATATTAACTGGAAATGGTTTGGTAGGGAAGATGTGGAAATTTGGGGGTTCCTAGGTTGTTGGATTCGTCAGAGAAAATGGTATGGGGGACTGCTGTATCCAGTAGTAAGTAAGTAGACAGTGTTAAGGAAATCTTCTTGGCTGGGGTTGTGGGTGGAGAAAATCATACGTTTCAAAAGAGAAGGTTATTGGAGGATTTTTAAGGTGGTGAGGGAATCAGCAGATGAGGCGGAACCGAACAACGTAAGTTGGAAAATGTAACGGACATAATTTTTTGTTATCCAGCGGTTCCTTTGATCCCAAGGATAAGGTCCGGTGAAGTTTACTTTGCGGATTAAGGAGTTTTAGTGCTGTATTTTCCAGGGTTATTTCGGAATTTTAGTCGGAATTTTTATTGGGGAAAGACAAAAAAAAAGGTCTTACGATTCGGAATAGTTTGTTGTTTCCTGACAGAGGAGGCAAAGATAGAGTGCATGACTCATGTCTGCACAGGACGTAACACTAAGCAAAGACTAATTTTTAAGAGATTATTAAAAAAAAATAAATTGATACTAAGTAAGATTATAAATTTTATCTAATATTAATATTGTAAATTAGCAAGAAAACATAAAAAAGTTAAAACTAAACAAAATTATTTATATGTACGTAAGAATTAAGTGAACTGCAAATGTCCCGAATTACGCCTACTGAAATTGTTGGATGTCCCGATTTACGCCATTAGTATGTCCCAAATGACGCCACCTTACCTAATTTGTTTTCAGTATAGATAATTATAGTAAAGGAAATGACATTTTTACACATGTTATCTATTCAAATATATATTTATTAATTCAAAATAATAAACATCTTAACTCCTACTAATTTATTTTAAAATGTTATTGCATATCTATCGCGATTTTGTGTACATAATGCTTTTTACGTGCACATAAATCCGCCATCTCTATTATATTATGCAAAAACCATATAATTATATAATATTTTACTATTTTATGATCTTTTAATTCAGTTCAATTCATATTAATCATACGAAACTAAAATATTACAACCCAAAAATATCTCATTTTATCATTCTACAGATCATATTATTATAGTAGACACTTAACAAGCTCGTAGATAATCAAAAGTGACGGATTTTCAATATAAGCTTTTGAAACTGTCTTTCAAAATTACATTATATTTTTATATACTTATTTTGACAGAGCCATTCGATATATCTTCACGATTGCTTTCTTTGATACTTTTAATCAGCTGTGTTTTAATACGCGCACAAAACAAGTTCGGGTGGCGCTATTTGAGTCAGTGGCGTTATTCGATACTTTTATCTTAGTTGAACGATTGCCGTGACAATAAGGAGTCGACGAAGAGAAGGACAGTCACATACAAGCTACCGAGCCGAGCTCACGTTTCTGACAAGAGAGTTTGCAAGATTGTAAAATACGAGTGAAGGAGAATGACGGTTATAATTAAACGTTTTAATTTTGTATATACGCTTATTTAACGCGTGGAATCAGATTCGGGCGCAGGAGACGCAACTATATATACATTATATATTGTTATACACTATGTACAGGGTGCGGCGCCAAAATCCGGAAAAATTATACATTTTTTCCAAACATATTTTTTATTGCAAAAACGAAAAGGTTTACAAAACTTTTTTAACCACATTGTTTGTAAGGCCATAAAGAACACATTTACTCAATATATCCCTCGCTTGCTTGAATGACCGCCTCCATTCTCGGTCTGAAGCGTGCGCAGGCGCGCTTTAATGTGTCATGGTTCATATCAGTGAATGTCGCTTCAATAGCGGGTCTCAATGATGCGACGTTTGGATGTCTGGACTTGTTCGTGACCCTTTCAACTACGCTCCATACATAGAAGTCCAAAGGATTCAAATCTGGGCTGTTGGGAGGCCAGAATTCTTTCGACCAAAACATGTCGACGTTGTCCGACAACCAATTTTGCACCAAATGACTTGTGTGGGCGGGCGCACCTTCCTGCTGGAAAACATATGGCTTTCCAGACGACACAGTTTCCATCCACGGCTTCATTACATTTGTCAGAACACGCAACTTCTTTTATGACATTTTCCCCTTTGTTAAAGAAATGCGGTGGCATGACATCACCCTCACTGGATGATGTTGGAAAACCTTTGTTGAACTTCTCCGACTCATTGTACTTTGCGATAACATCATACACAGTCGATCTCGGGTACCCGAAGAACCGAATGATTTCTGTCGCCGAGCGCTCAGCGCGAACACTTTCGATAATCGCGGCTCTTCGGTTATACTCCGCACTTGGTTTCAACATTGCGACTGTTTCGAGGTTATGATAGTTTAATACATGAGTCAAGCTATTTGAACGCTAATCGCGACATCTATCAGTGGTATAGAACGGCGAGAATTTCAAATTTTGTCCGGATTTTGGCGCCGCACATCCTGTATAACGACATAACAAGATAGCCTAGCGGAAGCAGAATATAGCTGGCCTTTAATCATATCTTCAATCTCTCGTTAGATGACTCGGTCTATGGACTATGTCTATAGTTATAGATCTATAGTTATGACCTTACGTTAGTGAAACATTCCAAAGAGAACTCCATGATCCTCCCATACGTGATCGTCAACCGTTTTTGCGATCTCATAATGATGAACATCATGATCCGACTTTTCTTCACCGAAACATCATACCACAGAGAATTATAGGCTGCGTCTCCGATCATTCTGCCCTGAAAGAAAATTTCCACAAGTTTGTGTATCATTAAAATCGGTGAAAACGCTAACCTTGGCGCTCAAATACTCGCCGGCGAAGCAGTATACGAATACGTCCAAGTTCATTGTGACATAAAACATTAAGGATTTCACCAAAATCGCCGCGGCGTTGGGTTCACCGAGCGACTGCAACATTTATAAGAGCGGTTTGATATTGTTCAATACGAATGCAACATGATGTTTCTTCAATATGAAGAATATACTCGCTAAAGAATAAACTCGCTAAAGGAAAGATTCCTTTAGAAGGTTTCCTCTTCAGCTAACTGTTGTCATCTATCATATTCGAGGTTTAATACAGCTAAATGTTTAGACGAATATATTTAAAGACGGCAACATATACGTTATTTCTCGTTACTGAGTTACTCCATTTTACCTGTTCTCCATTCAGTTACACGAATTGAAATTTTTGTTTATATAGTAATACCTCTACGATACTTTTTATACTTTATTTCACGAACACATGAAAAAGAAAATATCAGTTTGCAATTAATTAGCTATTAATTTGCAATTAATTAATTTCCAAATGGAAATTCGGTAATGTGAAATATTATTTCTGTTACAACGGAAAACATTGTTTGAACAGTTGCATTAATACTTGATTACTGAACAGCGGACTGAACAGTTGACTGAATAGAAACCTTTTACAGAAAATTTGCTGTTCCCACGACTGAGTCTTTCTGTCCTCTATATTCTTATCAGGCAACGGGAAATTCAGTTATACTATTGGAATTATTTTTTTCCGCGTGTTGATTGACTGTTGACATCTCCTATGTAGCATCGACAATTCCCCATGGGATACAGCGTGGTAAGTTGAATAGCGGAGGAATTTGGATAATATTAAGCGTTTACGACAATTTCAGAAAAATATAATATATAACATAAAAATGTGAATATATAGCATGCCAACCTCAAATATAAAATAAGGCGTCTTATATTTTTCTGAAATTGTCGCATACGCTTAATATTATCCAAATTCCCCCGCTATTTAATTTACCCCGCTGTATCCTAATGATATTATTAACATGAGTTCGTCTTACCGTTGGTTGATCCACAAGAGACCGAGCTTGATGAAGAGCAACGAAGACGCCATCGCGCTGCCCAATCCGTCCATAAACTCGGAGAAGTTGTCTGTATCACTGTTCACGACCACGTAGTTGTACTGAAAGACTTGAGCCGTGCTCAACGCCATGATCCAGTATAATCGCCACATCACAGTTGACTTCAAGTATGGCCAGATACCGTAAAAATGAAGTCCGACTTTTACTATCTGACTGAGCGTGCCCTTCCGCATCCTCTTTTTGTCGAAAACGCGTGAAACCTGAAGGTATGAATCGATCGAGCGATTCCACTCATACTGAAATCCCTCCGCTAGGTCGACAGTTGAACGCACACCCGTGGCATCGACCATTAGCCATTCAAATCGCCACCCGTTGTTAAATATTACTGATAACCGCCTGCGAAGTTTCAACTTCACGCAACTGTAATTTCACCTCGTGCTCGACGATAGCTTTCCGATTGAAATATAAGCGCGCACTTGCTTTATCGTCGAACTTCCGCTTACGATGTCATTGTACGCCCATTTTAAAAATGCAATGGGGAAGGTAAAATTCCTCGAAGAGAGACGTGGTTTCCACGAACCGCCGGCGGTTCGTGTGTCATCCCCGTTCGTCCACCATGTAGAACCGCAAACTCGTGAGTGAGAAGTTTTGCTGCCGAAGGGTGCGTATTTCAATGGAAAAGAGCGAAGACATGTTTCGGAATTATCAGACATTGCTTATTGTGACGGGGAGGGGGCTTCCAGGAACTCACATTTCAAAATGGCGTAAGCCGGCGAGGAAGATGCGTGTGAAGCGAATTGAACGGTTCGCCGATGACAGTGGCAGGTCGCCAGAAGAAGTAAATCTCGATGGACGATTTTTCTTCTTAATCTGGCAAATGTCTCATAATATTATTTGTTTTCGGGAACGACTAATTTTTTTAGTTAGGTCATTGGCGTGTTTAATCATTGTTATATCAATTATTGTTATATATCAAAGTGGAGCAATCATAGCAGCTTTAACGCTAGATTACACATGTTAGTCATTTTTATCTGTACTTTGAATAATCGCTTGTTGTGATTTAATAAAAAATGTTTGTAATCAGCATTATTTTATTTTTCTTTTGTGTGAAGGAAACGATTAAAGATTTTGAGACAAACTACAAGTAAAAAAGTAATTAAGAGCATCGAGATAAGTCCACTTTGACAATAAGTCTGTTCTTTTTAGCTGAACTGCCTCAATTAGTGCAGACTGGTGCAATAAGTTAAAGTGAAACAAAATTTGTCTTGCTTTAACTTATTGTACTAGTGTGCACCAGTTCAGACAGTTCAGCTAAATAGAATAGATCTAATAACGAACTACCAGTATTAGCAATTTAGAGTTAATGTTGACCTTGTTTGGTGTTTGCGTTTTGCGGCTGCCGGCAATGTAATCGACATTTGTTGTCACGCGCGCACGAGAAAATTATATTACTATAATTATATAACTATTAATTTAGTAATTATATTACTGTTACATTTGCGACCTCTCTCTTCTCTTGTGCTTATGTACTGCAAGCCAGAGAAATGATCGCGAGTCGATGTTTCTGTACACGATACCCTTTCTTGTTCGCACGCGCGTAGTATTTGACGAGAAATCCCGTCGTGTCTCTGAATAGGAAAATTGCTAATCGCTTAAACTGCTAGTGGCTAGTAGTAAAGGTATTATATCCTGCACGTGGATGATATTATCGGCGCATAAAATATATGGAAACTTCATGAGTTCATCGCATGTAGCATCGGTTTACCTGTATGACGCTGAGTTTCTTACTATTCACGTTCGTGGAAAATTCAAACGAAAAGGAAACACGACTACTTCGTGATGCCGAACATCGGCCGTTCGCTGAGCTTTTTTATAGCTAGGTACGCGAAGTTTAACGAAATTGGGATCACACATGCAACGATAATCTCGACAATCGTAGGCTAGGATTTGAAAAGTATAAGGGACTTTGTCCCCCATTCCTGTCCTGTTCCCGACCATGGCCAATGTTACCACGTGTCCATTTAAAAAATGCAACAAGCAGTGACTTGAAAGTGCAGCTTCTATGAACTCGCCCGCGTGTCTGGCCGCGACGTGAAGTGGAAAAGTTCTATTGTTCGTTGAGGGAGGATCGCGAAAGAAAGACGAGGGAAACATACTGCGCAAATTCGTCTCGATGAAACGATTATAGTTTTGCTAGTCTCAAGAAAGTAGCGAACATAGTCGCAAAGAAGACGGTATTCTTAGTTGCACAACATGTGGAGAAAAACGAAAATAAAGTTTCACTGATACGAGCAGCCATTCTACGTAATCGAAGTGAGTATTTCAGAGTAGCACTGCTCTTACATTGTTTCTTTGAATCGAAACGATTTTTTTATGAAAATTTTATGATATGTCGTGAACAAAATCATTACGATGAGAGAACATCGAACGTAATTATGGGACAATGCACGCATTACGACATGTTAGTTGATGAAGAGTGAGAGCGTACGCCAGATGCGAAGTTGTGCGCAGCAACCATGAAAAAGTAATTCGCGACACGAAGACACTACTGCGAAGTACTAAGAGAAAACGAAATTGCAAAAGTTTTGCCAGCGCTGCAAAATGCTCTTTCACCGTAGATGAGTAAATGGAAGCTGCGAAAAAAATTGTAAAAATAAAAGATGCAAAGTTATATTCGTTGGCTTGTTAGTAATATTACCATAAATTAGATAAATTAAGTATTATCATAAACAAAATTTTTTTCATCATATACCTAAGCCTACTTCTACCATTTTTCAAACAACCACATAAGATTTCGCGATCTTAATGAAAGATTGACGAAGCAGAACGCACAATGTTGTGGGATGAGATCTTGTACTTATCGAGGCCAATAGCATCGCATGTTCTGGTTCGTCAAACTTTTTTCAGTAATATTCCAAAATTTTACATGATTATTTAAAAAATAGTAGAAAACTAAAATAGTTTAAAAATAGTAGAGAATAGTAGTTGTTCAGATTGATGTATCCTATCTACACACCGTGGCTCTATAATGAATTGTCGGACTCTGTATGTATTTCTAAACCTATAACGCGAAAATCTTCTGCTATGTAATTTTCATTATGATTTCTTAGTTTCTAACAATTGTGAGGTACTTTTCTAACGTAAAAAATGTGCAAATTTTATTATAAAAAAATAAATTTAATTATACTGTATAAAAAATTATAAAAAATAGCAGATTTAACTATAAATTACACGTGAGAAAAATTAAACTGAGCCGTGGCTTGGAAAAAATTAATATATTTTTACATTGCTACTTTCACTACTCCATTATACAATATTTCCACAATGTTATAGTAATAGCTGGTGTACTAATCGAGCTTTCACCTATCTTCAGTACATCGCTAATAACACCGATATATATGACGCCGATGCCTTCACAACCTGTAATATTACTGTTTGTCATTATGTTGTGCATAAATGTGTGTAATTATAAATGTCAGTATAAAAAGTGCATGTGAATATTATCGCGACGTGAGCATCGACATGATGTGCTTTGCGGACGAATCGCATACAGCGAGATATTTGATATCTCTGGGACGTCTCCAGAATGTATTTTGGACATTTGTACGGGATCTTACGCTGGTGAAACGTTCCAAAGATAGATCCACGATCTTGCCGCTCGTGATTGTCAGTCGCTTTTGCGCTCTCAGTATGACAAACAATATCGTGCGGCTATTTTTGATCGAAGTGTTGTACCAGAGAGAATCGTACGCCGCATTCCCAATCTTTTTACTCTAAAAAACGAATTAAATAAGATCGATGGATCACTGAAGTCGTCAGAGACGCTAACCTTGGCGCTCAGATACTCCCCGGCGAAGCAATATATGAAGACCTCGAAATTCATCGTGATGTAGAACAACACAGACTTCACCAGGATCGCTCCACCATTCGGCGTGCCGATGGACTGCGATTTGCATGCTTTGGTGATTCAGTAGGAATTAGTTGTATCGGTAATTAACCCATTTGCATCGGAAACGAATATATACGTTCATTTCGCAAGGCCACTATCACGCCTCTGCGTGCAGTCAAGGTTAGCTTGAAAGTTCGAGATTGTAGTGCGAAATGATAGATTGAATTCTTAACGTTAGTCGTGTTATAATTAAACGTTCCTCACTTAGCTTTTCAAATATGTTTTCGTTATTATCGCGCAAGATACCACCAAAGTAACAAAATTAATAATACACCAAAGTAATAAAAAATCCACGTGGCCATTTACAAAGCAATAGAGGATTTTTTGTTCAGTTTGATCTAATGTACAAATACATTATTCATCGATATTCTTTAATTAATAACTCAAGATTCTACGTTATTTGCGAAATGATACAGAAATGTTATGTTCAATTTTACCAGTTCAATCTGGGACAATGGGTATGTCACGATTGTCAGATACCCTATATATTAAATATAAATACCGTCTCTATTTTATTTATTATTATATTGTATTAAGGATAAGTAATTTTTTATTTTTTATTTTGATTGTATATCTTGAAAATCTTTTTTTCATGTGAAATAGGAATTTGTGTCAACTAGTGAACGATGTTAGAATTTCAAGAATATTTATTGTAGTCTTAAGATACAATGTGATATGGACATATTTTTCAAAGCTCCAAATGATGCAAATGGGTCAACGTACGCGGAGAAAACAGTATAATTGATTCACATATAAATGTGACTCTAATATTGATTCTAATTGGCACAACCAGATTTATGTGTGGAGCAATGTACCATACTGTTTCTTCCGTACAGCATTCCTCCGATGCATTTATGATGCAAGTTCATCTATTTGATGAATTTCTAAACGAATGCTCAAAATATTTATTAAATATTCAGTGTTTGTTTTCGGTCACGTTACTTACGGTAACGATAATGAATCCTAAACAGCATGTGATCAGCGTGTCCGACAACAATATCATCAATGCGATATATGTATAAACATCCTCGACGTTGTCCGAAAATTTGATGATCCGCTGGTGTTTCGCGATTATTGAGCGCATCGTGATCTTGCCTGTTGATTGCGACGTAGTCTCATTTGTCGATAGCGACGCATCTCTGGAGAATAGTTTCGTGAGCCATTCACAAAGCATGTCGATCTGACCGCAGTCATGAAGTATCTAAAGTTTACAGATTGATGATTAATGAGATTGATTGATTGATCTTCTTTTCAAGAAGATAGAAAAAAAATTACTTCTCGGGTTTGTTGGACAAATTATTTTAGGAAGGTATGGATTATTCGCTGTTTATGAGCGAGAGTTCCGCGCGAGATAATCCAAACTCACCAGAGTGACGAGGAGCGAATTGATAACGGTGATGCCGCAGGCGACCAGCATCAAGTGGACAAACTGCACGACCGTAATGCCTATGTAAATCGAGTTCGTGCTAATATTGAACGGAAAATCCATCTTGAGAATCAGCTCCCGCGCGTACGGTTCCCACCTATCGGGATCACCCGCGTTGGCGGCGAGCACTCCATAAGTGTAGAAAAATACGGCGACCACTTGCAGGCCGATGATCGACCTCGAACTGCGATGTGCGAGATGCGCATTGCTCGTCATTAGGTGTGAACCGAAGTTCGAGATGTAATCCTGCCAGTCGGCAGCCATCATTTGTAATATCTCGTGAAATGTTCTACGGAGAAGAACAGGATTCACCCCGCTCGTGTTAGCATTTGTTTAACTCTCAACAAGCATCGTGTCACAAGATCAACTACGAATTTGATTTCAGAATGTTTCAGCCACAACTCGTAATAGATCAGGCACGCGAGGAAAGCTCGGCCCGATTTCTCAGTCAAATTTCAGCTGATTACATTTAGTGAAGACAGATTAACGATCAACTGAGTAATCACTGTCGTTGGCCATGATCCTTCGACAACATTTTGACAGCGGATTATTATCAGTCGCCTGCATTAGATCTGCATGCGACATTATCTATTGAAAATTGAATCGAACTTCTCGGCTAACTTAATATCAAGATCAATGATTATTCTAAGGTCTTTAGATTTCATGAGAAATGTTATCAGAGTATGAGAGCTACCGAAGATTGTTCATTACTAATGTATTACTATATTACTATACATTGCCATTGTGCAACAGAAAAATTTTTGATATTACTTTTTAATATATTAAACATTATTAAAGTACTAAATTTTTTGTAATATTAATTTTAATATTGTATTTTAATCTATTTCTTGGCAAATTAAAATGTTGCGAAAAATATTGTCTCAGCTAGAGGAGGCAATATTTTAATATATTTATATATTTAATAATATTACATATATATATGTATATATAAGTTGTTTGGTAACTTCAGCGAGTCCAAGTGACGAGATCGTGACACGATTTGCGTGCTGCCTCGTGATTCAACGACTTACTTTTGATTTCCCCACAATATAGCGAGTTTGATGAATAACAACGAGGAGGCCATGGCGCTGCTCACTCCGTCCATGTATTCGGAGAAGTTATCCGTATCGATGTTCACGATCACGTAGCGGTATTGAAAGATCTGAGCTGTGCTAAGTGCCGTGATCCAATATAATCGAAATAAGATGGTGGTCGATAGGTACGGCCGGATGCCGTAAAAATGAAGCCCGATTTTCACTGCGTGATTGAGCGTACTCTTCTCCATCATTCTTTTCGAACGAACCTCCTCGCGAACGATGAACAACGCAGGTCGACAGTCCAACCGAAAGTAGTCGCGTGTCATCGGTCATTGACCATTGAAATTACTGCTCGTTAAATATTCTCAGTGCATCGCTTACGAAACTACAGCTATGTGTTATAGTAATTTCAGACTCGATGATAGCTTCCGCGATTGGAAATTAGGGGCCACCTCACATTAGGGGCTCCTGCACTGGCGATGCATGTAAATGCGTGCTTTCTTAAAAAATGCAACGAAGCAAGTAATATCGCAAGAGAAGCGCACCTGTCACGAGGTGTTCGCTGCGCGCGCTTAAAAAACTTTCCCCGCCGCCGAGGGGAATGGCGTCGCGAAGGTATCGCGAGGGTGTCGCGACGGTGCCATGAGGGCGTGAGGTGAAGGTATATTGCGATGGAAAGAGCCAGGGTGAAAATCGTAGTACATATCCCAGTAGATATCGCGGATATCCACGAGGAGAATCGAACAGAAATGCAACAAAGCAAGTAATATCGCAAGAGGAGCGCGTCTGTCATGAGGTTCGCCGTGCGCGTGCTTGAAAAACTTTTCCCGCCGCCGAGGGGAACGAAGGCGTCGCGAAGGTATCGCGAGGGTGTCGCGAGGGTGCCATGAGGGCGTGAGGCGAAGGTGTATCGCGATGGAAAGAGCCAGAGTGAAGATCGTAGTATATATCGCAGTAGATATCGTACGAGTATCCGCGAGGAGGATCGAACAGTCGGCCGATGACGGTGCAGGCGAGCACAGTGCGCAGGATGGAGAGGTGAATCTCGACGATTCTTCTTCTATACTTCAGTAGAGCCAAGGCGGCCGTGTGACACTTGGTAATGTATCTTCTTGTGTAGGAAGAGTGATTCTTTTTTATTTTATATTGCGTTAGCATGTTTTTGACAATGTACATCGGTCGGGAGAATTCACGCGATACTTACGGCCGTACAAATAGTCGATCTGCAATCAATGTCTCGCAGAGAGAAGCGTCGTCACATTTGCTCGTTCGCCCGCGCGGCTACATTTGGTGTGAAACCCCGTCGAGTCTCTGAATAGGAAATTCGCTAATCGTGTAATAAACGCTCGTAGACTGGTGGGTAGATATGAAGGCACTATACTCCGGCGCACGCGAAGATACACGAGCGGCGTACGTACAGCTGTATGTTAAGGTCTCAGTACATCGCGTGCAACACCGACACGTATGACGCCGAGGCTTTCACGATCTACAACATAATGGATGTAATTACGGACATCATACGCGAACATTGTGTGCCGCGGGAAGAATAAGTCTAGAAAATGTCAGTCGGTTGTATCGATAGCGTTACTCGTGATGAGAGCGAAAATGCGATCGCGAATACGAGATTCCTGTTAGTCTCACTCCTGTCTCATTACTTCTCATTACTTCGCTAAAGTCTTACACTGCTGAATTGCACTAACGAAAGGTCCACGAACTTGCCGACCGTGAGCGTCAAGTGTTTCTGCGATCTCAGAATCATCAGGAGGAGATCTCGATTCTGGTGCGGCTTCAGGTCGTACCAGAGCGACTCATACGCCGCGTCGCCGATCATTCTGCTCTGAGACACACGGCAAATTTTTCCCGTGAGACAGCCTGTCACATTTCACCGGCCAAAAGCTCGAAAACCCTACTGACTTTCCGTAAAAGTGAATCTTTTAATATGTTTTGTTGTGATTTACTGTTGTTGCTTAAGCTGTAAACATTAATCTTTGAAAAGCATACCAGTACTATCCCAAAGTTATTTCTTTTACAAAGTTCCTCTTTGCTTAATTTACATACTGCTTCTAAACTTTTGGCCGATAGCAATCAGTGCTAAAATAATCGCATTTTTTATTTTTATTTATTTTTTTTTTGGTAAATCTCAATTCAAATTTTTCTTGAAAACATTACCTCGAACGAATCTGTTACGTTCAGTACGATCAGTAGCAGGATAGTCGTCAATTTTTTTTCTTGACAAAAATGATAGCAGAATTTGTTTTTTTATAACAAAAAAAAACAGATACATTTGCGTCCCGAAGTTCAACAAGGGTATAATGTCGCGAACTTTTGTTAGCAATGACTGTTATATACTGACCTTTGTACTGAGATACTCGCCGACGAAGCAGAAAATAAACGCATCCAAGTTAATGACCACGTAAAACAATACGGACTTTATTAACGTCGACGACGTGTTCGGCAAACCGATAGACTGAAATTTTTAAGATGTGTTTTCATTCTGTGTATGTTTGAAAGAAGAAAAATTGCTTTTTTGGACATTTCGTGTACTCACGATAACGATTAGAAATCCCAGGCAGCAGATGATAAGAGTATTCGACACAAATTGTACAAGTGCGATGTTCGAGAAGAGAGCTTCGATACTTTGCGTGAAGGAGATGATCCTCTGGTGTCGGATGATCAACTTTTTCATGAGGCTCTTGGACACGCCGCTCTTGACATCCTTTTGCGTGATTTCACCTAGTTTTTGCCGCACTATGTCAATCTGCCCGCACACGTGGAGAACCTGAATGTGACGACACACGTGTCGTTTAATGTAACGTCTTTCTTAACAGAAACGAACGAGCACCTTCTTCGAGTGTTCGACATAGATGGATCTAGTCTTTCTTCTCACTTTTCCGCGTTCATATAAAAATCCTAAAAAAATTGAATAATAGGGTTTTGACATATATATCGACTAACAATCACTTTCCCTTCATTTTATTTATCCAATCGAATATCTACGAGAAAAGAAGAAAGAAAGAGAGAGAGAGAAGAAAGGAAAGTAGTATATTTATACATTTTTTGGTATATATAATCACATAAAGAAATAATTACTATAAATTATAATAAAAAAAAATTATTTTATAAATTAAATTCTATGATATTAATAACTATAGTCTTATATATGTTATCATTATCATTTTCATATTAAAGCAAATAAAATTAAGGTGAAAAATAACCATCATTTTAAGTTAAATCAACCATTTTTTTTCTCTCGGTGTAAAAAATTATTTTATAAATTAAATTCTATGATATTAATAATTATAGTCTTATATATATGTTATCATTATCATTTTCATATTAAAGCAAATAAAATTAAGGTGAAAAATAACCATCATTTTAAGTTAGATCAACCATTTTTTTTCTCTCGGTGTAAAAGCCTCTCTTTTTCGCGGAACTGTTTAATCCATTAAACACGATCTTCAGTGTCATATCGCAATTTTTTTGCAAGCGTAACTATTTTTCATTTCCTGACTATTTCCCGATCATTTCTAGGAAATGCTGATGAATCATCGACGAACATAGTCACGCTTACCAATGTCAGCAGTAAGGAATTTAGCACTCCCGCTATGCTAGCGGCGCTCGTCTGATGTACGAATTGCGTAACGAGTACAGCCGTGTACACGGATACACTCTCGACTCCGAAGGGCAACTCCATCTTGAGGAAGAGCTCCCGAGGGTCGGTCAGGTTGTCGTTTGCACGCAGCCTGATCAGGGTGCCGGACGCATAGAAGAACACCGACACCGCGTACGATCCGATTATCAAATTGGAGAATCGGCGGGAGATGTAAGCCATTTTAATCATGAAGTACTCGTCGGATACGTCGCGCTCTTTCCAGTCATCGACCACACGTGCTATGATCTCACCGAACAGACTATAACGAATCAGGGAACATCGATCGCTATTGGTCGCGTGAAGACACAACTATGACACTATGTCACAGGATATAAATGAATGTCTGAAGTTCATTGATGAACTTTGTTCATCAATGTACAGTAAAATAAGAAATTCGTGAGAGCGCAAATTCTCCAAGTTATTGCTACGGTTTAGGACTGATGGTGCGTCTATTACCCCGGTGAATTTATCAATAATGCAAATTCTCTAGCAATATTAACATTAATCGCACAAGTCATTATGACCAACAAGGAAATGAGAAGGGAGAAAAATGATACAAATATCAATGTAAAGTTTATTTAATTCTCATCTCCAATAAGTGCAAGCTCAGTGGTTGACTTGTTCCCCTTCCCTTGAACTAGCAAATAGAACTTCGCATTATTACATAACGATGCAATATTTCGCGAATTACACTCAACTACGTGAAGTATCGAGCGCTACGCGTCGCGATGAAGAAGCTTACCGAGTGTTGAAGGCGAGAATAATCAGCTTGATAAACAGCAAGCTGTAAGCCATAGTTGCACTTAATACATCCATGAGAAGCGACATATCGTCCACGTTGAAGTGCGCGATCAAATGTTGGTATTGAAAGGTCTGAAACACCGCCATCATGGCTATATAGAAGAATCTACGCAAGGTCGCATACGACGTGCCCGGCCATACACCGACCAAGCGAAATCCAAGCTCTATAGAACGGCACACGGTAGTCATCGAGCTCATTTCACCACTTTTGACCTTCGCTCGACTCTTCATAAGCAAATTCCACGACTCTATATTCTATGAACTTTAACCCGCTGGTCTACTGTGACTCTGCTTAACCCAACCACCGACTCTGAGTCTACATCACGGATAGAGCTGTAATCTAGCAAAGGACATTGATTCGTATCGCCCAGGTATATCAAACTAGATCGACGTGATTCTATCCGAATATTTATACTCCGCAGGAACTTCCACACAGTCACACAGAGAAGATGCTGGACTTCATAGCGCGATCTGTCAGTAGATCGGCACTGAAAGCTCCGAGTACAGCATGATCGATAGTCTCGCCTCGAAGTCGTCGTTGAATGCGCTCTCTCGAGAAGGCTCAATGAAACTGTGAAGCTCAATGGATTCAGCGCTCTTGCGACCCCACCACGACTATAGACGGCCAATAGAAATTTTTCATCGTGTATTCCCGTCGTTACCGCGTTATTCTTGTCACAATAGTCTCCGGTGAAAGATGCAAATCGATGATTGCGGTTGCAAAAAGCGGCAGGTTGCAAAAGACTGCCGCGGAGGGTGCATGCATGCGCCCTTGTCTACGCTCGATCGTCGGCTGGTATTCTCGTTAAAAATGCAAGGCAAAAGCGTACGACATTGCATCCATGTGTAAAATACGCTCGCGCATTTACAGGAGGACTGGAAGTTCAGCGCGGCAAGAGAAACACGAGGAAATTGTGAGACAAATTCATAAGGATGAACTAAGCGTGTGGGTGAAAGTTCGCCGATGAGAAGCATCGGAGAGAAGATCGAACGGAGCGCAAAAAGGACGTCCGTTCGTGAAACATTGCACGGCGATTCCATTAAATTATATCGACGCAGTTTTTACAGGAGATTGCCGTACGTTCGCGAAACCCCGAGATCAAGTAATAACGTCGTGAGACGTTATCTCTCTCTCTTTTGTAATAGTTGCAAATACACACGGAGAATATGTAGCGACCTCGATCACTCAGGATTATCGAAACAAGCATGCAACGCGAAAACATGAGACATTAATGTTTTGAATAATCTAGAGGAAAACGAAATTTTTTCACACTCTCCTTGTGAAGATATTCTGTGTGTGTCACTGAGACAAAAAACTATCACTGAATCTTTTATAAGATCTTAGCGAAATAAGGAAGGAAGATTAGCAACAAGAACCCCGAATTATTCACAAGACGATGCAATATTTCGCGAATTACACTCTACAACTACGTGAAATATTGAGCGCCACACGTCGCTCGAAGAAGCTTACTGAATGTTGAAGGCGGGAATAATCAGCTTGATATCAGCTTGACGACGAGGAGGAGAAAGGAGATAACGGTGCGCTTCTCAATTTGGCCACGAATGCAAATGGTTGCTCTTATAAACGTTCGTCATTGATTTGGACTGCGTTAAGCATAATGGAAAATACAGTCGTCAAGGATATGAAAGTCAACGTCAGTCAAATCTAGACAACTAAGCTTATATTGCATACTTGCTTTCGGAAATCATGAAAAATGTCTTGAGAATCGTGGGTACACCTTCAACTTCGTACATATTGAAATCTCTCTCATAGATCGAGATCGATAATCGAACTTCTTTTGTGCTCATCATCTTTCATGGACTGATCTCTACCCGCTGTATCACGGATGATATCACTGCTATGCGACTACTAGGAATTTCATGGGCAACAATGATTGCTTTGCTGCTGAAAAGCAGAGAGACGCTTCTTCCCTGCGTCGTCGAGCTTCTGATCACGATGCAAGCGTGCTGCGCTCGCTTTTAAAAATGCAACGAGCCAGATAAACTCGAGAAGGATCGCATCTTCCACGAACTACGTGCTCGCCGCGTGGTTGAAAAGTTGCCACCGAGGGGAGTAAGCTTTTTTTGTGTGGGGTCGCTAGGGAGGAAAGCGAAGACGTATTGTAGGAGTTTATTGCGATGGGAAAATTAGTACGAAGATTATAGTTCACATGTTGTGACTGCTCGCGAGGATAGTTCGCCGATAGAAGCACGGACGACAACGCAAGCCGAGGAGAAGTGAAGTTCAATGAGCAATTTTTCCTCACAATCGAGGCAAGTATTTCGTAACGTTATTTTTCTCTGTACAAGTTTTTAATACTAAACGTAGTCTCATGAAATGATTCATTCAATTGTTCAAGATACACGTGATAAAAGAAATAATATCGATAACTTTACGGTATCTTTTCTCTCTCTCTCTCTCTCTCTCTCTTTTCTTTTATATATATATATATACACATTTAATTTAAAGCTAATCAGAAGATTTTTATCGATTAAAGCGAATTCAAAATAAAAATTTTTATTTTATCAGAGATATATTTACGTTTAGATAAATATTTTTAAAAACTAATTATTGCGAACAAATATTTATCACGAGATTTCTTAAACCAAGCAAACGAGAAATTTTATCTTACGATTGACAAAGGTCACATTTTTGTGTCACTCGAAAATTTAATAATTTCCAGCCGACTTCGATAAATATATTCGTTCCTGAAAAGTATCCTTGAAATTTTCACTTTGTCGTGACAACGCGTAATTCTTTTCATCTCGACGTCGTCGGGTTCGATGTGAAGTACATCAATCGGAAGAAACAACGTTATATTTACGATTCTGTGCTTCTACGCTACAAGCCATGTAAAGCTATCGCGAATCGATGTTTCAGTAAACGATATCCCCGCTCGTTTACTCGCACATATGAAACCTCGTCGGCTCTCTGAGGAAACTCGCTAATCGTGTATACGGCTGGCGGCGGTGGTAGAAGCATGATATTCTTCCGCGCGGATGTGTAAGCTGTTCTGCGCGAAGTACGTTAAAACTTCAGTACATGGCGTGCAACACCGATACGTATGATGCCGAGGCTTTCACGATCTGCAACATGGTAAAAACACACACGACTCCATCCATAGTAATATCGTCGCGCGGCGAAGCGATTAGAAAATCGCCGAAAAGACGTTGCACATGCAAATTACGTTTACATGAGTCTTTTAACCGATTAATTTTTGTTATCTCCTTAAGATCTTACGTTGCCAAATTGCTTCAAGGAAAGATCCACAAACTTGCCGGCCGTGAGCTTTAGATGCTTCTGTGATCTTATGATCATGATTAAAATATCGCGATTCTGATTCGGCTTCAGATCATACCAGAGCGATTCGTACGCCGCGTCGCCGATCATTCCGCTCTGCAACAAACGCCACGATTTCGTCATGGATCAACAGATTTTGCACTTACTAGGACGATACACTCATAGTTCGATCTTATGTTCAAGATCGTCTTAAGTTCATCTCAAGAGTAGCTATAAGTAGTTCTCACAGCACCTTGCGATGAAGTTGAGACGATTTTAAATCCAAAGCCAGGTTGTACGAATTAGTATTCTGCGAATGTGTATCTATAATAAATACACTGACCTTCGAACTGAGATATTCCCCGACGAAACAAAATACAAACGCCTGCGCGCTCATCCCGATATAAAAAAATACAGACTTCACAAGCATCGTCGACCCATTCGGGAGATCGATGGACTGAAAATATGGAGATATTATGTCTCCCGATAGAAATGTCCGATATTTCAAACTACTCACGATCACGATGAGAAAGCCCAGGCAACAGATGATCAAAGTGTTCGATAAAAATTGTATTAGTGCGATGTTCGAGAACAGGGCCTCGATATTCTTCGCGAAGGAGATAACCCTCTGATGTCGAATAATCAACATTTTTACAATGATCTTGCTTGCATTTCGCTCGATATCCTGTTGCGTGATAGTGCCCAACTTTCGCCGGATTATGTCAATCTGTCCACACACATGCAGAACCTGAACGTCATAAGATGGTCTCCCTTTAATCGTAGATTAGTATAACGAAAGTGGATGAATTCTTTGAGAATTCAACGTTCATAAAAACCGAAAAATTGCTGTCTTCAAGTTACAATTTTATTGAGCAATCAACTCACGGAAAATAATGATTTTGTATATAATTAATTCTATATAATTACATTTGCACGTTTTATTTATACTTTATGTTTATGTAATATTATATTACACATCATATACTATATAATTATGTGTCCCTTAAACGAGATACATTAATGTATGTGATCATTAATATTTCTGTTAATTAGTCACAAAAACTTTCGGAGCAAATTGCTTCCCTAAAGCACCCGTTACTGCGTCGCATTGCAGAAACATACCGATGAATCAGCAGAACATTCGCGCTTACCAGAGTCAATAGCAAACTATCCAACACGCCCAAGATACTAGCGGCGCTCATCTGGTGAACGAACTGTGTAACGAGAACAGCTACGTAGACAGATTCTCTAGCAGTGTCGAAGGGCAGGTCCATCTTGAGGAAGAGCTCCCGATTGTCGGTCTGATTATCGTTCTTGCGCCACATGAGGAGGTTGCCGGTCGCGTAGGATAAAACCGACATCGCGTTGGAGAGGATTATCAGATTGGAGAAGCGACGAGCGGTATAAGCTGTTCTGGTCATCGCGCACTCGTCGGACGCATCGCGCTTTTTCCAGTCCTCGATCACGCACGCTATCATTTCATCGAGCTGACTATAACGAATTAATTTCGGAAGGTGTTGTTGGTGTTTATAGTGTGTGATAAGGGCACGGACTCTTTCGTGAAAATTGTCGAACTCTCGCGAATTCCCGACATTTGCTCGGGACGTGCGCTTCCAATCAAGAATATCGCGGGATCGAGGTCGCTTTCATCTCGCGAATCGCACTCAGCTCCGTGCCGAGAATACATAACAACGTGGGCGCTTACCGAGCGTTGACGGTGAGGATGATCAGCTTGAGGAACAGCAAGCTGTAAGCCATAGTCGCGCTCAGAACGTCCATGAGGAGCGAGAGGTCCTGCTTGCTGAAGTGAGCGATCAGGTAACGGTACTGAAAGATCTGAAACAACGCCATCAGAAATATGTAGGAGAATCTACGGGACATCGACGTGCCCGGCCATACGCCGACCAGGCGAAGGCCGAACTCCACGGAACGGCACACGGTACTCATCGGACTCATCGCTGGCTGACCGGTGGCATTCGTGTCACTCTTCATCAGGCCCGAGTAGGTGGATTCCGCAACTCGATGGCACCCGCACGGAGCTCTACCACTGATTAACACCGCTTAACTTGATCTTGCTTCTCTGTTTACATCGCAGACGCGGTCAAGAGCGGAGAGGGACATCGAGAGATTCACGTCAAATGGATTTATTTAACCCTGTCGGTGTGCACGACTTGACCCGAGTATCTTCTACTGGAACTGCAACACACACTCCGGCCGTTGTAGAAAGAGAGGAATGCAACTTCACGGTGTCATCGACTGAGCGACGAAATTGCCGACCACAGCCGGATCAATAGTCGATGACAGACCGCAGTGGAGACTTCGCACTTCGCCGAAGTCAGTCCACGGCTGATGTGGTTGACCAGGATGTCTCGGAGAAACTGCAAAATTCTAAGGATTCCTCGGTCGAGGGAACCCAACTCGACTGTGATCGACCAATGAGAATTATCTCGTCGCGTATTCTCGTGATATTTCTTCTTCATTGGCAAGTCGCGAATAACAAATGCGAACCGATAATTGCGACTGCAAAAAGAAGGAAAGCCACTGCCAGGAACAACAGCGATGCGCGCCCTCGTCTCTGCGCGTCGCTCGCGGCGTCATCCGTTATTTACGTTAAAAATGCAACGCGAGCGTATCGCTCGATGCGCGTGGGTGCATAATTTTGTTCGGAGAACAGTTAAAGATCCCATACGGCGGAGAGAAACGTAGAGTGGAAATTGTGAAGCATGAATTCATAAGGATAAGCCGAAGAAGTGGAGAGAGGTGAAGGTGCACGATGGCACAGGCAGGGACGTTGTGGAGGTTTAGCCAGAGCGAACAAAGACGATTTATCCATTGAATTTCAACGTAATCGTCGGGTCGATCGCGGTGTATTGATGTATTTTTTTACATGAGGTCACATACGTTCGCGGGAGAACTGCTACGTTTCTCATAATAGCTACAAATGTACATTGCATCTGCGATTATTCATGCTCTTCAAGACATCGCATGAAGCACGGACACGTAGGACGCGGACGCCTTGATAATCTGGAAAAGAAATATATTTCAGCTGATATATCTTTCTGTGAGAAATTTGCGGAAACGTCGCGTGTAACTTTGGTAAATCTAATTTAGAAGCTCAATCAAACAGCGGGTAAAAGCACACTTTTCATTTGTATTTTTGTGAAAGAAAAGATATTATCTCTCTGCTTCGAATTTATGAATCGGTCCTCGAAGTAGCAATGGTATTAAAACGATTCACTCTGAGAGCGAGAAGCAATTTTTATCAAAAGACAACGGGAGTAAGTCTTGAAATATATTTTACTGTAGTGAAACGCTCCAACGAGAGATCCATAAACTTCCCAATCGTGATAGATAACTTCCTTTGTGACCTCAAAATCAACAGTAATATAATGCGGCTCTGCGTGGGACTCGAGTTGTACCATTCCGCCTCGTACGCGGCATCGCCGATCATTCTACCCTGCAAATGAGCGCAAAGCAATTAGATCGCTGGCAGAAAATCGCTTGCCCAAAACGCGGAAGGATCATTCAAGTTACAACAATTCGTTCATGAATCATGCTGACCTTAGCACTGAGGTATTCTCCAGCGTAACAAAATATGAACGCTTCCAGAGTGATGACTAAGTAGAAAAAGAGAGACTTGATCAGCATTGTCGAACCCTCCGTGTCGCCAATCGACTATAACACAGTCGAGAACGTTACATGACAAACGTTTCGGCTGACGGGCGAAACAGAAGTGCTTTAAAAACCACGCTTGCGTGTCGTACAATTATTTTGGAGGTTTGCATACAAAATACTTCGTCGTTCTATCATACATCTATAAACCGTCGATTTTTTAAGTAAAGATTTTCAATTAGAATTGTCAAAAAAAAGAGTATAAATCTCTAATTAGATTTTTAATTATAGAATTTTAAGAGAACACTAAAAAGCTCGAACGTGGATAAAATTTACCCAGGTCAACTTTTTCAACGTTGCTGTTTTTAAAAACTTTTATTTTTTTTATATAACCTTTTTTAACTTTATTAAATGAAGTTGGGAAACATTGATAGATACATGTTCCTTGATATTTTTTACTATAGACATAGTAAGAATAAACCAAGCGTGTTCTCTACTTGGCAATGAGAAGTCTGATAGAAAATGACAAGTGGCGTGTAGCTTTCTCTCTTTAACTGGAAAAGAGTGAGATAGAAAGGCCTATTTTAGAGATATTTGTGAGATAGAACACCTATTTTTCGTCTCTTTCTATCTTATCTTCAGGTTTTGCACTTCATGCTCGATCTGTTCTTACTATGTCTATGTTTTCTACACCGATAAAAAAAACAATTTTGATCATTTGTACGGAAGTTATGAGCAAACGAAACTGCGCTGGATAAAATCTGCCCATATTCAGGGTCTACTTCTTGATATTTTGGATTCTAGGGCTAACATTCACTACCAGCGTCATATGCACGCGATGGTAAATATTTTCCTTCCTCTATATACCCACGTATATATTATCAAACTATATTTTGCACAGTAGAAACTGAAACTACGTTGCACGGTTATTAGAATTCAGATTGTATTTTGAATAAATTTGATATTCATGATGAATTTATAGATAGATTTATGGATATATGAACTTCTCAAATATTTGAAACAGGTAACATTCTTATCACATATTTGTAATAAGTAACACTCGAATGCAGCATGTATTTTCTGGTGTGTAGCGCGCACATATATTAATCGTGTTCTTTGCGCAGACTCGATCGCTCGCTCGCACGTGTCGTGCATCGTGCAGCGTTACTCACGGTCACAATCACGAATCCGAGAGAGCAAATGACCAAGGTGTTCCACAGGAATTGCATCAGCGCTATGTAGGAGAAGAGGGTCTCGATGTCTCTCGAGAGCGCGATAATTCTCTGGTGTCGGCGTATTAGCGCTCTGACGGCCGAGGCTCGCGAGTCGAACGCGTTGTCGCCTGAGGAGATTTCTACCAACCCTCGGCACATAATATCGATCTGACCACCTACATGAAGAATCTAAAAATAACGGTCAACGCCCTGCAGCGTGTTCCCGGCATTGGCACGACCCAATGTAAAGAACAACTTGTGTATGCAGAGGCTCGTCGGCGGGAAAGGGCCGGCGGCGAGAGGCGGATAAATAAGATTTGTCAGATCTTAAAACTTTATATCCTTACGCACACGACGCGATATATCACTCTGAGATGAAGTGAAGGAAAATTAAATACACCTTAAAAAAAGGAAGGGTTCATGTTGAAGGTACACACTTTCTCAGGTTCTCGATGCTCGAGCATGAAAGGCGGTCTCTTGCGTGTCACTCTTATGTGCTAAAACTCGTTCCTGTTATGAAGGCAAGGTAGATTTAAACGGATTTAATGGGGTAACGCGCAGACGTTTATAATCAGCTTATATCGACGAGTCTCATTAGAGCCCTTTTCATTATGCATATAACGATACATGAAGCAAGTTATTAATCGCGCAGATGTAGCACGGGTATCTCATTACTTCGAACGCCCATTACGCGGGGCGACACGCAGCAGAAGGCGATCCGATTAAAATTGTTTTATTATTCCGTTAAATTATTTAAATTTCCACGACGCGAGCGGTAATTGTGCACGATGACACGGCTCATTTAGTCGCGCATTAATTATAATTATGCAGAGGATGCCATGGATATTATGTGTTCCACAATACCTTTTGGCTCTCAAGCACAGAGCAAACAGTTTCTCTCTGGTTTCCCTTTGCTTTCGGGTGGATCATTTATCAGCAGAAACAACGCCAGCTCCGAATTCTACTCGTGTCGTTTGATCACGTTCTCCCTTTTCGGTGTCTCGCGTGTTTCGAGCTTACAAAGCTTTGACATTAAACGCCGCGTAGTCGCAAATTATTTTTATCGTTAATTATTTTACTTGTCGATTCATTTGACTCTGCACGCACTCGCGACTACACTGTTTAACAGTCAAAAGAGCGAATTCCGCGTCGAGAGTGTTTTTTGCAGAGAGTCACGTTACGCCACGAATGAAATCCACTCACCAACGAGACGATCAAGGCGTTCAGCACGCCGACTATCGTCGCCGCCGCGAGCTGATGGAAAAACTGCACGACCATGATGACCTCGTAAACGGGCGAGGCGTTCGACTCGAAAGGCAGCTCCATTTTGAGGAACAGTTCTCGCGTCGGCACCGCGAGCTGCTCGTTCTCGGCCTCGTCGGACTCGTCGGCGTGGCCGACCAGCACTCCGGTGCCGTAGAGGAACACTGACATCGAGTACAGACCGATGATCAGGTTGGAAGATCGGTGCGAGACGTAGATCGTCCTTGACATCGAATAGGCGGCCCAGCCGGTCGCGCACTCGCTTCGATCTCGCGCCATCATCGTGAGGATGCCGTGAAATATCCTGTGAGAAACTCGACTGTCAAGGACGAGGATGCGGCTGTCAGCCTGCTTCCTCTACGTACGTATGTGCGCGACTAGAATTACGAAAATACCTTCTAATGATCGTATAAAAAGAAATCTGTCCCTTGAAGAAGGCAATTTTCATTTCAGAGGAAGAAAAGTAGACCGAATCGAATTGGATCCAAATTAGTTTCAAGACAGTTGTCGTTAATTTTCTGTTTCAAACGAGTCGTTTTATCGTGCCAGAAGAAAGTAGCACGATAAAACGACTTGTTTGAAACAATAAACTGACAACTCAAAACTTATTTAATTTTATTTCTTTTTTCTTCTCTTTTTCTTTATTTTTCTCTTTTATTTCTCAAAACTTATTTTGACCCGATTCGCCTCGGTCTATCCTACTCTAAACTGCGGTGTATGTGTTACAACGTTGTGCAGGACTTTATTATTGTATTATACAATTTAGTTATCATCTAAATGAGCATATAGTTAGCATATTATAATAAAATTATATATTTTCATATAAAAATCATATATAGTTTATCAGTGCTTTTTTCTGGAAAGAGAGGTGCTCTTACAAGAGGAGGATGAAAAAGAAACACACGAGATTATGGAAAACAATATTATTTTCTAATGATAACAAGCAAATTTTTAAATAATAATAACAAGCGAATTTCGAAATTTTTCTTCTTTAACTTCAAAAATGTC
The DNA here is from genome assembly GCF_010583005.1 of Odontomachus brunneus. Taxonomy (NCBI): domain Eukaryota; kingdom Metazoa; phylum Arthropoda; class Insecta; order Hymenoptera; family Formicidae; genus Odontomachus; species Odontomachus brunneus. The sequence continues at coordinate 2,219,560 of NW_022639483.1, read as the reverse complement.
ATTTATGAACTTGAAAAAAATGTTTGAAAATTTTGTTTTCATAGAAAACAAAATTCCCAGCGTCGCGGAAAAACGCGTCGAAAAAAAGCTGGTTTGTATTATATAAAAATGTTTTCGCAAGCAGGGGATGCGGCCTCTCAACGGACGAGACATTTAACGAAGCTGAGTTGCGGACGAAGGGGCGATTCTTTGCGCATTTCATCTTACTTTCAAAAAATCCGGCCAATTTAAATGCAGTCTAGAGCCGTCTGCATAGACACGGCTGAATTGCGGACAGCGCTTTTGCGCCGGGTCAGCCGCGCTGTGGGAATGTTGAACTCACCGCCGATGGATCCAGAATATCGTGAGCTTCAGCAGCAGGAGACTGTAGGACATCGTGGTGCTGAGACCATCCATGAGATGCGACAAGTCGTCGGTACGCACGTGTACGACGAAGTATCGGTACTGAAAGGTCTGCGCGATCGTCAGGGTGATCATCCAAAAGGCGCGACGGAGACTCGTGTAAGACGAATCGGGCCAGACGCCGATCGCGCGGAGGCCGATCTCGATCGAGCGGCTTACGATGCCGACGAGAGTCGAGTCGATCTTTGAAGCCATTGGCGAAACTCGGCTTGATTCGTTCGTGGCTCCTTCTCACATCGGCACCGTCGCGAAATATCTGGACACCTCGTCGAAAATCCAGGCGTGTACTTGGCGTGACAATGACGTAATCCCGACGCATGGATAAACACGGGGGTGAATACGGAGGATCGCTGTGCGTGCCTCTGATCCCCCACGCCGATGTCTTTTGCGAACCAATGAGAAATATCGGCGAGATATTCTTAACGCGATAGAAAAATTGCTGGATAAGGTTGCAACAGTCAGGTAAGATAACTGCGGCTATAGATGATGAGAAAAAAAGTAAGGAGCGCAGACGGGGAGGAGAGAGGCGAGAGGACGTCGCGTCTCTGCGGAATTACCTCGAATCCTTAAAAATTCAGGAGTCGTGCGCGATCACGCGCGAGATATCCGAGAGGGGTAATGACCGGATAGAGGTCGGGGCGTCCTGAAACGACGAGAAACGCGCCGGACGAACGTGAGCGCGCGACGAGGGAAATTAAATTGTTATATCCGGACGGTGTACGCGAGAGGGCGGGGGGAAATAATTATTTGCCGCGCGGTGTATTTTTGCGTTACCGCCGATGGGTGCGCAGTGCGCGAGCAATGGAAGAGACGTGATGTTTAACTATTGTGTGTGTATGCCACGTGTGCGCGCGCGCGTACATAATTATTACAGTGTATATAAATTTGAAATATTCATGAGGATATGTGCATGAACGCTACGACTCGATGAGTTTTACAGCCCGAACGGCTGCGCAAATAAAACGGCAACGTAATCGCATTTATCGCGTGATTTTGGCGAATTATTATGCGAATATGGTGTTTGTGAGCATAATTACAAGGCTTCGTCCCGCGCTTGGTGCTATCGCGTGCATTTAAACGTACTGTGCGCGAACACTTTTATCCCCTGACCAAATACGACGTTGTAATTTGAACGTCAGGCTCGTCAGGAAATGGAAGGATATATTTCTTAATAGTTGAAAATGAAGAAAAAACAATATCCACATTATACAGTGCAATAAAGAGAAAATATGTAGATGATGAATGAAATCAGAGAAAAGAAGAAGAAACAATACTTCGGTGTTTAGGTCCCGATGTTGCCGCTGTCGTATTATCAGGAACGTCGATATTGACGATTGAATTGACTTAATCCTGTGTGAAGTGAAAACGGTGAATGTAATCCACCAAGGTACATTCATAAAATTCAATCTGCGATTCGAAATGATCGTAAAGTACACTGAGAGAAAAATACTTAAATATTTATCTGTGCGAGATAAAAGTTCATTTCGCAGGAGTAAACTGTATATTTCACAGAAATGAACTTCATATCCCACGAATAAGAGTTCAGGTATTTTTTCTCAGTGTAATGTCTATTTGCAAGACTCGAGGTTCTTGCAGCCTTAAATCGCTCGTGACGGAAGCTCCATCCGTGACATTCGCGGCTGCGACAGTCGATTCGGGCAATCTGTCCGAGAGACAGTCGTTTATTTCTACAATTTCTTATGGCTTGTTTATCTCTCTAACATCGAACAACTCGCCTCAGAATGGCTACATGCAACGTTACGCTTGTTACTGGCTGATACGTCAGTAGCCACAATGGATGTGCTTGGCACGAGTGATCGTAATCCTCCGGTGTCCGGTTTAATACATCGCGTGCAGCACCGACATGTACGAAGCGGACGCTTTCATCACCTGACCGAAACAAAAACGATGAATTTCACTGGTGTAACGAGCAGCCAATTATTTCCCGCTTTGTCTTAACAAACATTCTCTCGCAGGCCGGTCTGCTTATCGTGTCTGTACGGCGCGTAATCGTAAGACAAAATTCTTACGCTTGTAAATCCTTCCAAGGAGAGATCCACGACGTTCCCGGCGGTGATCGTCAGTCTCTTCTGCGACCTCAATATCACAAATAATAGGACACGGCACTCGGCAGGTGTCATCTTATACCAGAGCGACTCGTATGCCGCGTCGCCGATCGATTTGCTCTGGAAAGATAGCGTGACAAAATTGCGGGGGAAACTATCACTCGCATAGCCCGGGCGAAATTTCGAACACGTGATCGAGGAATATCGATCGTCCGCGCGGAAGCTTTCAGACATTCAAGGAGAATAAGTATCGCAAGGCACCAGACCGGCCAAGTTCAATACACACGGCTACGATGAGATAGTTGCTCGCGAGGGTGGCTCGGCGCAAGAAGCTCGTAAATCATAATAGTGCCGTAATAAAGTGAAACGACGTGCGAACCTTGGCGCTCAGGTATTCCCCTGCGAAACAAAAGATGAAGGCTTCCAGCGTCACGGCGATGTAAAAAATAACTGTCTTCATCAGCACCATGGAGAGGCCGACCTTGGCGAGAGACTACGGCAGAGCGACGATCGTCTCGGGAAATATTTGGGAAAATTAGCGCGACTTTACCAAGCCTGATAACATTGATCAACGAAGCACACACGCTTATACTCACGCCTATGATCGTCAAGCCGATGCAGCAAATGACCACGGTATTCGACATGAACTGCATCAACGCTATGTTCGAGTAGAGCACGTCGATGTTATCCGAGAGCGTTATTATTCTCTGGTGCCGGACGATCAGGAGTCTTATGCCACCGACGATAGACTCGCGTGGTCGAGACGCGTCGTAATGAATCATCGACAACTCTTGACGCAGGATGTCGATCTGTCCGCTCACGTGAAGTACCTAAATGAGACTATTAATGATCTATAAATATTGTTTTTTCGAATCGTCATTAGCGAAAGTTCTCCGCGGTCGCTCTAGACAGAAGAAAAATTACATTCTCCCGTGATTTAAGCCAAATTATTCGCACTAACATCCGCCACTAGGCTCTCTCATTGGTCATGCTTCTTCTTACTTTAGATCTACAGAGCTGTGTATATAATGTAAAAAAAGATTAAAAAGAAAGTAGACGCCACGTCTATAGATCGTAGATCTTATTTATAGTCATTGCTTGAAATTTGTCTTATGTGAAATGCTCGGGTCTAAGTTTGGAGCTACATCTGAGTTTTGAAGTTGAGTCACAGGATGTACGTATTAAAATCTAAACTCAGATTCTCAATCTCTTCTGAAACAAGCTTCAAATAATGATTACAGAAATGGGCCTTAGATCGCCGTATTAATAATCGTGACTTGCGACTCGCCTTACGTACGTATGACAGGCCTCAATTCTTAAGTGTCAGATTTGAGTGTTTTATTTGAAGTATATAACACACATGACATTATATTTATAACCGCGATTCTAACCTGAAAAACTCACCTAAGGCTCCAAAGTCAGATTTGAAAGCATCTGAGAATTTCCAAGTAACAACTACAAATACAAGTCTTTAGAGAGACAGTTATCTCGAGCGATCAGAGCGAGACTCACCAGCGTGACGATCAAGGAGTTCATTGTGGCGACCAGAGCGGCGATCGACACCTCGTGGAGGCATTGACCGACCACCAAGAGCTCGAAGAGCGGAGACGCGTCAACCTTGAAAGGGAACTCCATCTTGATGGGGAGCTCTCTCGAGCTAACGTTGAGATCCTCCTTAAAGTCACCCGACTGCCGCACCAGACCGGTAATGGCGTAACACATCGCGGCGGTGGCGTTGATGCTAATCAACATGTTGGAGCAACGTCGCGACAGACTGGCGTTATCCCTCATGATGCACAGCAGCGATCGGTCGCGACCGACCGTCGACGCGTCGCTCCAGTCTCTGTCCATCGCCAGCAGAATGTCGTAGAATGTCCTGCGGAAAATCTCACGCGTACTTTACGCGCTGATATTCTCCTTCCTTATGGTCTCCTGGGAAAGAGGAACAAGTGGATCTCTCACCTGCGATTCGACCAGAGAGAGATGAGCTTGAGGAACCCGAGACTGTACGCCAGCGTGATGCTGAACGCGTCGATGAGATTCGAGATGTTGTCGATGTCGAAGTGCTCGAAGATATATACATATTGAAAGTACAACGCGACCACCAGACTTGTCATGTATGCGAACCAAGAGAAATTCCCGTACGACAGACCTGGCCAGATCCCGACAAAACGCAGGCCGATTTCGACGGAAGTGCTGATGGAGGTCGCGCACATTATCTCACATTGAATTACCCGACCGACTTCTCCTTCTCTCTATCTTCCTGTCTCTCTCTGTTTTTCTTTCTTCCTTACGTCGGAAGTGAGTGATTACCGGGTGAGCGACGCTATTCGGAAATTAAACATGAGTCTTGGTAAACTGAAAGCTACAAGCACGGCTGCGCTACGCGAGGTAACAATGCGTCGACCCCGAGAGCCGGCTCGTTATCGATTAATCGCAATTATGCGTGTTCCCGCCATGCTTAATGCAGCGGCACAGAAAAAAGAGCGTATGCTACGTATTCCCGATGATTACGGGTTGCCGCTGGCAGGACAGAAGAATAATTCGCGGAGATGCATATCAGACGTCATGAAGGGGACGCGGATTATTTGCTTAAAAATGTAGAGCCCGCAGCGCGAGATATCGCGCATGTGCGACGGTAGATGCGGCTATTGAAAGAAACTCAGGACGTGAACGAGTGTGCGAAAGGAAAGGGGACGCCGGTGAAAAGGGGAACATCGTGAAAAGGTCGTGCAGACTGCGCCTTGAGTTGTCGTTCTCTTGAAATGTGCGGAATTGCGGGCAATAACGTACACGTGTTCCTCCAGATTGGTCAAGAGAAAGTATTTATTGCTTACTAATTATTTGCTATTTACTCGCCAATTACGTCGATATCGTGTACTTTAACATATTGAATGCCATGTTATGCCGTAAATGAATGACGTTAATGCTTCGATATGTCACATCATACATACAAGTTTTATTTCAGAGAGCTTAACACCACAAGTGATGAAACAATTAATATAAAATGACACTTGGAAGTAAGAATGATGACAATAGAGAAGAAAAGTCGTGCTCCGGGGAAAAATTTAAATCAATTTGGCACGCAATATGTTAATGTACTTTAAAGTAAAACATGTTAGCTTATGTCACGAGTGTCACGACGCGACACTTTATTATTAATTGGACCGTTACGCTTATGACTAAAAATAATGCAATTCAGTCTTTACGCTCCCAAATTAAATGTATTTACGCAAGTGATATAAATTAAATGAGAGCACATGTTGCTATCAAAATGGCCATGTTGGTCAATTCGTCATATGTCAGGAAGTAAATCTCGCGCGCGTTTCTCTATGTCGGTCTCAACATTAATGGATAAACGAATGCGATTTGCCATCCGTGTCCACGCATTTCGGCGAAATTCTTGGCTGGATTTCAATACATTGCATGCAACACCGATATGTACGAAGCAGAAGCTTTCATAATCTAGAGATAAAGACGTATTTTTTATCCAAATAAGTGGTTGTAAGATTTTTAAATTAAAATTAATAAAAATAAAGGACATTAAGAGCTTATGTTACGAATCTTAAGTGTGTATATGTTTGAAATAAAATATAAACACATGTGCGCGGACATAAATTATACGCTCTCTATATATCTGTTCTAAAATCAGCAACTAAGCTCTTTTTGTCTTTTATTTCTATGAAATTTTTTATTGTACTATATAGGGTGTCTAATGTAATGTCCCATACCTCGTGTACAGATCAAATCAAACTGAACGCAAATTTCCTCTACCATTTTGCAAACAACCACGTAAAGTTTTGAATTGTTTATTAAAGAAAATTGGTGAGTGATCATATGGGATAATGCACCAATGTTAATTAATAACTAAAAATTTATGTTGTTATTTGCAAAATGGCAGAGAACTTTTTTGTTCAGTTCGACCAAATCTACATATACACGAAGTATGGAGCACTTTGCGTCAGACACGCTATATGCACGCATATCGAAATTGTGCACACAGACGTGACCGTCACGGAATCGCTTGCATCGCAAACCGTTTGCACAGTCGGCTTTTAAAATACATCCGAAATGTGTTTCATATCGATCAACATCATACGCGTATAAGAATGGGCCTTACGCTGGTGAATCCCTCCAGAGAAAGATCCATCACTTTCCCGGCCGTGATCGTCAATCTCTTTTGCGACCTCACAATCACGAGTAAGAGAGTTCGACATTGGTTGGGCGTCATATCGTACCAGACGGACTCGTAGACGGCGTCCCCGATTGATTTGCTCTGAAAAGCAACCAGCTGAATTAGACAAAAGTGACGGGAAGTCATTCGCGGATATCTGTATTTGAAAGTAACAAGGGCGAGAACTAAATTTCAAAGGAAATAGATTTGTGTTTGTGTTTGTGTGTGTGTGTGTGTGTGTGTGTGTGTGTGTGTGTGTGTGACCAACAGTTGCGAGCTAAATGCAGCGTAAAATGCAACATATTTCTTGTGCATGCTTTGGAGGTAAAATACAATCTATATAGATAGTGTGGTTGTGACCTTCGCGCTAAGATACTCTCCGGCGAAGCAGAAGACGAACGCTTCCAGCGTGATCGCGACGTAAAATAAGATGGATTTCGTTAATACTACGGCTCCTTGCTTGTTACCGATAGTCTGCAAGATCGATGAACGGATGATATAAGTCGATTAAGCCAACAACGAGATGCGAAGGCAAAATTTACGCGCTATTGAACTTTTATGAGAGCGGGTGTTACTCGAAACGGTTGTTTGAAGTAAAATTAAATACAGTCATAATAACAAAATTAATAAAAAATAAATATAACGACTCTCCACTATTCAATCCGTATCTACATTGTCGCGACTTATTACTCACAATGATAATCATGAATCCCAGACAACAGATCACCAGGGTATTCGATAAAAACTGCATCAGCGCGATCCAAGAGAAGAGACCATCAATATTGTCAGAAAGCGTAATGATTCGTTGATGCTTTAAAATGAGCACCTTAATTTCCGGCGGAAACGAAGTGTTCTGATAACTTTCCGAGGATATTTTCATCAGACCTTGTCGCATTATATCAATTTGGCCACTAACGTGAAGAATCTACGAGGAAATACTACATTTGTTACAGACATAATCTCGCTGCGTTTCTCTCTTTCTGTGTCTTCAGCTTGTAAACAGTGATTGCTTATACTTGACGCAAATTGATCCGTCTCTACCGTATAATACGGACGTGTATAGAGACAGACATTAAGTAACAATTAGCGACAGCTAATTAGCTCACCAATGTAACGACCAACGAATTGATCATCGCGACCAGAGAGGAGAGCGATAATTCGTGGAGGAATTGGGCTACCGCAGTGATCTCGAAGATTGGGGACTCATTAACCTCGAATGGGAATTCCATTTTGACGGGAAGATCGAATTTGGTCTCGCGAGGATCGTCCTCGTCCTTCGCGGAACCCCGAACAACGCCTCCAAGGACGTAGAAGACAGCGGCTGAGGCGTTGATGGACATTAAAATGTTAGAGCATCGGCGCGACAGGTTGGCATAGATTATCATCGGGTACATGCGCGAATCAGCCGTGATATACTCCTTCCAATCCTCGTCCATCGTCGCCAGGATCTCGTAAAATAATCTGCGAAAAATAACGCGAAGGGAAATATTCACATTCGATGAGACATGCGATCCAATCAAAATCCAAAGACGCGTGAAAGACACCCAAAAGATATCCGAAGGATTGACGTGTCTTTGCAGACGTCTCTTTACAACGTCTCTCACGTTGCGCGGGAAGACTCTTATATCGCTCGAATAAAATTGAGGTTCGAAACGTAGAAGGATCTGAGCGGAAAACGCAGGTGTATTTCGTAACATGAATTGTTGTCAGTGCATAACTAAACAGACATCAGAGACAGATTATGTATGTGAAGAACTCGAGTGATACATTTTCCTCTTCGTGTATGTTTTTCTTTCGAGTACAATCAATGTATTCTTTACTGAAAACTTATAACTGATGATTCAGTTAGAAGTATAGTGTCTGCGATCAGGAAAGTCTTCCTGAAGGAATCAGTATTACAAGGTCGAATCGCAGGATCGATATCGTCGAAAGAAAACGCCACGCTTGCTGATTATTCTCGATCGGTCGACAGCTTACCGGCGATTCAGCCAGAGGCTGACCAACTTCAAAAACGCCAGACTATAGGCCATAGTCATACTCAGCGCGTCTATAAGCACCGAGAGATGGTTTCTGTCGAAATTCTTGACGATGAACGCGTACTGAAAGTACATTACTATCACCACCGACGTCATGTAGACGAACCACTGGAAATTGCCGTAAGCCGAGCCCGGCCATATGCCGATAAATCGAAGACCCATCTCCACCGAAGTGCTCACGGTTGTCATTCGCGTTATAGTCATTGCGCGTTACGGCGATCCTCCGTCTGTGCTGCGCTAAATCGTCAGGTGGGCCGCCAACTATCGTACGAAATGCTTATGTCGATTGATCCGATATGCGTTGCGTGATGACGAGACCACTGACCGATTGCAGGGGAGTAGACAACAAAGTGGTAGGACCTCTCTGGACAGTTATCGATCTCGCGTAATTACGTTCGCGTCGTACGTTACCCCAGCTGTGTCGAATGCATCAAGATTGCAGGCTCGGGAGCAAAAACGATCAACAGGCTGCCTCCTACTATTGCCATATTACGCGGTAGGGAGGTATTTTTCTTTAAAAATGCAAATCTTCCGTCGAGCACGCGCTCATCCATATCTAACGGCGGTATTACCTGTAATATCGTCGCGAGGAAACAAAACGCTCCGCTCGAAACGGAGAGAAACCTCTCCGGCGCAGGAAGCATACAAACCGGAAGCGTAATGCGCGTAGATCGGCAAGAATTTCACGTTACGAAGGCTCTTGTGAGGTGGACTGTTTTCCCGGATAACACGATATCTTTTATTGTGCACAGTGCAACACGACAAAGTGGCAGAGAGAGGACTCGCGTTTGTATCATGAACAACTTTGTGTGTGGATCTTAAAAACAATATTAAACAATTTTGTGTATTAATTTATGCAATTTGTTACTTCATTATTAGAAATAATATAACTTCTGCCTGATTAGTTGTATTATATCATAGTGATTCGTATATATAACAGAAAATAAAAATGGAACATCGAGTCGTTTTCTTATACGTAACACACTGTGAGAAAAATAATCTAAAAAATAATAAATATCTATTCGATGGGTACTAACAGTATATTTACTTAAATCTAAATTCTTTTAGATAGAATAAACAATTGCTTTCATGAAAAGCTAAGGTTTTCTTAAGACTTTAAGAAAACATATATTTTCTTATTTGAAACACATTTTATATTAGTATAAGTAAATACGCTGTTAATATACCTACCAAATAGATATAATTTTTAGATATTTTTTCTCTCAATATACAAATATAAGTGTAATGTATTTAGTGCAGCAACTTTTCCTAGAGAATGTTAGGTAAACGACGATAATTGTGAGACAAACACGAGACGCTAGACTTACCGGAGTGTAGATAACGGCGTATACAATACCAACTTTCGCTGCATGTGGAATAACGTACAGAAATAGGCTTGTGTAGACTAGAAGCTTGGAGGGTGACGATTGCTCGACTTCAAAGGGGATTTTCAGCTCGAGAGGAAGTTGTAACGACATGTTATTGCGTTTCTCCATTAGATTCAGAATACGCGTCCCGTACTTCCATCCCTTCCTTCTAAAAGAGATATAGTGTTGCGGATGACACATTGATGCTCGATATTATATCGGAGCAAAAATGTGAGATATTGGTTCTGGTCATGACGCATAAGTGTCGATCGACATTACGCCGCACTAACGCCAATCATGATCCATCGGCACCAGAATTTTGTGACATGCTGCATTGTATAACTTAATCCAATTGCGGCTATGTCAAGCGCAGAGTGCGTCAAAATTTTGTAGAAAAATGTGACTAGCTATTATAACTCTTGAGAACGAAAAAAGTCTTAGTATGTGTCGTATTTGTTAATCAATCGTCCTCATAATATTCAGCTTCTCATATTTTACAAGCTGTGCTTTTGTATGAATTTTTGTATATTCTATCGATAAATTAGAAAGAGAAAAGAAGCTACAAACGTTGTGTTGCGCAATCTCCCCACATACTTTCTTCCACTAATAACGCGATGCTACAAAAAAAGAAGCGAACAACCTCCCCGCGTTCTCTACACATCCTGAAGACCATTTAATGCACGGAAACACGGCTGAACTATCGCAATTACGCATTAGACATTCAAATCGATCAAACTCGTATTGTACCCGCGGTTGCAAGACCCTTGTAAGGAAATAAATAAAGGAGAAAACATCGAAACATTGTATCTCTTCTACACTGAGGATGCATAACATAATAATGCGTAACTTTCTACCATATTTCAGAGCTCCACATTCTACCCAGTGTATACCTGAACGAAGTATCAAAGGTGAAAAAATCAGAAACGCGGCTAGAGATGTACTGAGAAGCCTAGTTGCAGATGCAGGCAACGGACAATCGCATACACGCTATCTACATAATGTTATCTACATAATGTTATCTACATAAACGCTATAAATACACTTCAGATTGCCGATGACAGCGACAAATACGTTGGACACAATGTAAGACTATATACATTATTTTCCGTAGGTAAAATATTTTAATATAGTAAGTATTTATACAATATAATAACAAAATACTAAAAAAGCGTTTATTGTTTTGTATTAAAAATAAGGTGGTGTAATCTGTGATCTTTGATTACACTTTGCATCTACATCAAGATTTATACTACGATTATCATACAATTTCAATGGTAATAATTTCTCTAAATCATCCCATAATAATAATAATGCCATTTAACGTTGCCGTACGATAGTTTAATGTGTCATTAATACATCGCATGCAAGACTGACACATATGACGCCGACGCTTTCATGATCTAAAATACGTTCAAACAAATTATTACTTGCAAAGAGGTGCATATATTACATATGTGAACGATACATTCTGCAAGCAAACGCTGAAATTAATTAGGAAAAGTACAAAATATTAGACAGTTATAAATAAAAAATGTCTGTAAGCTTACACTCGTGAAAGCTTCTAATGATAAATTCGTCATTCCTCCAGCCGTAATACTGAGTTGTTTCTGAGATCTCATGATTACGAATAATATGTTTTTACTTTCATTAGACGACATGTTATACCATAAAGATTCATACGCGGCATCAGCGAGTGATCTACTCTGAGAGTAATGTAACAAACATAAATTGAAGTAAAATGTCTTCTTTTATTAAAAAAATTAAATAGTATTTGTAATCTACAAGTATCATAAAACTATTTAAATACCATGGAAAGTAATTATATGTATTATAAAATCTTGTATGATAATTAGCTTGAACGAAATATGGAAGTGAAGAAAAACTTCCATCTTCGTTTAGCAGTTAGTATGAACTTATCAATTAATATATGAAAATACATGCATTTTTCCCAATATATATGTAGCAAAAACGTTTTCAACAAAGAATTATCCTAAATAAACTTTTACGGTTAATAATTAGTTATTAACTTAGGTTGGTGAAAAGATAACTTATACTTGACTACTTTTATATATTCACTAACCTTAAAGCTAAGATATTCTCCGGCAAAGCAAAAGACAAAAATTTCCAACATTATGGCGCTGTATGCAAACACGGCTTTCACCAGGGCGATGCCAGTATCATTATGAATAGACTGTTTCATTGAACGATCAGATAAATTAAATGAATTACGATATCGATCATCGCGGACAGATACACAGATACTCACTGACATGACGAGAAGACCTAGGGGGCAGATAACCAAGGTATTCCAAAAAACTTGCATCAAAGCCATAAAGGAAAAGAGTTTGTCCAGATTTTCGGAAAATGCAATAACTTTATGGTGCCTCTCGATCAACATTCCTATTGCATATTCAGCAGATTTGCAATGGGCTATTTTCTCAGAGATGGTTCTAAACTCTTGACTTACGATATCGATTTGTCCGCTTGCATGAAGTACCTAAAATACATTTAAGTATCCGCAAAGATTTAAAGAAGAAAACGCGAAAAATATCTCCGCTAAAGGAAGTACAAAAAAAAAAGCAGAACGTAATATACTTCATATGTATATCGAATAATCGATTATTCAAATTTAAAAATCTACTGACACGTGACCAATAACTATTTATATTTTCAGATTTTTAGCTTTTACTGCTTGAAACAAAAAATTTATAAATCAGATTCGACGGCAAATAAAACTATATTAGTCTCCTCATATAAATATTTGAAATGTGAACTTTTGAAATGTGTGTCGGCCCATTACAGAATTTTGCGAGACATACCAGAGTAAAGATCAGCGCGTTCAGAATAGCAACCGAGTACGTATTTAACATGACATGCGCAAACAAGATGACGACTAGCAGCTCGTAGATGGGCGATTGCTCGGCCTCAAAGGGGAACAGTATCTTGATGGGAAACGGTCGTGAGGTGTTATTGTCACTCTCTGTCAGGTATATGATACCAATTGCATAATCGCCCAGGAGGTAAAACACCCCAGCGACCGCGTTGAAGCTCACCAAAGCGTTCGAGCAAAAATGCGAGATACTAGCTTTCGTCATCATCACTTGCAAATACCGATCGACGTTCACGCACTCGCGCCAATCAGTGTCCATAGCGGCCAGTATCTCGCGCACCACGCTGCAATGTATCGCTTTAATCGGATTCAGGTACTTCGTGCGATATCACCCTTACGCGAAATGGCACACCGTTGTCTGTACTAATATTTAGACACTGTGATTATTAAGTTATGTCTATTATTGGACGAACGGTACACATTGAGAACGATATACACTGAGAAACTGTACGTCGGCCTCCTCGAACGCGGATACGAATCGGAGGAACTCAATATCGCTTTATCTAACACGATACCTTACCGAAAATTCGTCCAAAGCGTCATCAGTTTCATAACGGTCAAGCTGTAATCTAACGCCACTGGCAAGCCGTCCACGAGATTCTGCAGCTCGCCAGGCTTGCAGTACGCGAATACGTACAAGTACTGAAAGTACTGCACGATCAATATGCTCGACATGTAAATCAACCGGATAATATTAGTGTATGGCATGTCCGGCCATAAACCGAGAAATTGAAGACCGATCTTCAAGGATGGACTGATTGTGCTCATGACTACAATCTCTCAATGGTCTCGCGAGAAGACGCGAGAAAATGAAAGTCGAAACGTGCACGTCACTCTCGTGTATGACAAACTGAGAGAACACCGACCGATTCTCCAAGTGCATCCCCACGTGTTGCGTCCCCACTCCGGTCAGCTTCGATCAATCGTTATTATGCGTTGCGTGGTATGACAGTAAGTCGAGATAAAGCTCATTATCCTCACAGACATCCTATAATGTCATCGACGTTCTGAATAATGTCTTCTGGCCGCGCATCGAGAAAAAAGTTACACGTATGTCTTCTCAAGAGAGGTGGTCGGTGTTCTTTTCCACAACTTGCCCCCACGACAATGTGTAATGTCGTGGACAAGAAATGAGTGATCTTCCCGTTTTTTTCTATGTGCACCCAAGACCATTTAGCGTATGGTGAAGCAATTGTAATTCTGCATTAGTTATTCTAACCGCACGGAACTAAATTATACGCGCAACCACGTCTTAAATCTTGAAAAAAATAGATGAAGGGAGAATATTATTTCTCCTTTGTGCTAGGAGCGAACGAATAATGGCGAGTAATTTTCATAAATGCTACTAAGAAAAACGTTCTCCGCAGTGCGCTTATGAAATAGTATCAAAAAAAGAAATCCGAATTGTGGATATAGATGGAAGTTTAGTGCAGACATAGGCATCGTAAAGATACTACTTTGAGTTGCGTGGAAATGCACAAACTTCCCGACGAAGGTTCAATGCTAGATAGGCTGGATATGCTGTAAGAACACATTAGTTTTTCTAAGTAAAATATTTAATATATAATATAGTAACAGAGCACCAAGAAAGTGTTCATTATATTAAATATAAATCGAAACAATTTAACACCTGAAGTGCCCGATTAAACTCTTGCATCTACATCAAAATTTAGCCTACGATTATCGTATAATCTTGTCGATAACAATTTCACTAATTTTCTGCCTACTAATAAAGTCGTTTAGGATTAACGTTGTCGTACGGTAGCTTTGAGTGTATCAGTACATCGCGTACAAGACCGACACGTATGACGCCGACGTTTTCATGATCTAAAATACGTAATAACCAATTATTATACGCAAGGAGGTGCATATACTCTATATGTAAACGATACATTTTGCAAGTAAGCACTGCAATTAATTAGAAATAGTACAAAATATTAAATAGTTATAGTTAAATAGTTATTGAATCAAGAAAAATCTGCAAGCTTACACTCGCGTAAACTTCTAACGATAAATTCGCCATTCCTCCGGCCGTGATACTCAGCTGTTTTTGAGATCTCATGATGACGAATAATATACTTTTACTCACATTAGACGACATGTTGTACCATAAAGAATCATACGCGGCATCAGCCAGTAATCTACTCTGAGAACAACAAACAGAAATAAGAGTAAAATAATATTCTCCCTTTTTTAGAAAAATTAGACAGTTTGCGTATAAGTTTTATAAGAAGTTTTTAATTAGACGTATAAATTTTATAAGAAGTTTTTAATGCAATTGAAAATAACTATACTATAGGGTGTCCGGTAATTGATCGAGCAACCGCCGTGTACGGATAGAACGGGTCAAAATAATCATAGAAGTTATATTTTGAAATTTTCTCAATATTTATTCCGTAATTAATTAAATGTATAAATGAATGAGCTTACAAGAAGCGGTAAGACAGGCTCTGTGTGTAAAAAAAATGGCTTACCTCTTAGCAACGATAGTTGATTTCGCGGCGGAGTAACGTATACATATCGCTTGTTACTCCGCCTCGAAATCAGCTGTTTACTTATCGTTGCTAAGAGGTAAGCCATTTCTTTTATAGACAGAGCCTGTCCTACCGCTTCTCATGAGCTCATTCGTTTATATATTTTAATTAATTACGGAATAAATATTGAGAAAATTTCAAAATGGTATATAACTTTTATGATTATTTTGACCTGTCCTACCTGTACACGGCGGTTGCTCAATTAGCTACCGGACACCCTGTATATACACACATCATATATGAATTCTTACATAATAATTAATCTACAACTTAAACATGGAAATAAAAGAAAATTTCCATTTCAACTTAATAATTAATATGAACTTATCAATTAATATATATGAAGACACGCATTTTTCAAATATGTATGTTACAAAAATGCTTTTAGTCAAAAATTGCCCAAACAATTTAACTACTACGGTCAATAATTAAATTGTTAAATTAGGTTGATGAAAAAGAGAAAAGTTTCTCACTTAACTATTTTGAAATATTCACTAACCTTAAGATTAAGATATTCTCCAGCAAAGCAAAAGATAAAAATTTCCACCATTATAGCACCGCAAGCACATGCGGCTTTCACCATACCGACGCCAGTATCATTATGAATAGACTGTTGCATTCGACGATCACATAAGTTGAATGAATTACGATATCGATCATCGCGCGTTTGCACAGACATTGAGATACTTACCGAAATGACGAGTAGACTCAGGGCACAGATGACTAGGGTATTCCAAAAAATTTGCATCAGAGCCATAAAGGAAAAAAGTTTATCCATATTCTTAGAAAATACGATAACTTTATTGTGTCTCTCGATCAGCATTCCTAATGTATGATCAGAAGATCTGTAATAGGATACTTTCTCGGAAATAGTTCTTAACTGTTGACATAAGATATCGATTTGTCCACTCGCATGAAGTACCTAAAATATACTTAAGTATCTGCAAAGATTTCAAGTATCATGTTTAAAGAACAAAATACGTTCTGGAGAAGATATCCACCAAAAGGGAAAAAGAAAAGCAGAACGTAATATCTTCGACGCGTATATGAATGTAATAGTCGATTATTCAAATTTTTAAAAATTTTCCGACCAGTGATTAGTAATGTTTCATACCTTTATATTAAAATTTGCTTATGGTAGAATTTGTGTCAAACAAAAATTTATTATTTGGATTCGACGACAAGTAAAACTATATTAGTCCTCCTATATGAATACTTTTAGGATATGATTCGTTACAAAATTTTGTGAAACATACCAGAGTAACAATCAACGCGTTCAGAACAGCAATCGTATACGTATTTAACATGACATGTACAAAGAGGAAGACGACTAGCAGTTCGTACATCGGCGATTGCTCGGCCTCGGAGGAATATAGTAACTTCATAGGGAACGGTCGTGAGGTATCATTGTCGCCAAGATGCACCATACCAATCACGTAATCTCCCACAAAGTAGAGTGCTCCCACGAACATGTTGAAACTCATCATGACGTTCGTGCAAAAATGCGAAATGCTAGCTTTTGTCGTCATTACGTGCAAATCCCGCTCGACGCACTTGCGCCAATCGGTGTCCATATGATTTAGCATTTCGCGAACCACGCTGCAATGTATCGATTTAATTGAACAAGGATACTATTCATGTTGGCAGTATCATGTTGCGCGATGGCCTCTTCGAACGCGGAAATAGATCGGAGGAACTGAATATCGTGATATCTTACCGATCATTCGTCCAAAGTGTCACTAGCTTCATTAAAGTCAAACTGTAATCAAAAGCCGGGGGCAAGCCGTCCATGAGGTTCTGCAACTCGCCTGGCTTGCAGTGCGCGAAAACGTATAAATACTGAAAGTACTGCATAATCAGTATGCTTGACATGTAAACCAGCCGGTTAATGGTAGCAAATGGCATGCCCGGCCACGCACCGAGAAACTGAAGACCGACCTTCAGCAACGGACTAATCGTGCTCATGCCTATCGCTTACCAACGATTCCGAGAATACACGGAGGAATTAAAATCGGAGAATGTACGGGACTCCCGTGCATGATAAACTGAGGGAGCACCGTCCAGTTTTTCAGGTGCATCCCCACGTGCTATGTCCCTACTTCGGCGACCTCCGATCAATCGTTATTATGCGTTGCGTGGTATAACAGTAAGTCTCGAGATAAAGCTCATTATCCGCGTGCATCCTGTAATTCCACCAACGTTCTGAATAATGCTTTCCGATCGCGCATTGTAAAAAAATTTACACGTATGTATCTACGGGAGGTGGCCGGTTTTTTCCGTGAATTGCCTCCACAATGTGATGTCGTCGACAAGAAATGAGTGATCTTTGCATTTTAATGCCTATCGAGGATTATTCAACGTACGGTGACCCGGGAAAACAACCGTAATTTTGCATTAGTTATTCTAAACGTACGGAACTGAATTAATACGGGCGACCACAAGTTTTGAAAAACATAAACGAAGAGGAATATTATTTCTCCTTTGCGATAGAAGCAAACGAATAATGACGAATAATTTTCATAAATACTACGGAGAAATGCGTCTTCCGGTGTGCACGTAAGAAGTATCAAGAAAAAAAACTTGAATCGTGTAGGTTATATAGAAGCTTAGTGGAGACACAGGCAACGTAAAGATACCGCCCGAGCTGTGTGGAAGTGCACATACACTTCCCGAAGAAATTCAATTTCCAAAGAAATTCAATGCTAAATACGTTGTAAGACTACATTATATTTCCTAGATAAAATATTTTAATATACAATATAGTAATAAAGTAATAGAAAAGATATTTATTTTATTAAATATAAATATTTATAGATATTTATTGTATTAAATATAAATCGGGATAGTATTACCTACAAATTCTCGATTACATATTGTATCTGCATCAAAATTTAACCTAAGCTTATTTATTATATCACTGATAATTTCTCTAAATTTTCAGCTCATACTAATAGTATTTTTTAAGATTAACACTGCTGTACAATAGTTTTAACTCATATCAGTACATTGCATGCAAGACGGACACATATGACGCCGACGTTTTTATGATCTAAAATATGTTCAAACAAATTATTATTTAAGGAGGTTCATGTACTCTATATGTAAATGATATATTAATCAGAAGAAGTTCGAATTACTAAACAGTTATAGGAGTTATCAAGAGAAGTTTGCAAGCTTACACTCGTGAAAACTTCTAACGATAAATTCGCCATTCCTCCGGCTGTGACACTTAGTTGTTTCTGAGATCTCATAATTACGAATAATATATTTTTACACTCATTAGATGATATGTTGTACCATAAAGAATCATATGCGGCATCAGCGACTGATCTACTCTGAGAGCAATGTAACAAATAGAAATTGAAGTAAAATAGCACTCCCCTTTATTAGAAAAATTAAATATTTGCAGCGTATAAGTTTCATAAAAGTTTTTAATACAATGAGAAATAACTATATATATCACGAATCCTTACATAATAATTAGTGTGCAACTTGAACGAAACAAGGAAGTGAAGGAGCATTACTATTTCAGCTTAATAATTAATACGAACTTATCAATTAATGTATCAAGAAGAATGTATTCTTTCAAATATGTATGTTGTAAAAATTTTTTCAATCGAAAATTGCTCCATATGATTAGACTACTATAGTAATAATTAATTAGCAAACTATGTTGAAAAGATAACAGATAAGATAATGGAAAAAATAAAATGGAATAAATTTACACTTAATTACTTTTAAATATTTACTAACCTTAACACTAAGATATTCTCCGGCGAAACAAAAGATAAAATTTTCCATTATTATGGCGCTGCAAGCAAGTGCGGTTTTCACTAGGCCCATGCCAATATTATTATCAAGAGACTGTGCGATTAAACGAGATATATATTGTCAGCTAAATTGAATAAATTTACGATATCGATTACTGCGCAACTGTACAGAATCTAAGATACTTACTGACATGACGAGGAGACCTAGGGAGCAGATGACTAAAGTATTCCAAAAAACTTGCATTAAAGCCATAAAGGAAAAGAGTTTGTCCACATTTTCGGAAAATGCGATGACTTTATTGTGCCTCTCGATCAACATTCCTATTGCATACTCAGAAGATCGATAATGGGCTATTTTGTCAGAAATATTTTCAAACCCTTGACGTATAATATCGATCTGTCCACTGGCATGAATTACCTAAAATATACTTAAGTATCTGCAAAGATTTCAAGTATTATGTTTAAAAAAGAAAATGCATTCTGGAGAAAATCTCCACCAAAATGGGAAGAAGAAAGCAAAACGTAATATCTTCTTGTATATTAATATAATAGCTGATTAAATAGATTTTAAAAAATTTTCCGACCAGTGATTAGTAATTATCCATATAATTAAATTGAATTTTACTAATAGTAGAATTTGTATAAAATAAAAATTCATTATTTGGATTCGACGGCAAGTAAAACTATATTAGTTCTCTCACGTGTGTATATTTAGAATGTGAGTCACAGAACGTTACAGAATTTTGCAAGACATACCAGAGTACAAATCAGCGCGTTCACAATAACAACCGTATACGTATTTAACATGGCATGTGTAAACAGAATGACGACTAGTAGCTCGTAGATCGGGGATTGCTCGGCCTCGGAGGAATACAGTAACTTTATAGGAAAAGGTCGCGAGGTATCATTGTCGCCTTTGGCCAAATGCACCATACTGATCGCGAAATCCCCCGCAAGATAGACAACTCCAGCGAACATGTAGAATCTCATCATAACATTCGTGCAAAAATGCGAGACGCTAGCTTTCGTCGTCATTACGTGCAAATCCTGCTCGATGCTCAGACATTCGCGCCAGTCAGTGTCCATATGGGCCAATATTTTGCGAACCACTCTGCAATGTGTCACTTTAATCCAATAAAGATATTACTCATGTTGGTATATTATGATGATTATTATGATATTATAATGATGCACGATGGTGCAAAAACTCAAAACGAGTTGAAGGAACTCAACATAATATTGTTTGACACAGTATCTTACCGGTCATTTTTCCAAAGTATTATCAGTTTCATTAATGTCAAAGTGTAATCAAAAGCCGCCGGCAAGCCGTCCACGAGATTTTGCAGCTCACCAGGCTTGCAGTACGTGAATACGTACAAATACTGAAAGTATTGCATGATCACTATGCTCGACATGTAAACCAGCCGGTTAATGGTAGCAAATGGCATGCCCGGCCACGCACCGAGAAACTGAAGACCGACCTTCAGCATCGGACTAATCGTGCTCATGCCTATCGCTTACCAACGATTCCGAGAATACACGGAGGAATTAAAATCGGAGAATGTACGGGACTCCCGTGCATGATAAACTGAAGGAGCACCGTCCAGTTTTTCAGGTGCATCCCCACGTGCTATGTCCCTACTTCGGCGACCTCCGATCAATCGTTATTATGCGTTGCGTGGTATAACAGTAAGTCTCGAGATAAAGCTCATTATCCGCGTGCATCCTGTAATTCCACCAACGTTCTGAATAATGCTTTACGATCGAGCATTGTAAAAAAATTTACACGTATGTATCTACGAGAGGTGGCCGGTTTTTTCCGTGAATTGCCTCCACAATGTGATGTCGTCGACAAGAAATGAGTGATCTTTGCATTTTAATGCCTATCGAGGATTATTCAACGTACGGTGACCCGGAAAAACAACCGTAATTTTGCATTAGTTATTCTAAACGTATGGAACTGAATTAATACGGGCGACCACGAGTCTTGAAAAACATAAACGAAGAGGAATATTATTTCTCCTTTGCTATAGAAGCAAACGAATAATGACGAATAATTTTCATAAATACTACGGAGAAATGCGTCTTCCGGTGTGCACGTAAGAAGTATCAAGGAAAAAAACTTGAATCGTGTGGGTTATATAGAAGCTTAGTGGAGACACAGGCAACGTAAAGATACTGTCCGAGCTGTGTGGAAGTGCACATACACTTCCCGAAGAAATTCAATTTCCAAAGAAATTCAATGCTAAATACGTTGTAAGACTACATTATATTTCCTAGATAAAATATTTTAATATACAATATAGTAATAAAGCAATAGAAAAGATATTTATTTTATTAAATATAAATATTTATAGATATTTATTGCATTAAATATAAATCGGGATAGTATTACCTACAAATTCTCGATTACATATTGTATCTGCATCAAGATTTAGCCTAAGCTTATTTATTATATCACTGATAATTTCTCTAAATTTTCAGCTCATACTAATAGTATTTTTTAAGATTAACACTGCTGTACAATAGTTTTAACTCATATCAGTACATTGCATGCAAGACGGACACATATGACGCCGACGTTTTTATGATCTAAAATATGTTCAAACAAATTATTATTTAAGGAGGTTCATGTACTCTATATGTAAATGATATATTAATCAGAAGAAGTTCGAATTACTAAACAGTTATAGGAGTTATCAAGAGAAGTTTGCAAGCTTACACTCGTGAAAACTTCTAACGATAAATTCGCCATTCCTCCGGCTGTGACACTTAGTTGTTTCTGAGATCTCATAATTACGAATAATATATTTTTACACTCATTAGATGATATGTTGTACCATAAAGAATCATATGCGGCATCAGCGACTGATCTACTCTGAGAGCAATGTAACAAATAGAAATTGAAGTAAAATAGCACTCCCCTTTATTAGAAAAATTAAATATTTGCAGCGTATAAGTTTCATAAAAGTTTTTAATACAATGAGAAATAACTATATATATCACGAATCCTTACATAATAATTAGTGTGCAACTTGAACGAAACAAGGAAGTGAAGGAGCATTACTATTTCAGCTTAATAATTAATACGAACTTATCAATTAATGTATCAAGAAGAATGTATTCTTTCAAATATGTATGTTGTAAAAATTTTTTCAATCGAAAATTGCTCCATATGATTAGACTACTATAGTAATAATTAATTAGCAAACTATGTTGGAAAGATAACAGATAAGATAGTGGAAAAAATAAAATGGAATAAATTTAAACTTAATTACTTTTAAATATTTACTAACCTTAACACTAAGGTATTCTCCGGCGAAACAAAAGATAAAATTTTCCATCATTACGGCGCTGCAAGCAAGTGCGGTTTTCACTATGCCCATGCCAATATTATTATCAAGAGACTGTGCGATTAAACGAGATATATATTGTCAGCTAAATTGAATAAATTTACGATATCGATTACTGCGCAACTGTACAGAATCTAAGATACTTACTGACATGACGAGGAGACCTAGGGAGCAGATGACTAAAGTATTCCAAAAAACTTGCATTAAAGCCATAAAGGAAAAGAGTTTGTCCACATTTTCGGAAAATGCGATGACTTTATTGTGCCTCTCGATCAACATTCCTATTGCATACTCAGAAGATCGATAATGGGCTATTTTGTCAGAAATATTTTCAAACCCTTGACGTATAATATCGATCTGTCCACTGGCATGAAGTACCTAAAATATACTTAAGTATCTGCAAAGATTTCAAGTATTATGTTTAAAAAAGAAAATGCATTCTGGAGAAAATCTCCACCAAAATGGGAAGAAGAAAGCAAAACGTAATATCTTCTTGTATATTAATATAATAGCTGATTAAATAGATTTTAAAAAATTTTCCGACCAGTGATTAGTAATTATCCATATAATTAAATTGAATTTTACTAATAGTAGAATTTGTATAAAATAAAAATTCATTATTTGGATTCGACGGCAAGTAAAACTATATTAGTTCTCTCATGTGTGTATATTTAGAATGTGAGTCACAGAACGTTACAGAATTTTGCAAGACATACCAGAGTACAAATCAGCGCGTTCACAATAACAACTGTATACGTATTTAACATGACATGTGTAAACAGAATGACGACTAGTAGCTCGTAGATCGGGGATTGCTCGGCCTCGGAGGAATACAGTAACTTTATAGGAAAAGGTCGCGAGGTATCATTGTCGCCTTTGGCCAAATGCACCATACTGATCGCGAAATCCCCCGCAAGATAGACAACTCCAGCGAACATGTAGAATCTCATCATAACATTCGTGCAAAAATGCGAGACGCTAGCTTTCGTCGTCATTACGTGCAAATCCTGCTCGATGCTCAGACATTCGCGCCAGTCAGTGTCCATATGGGCCAATATTGTGCGAACCACTCTGCAATGTGTAACTTTAATCCAATAAAGATATTACTCATGTTGGTATATTATGATGATTATTATGATATTATAATGATGCACGATGGTGCAAAAACGCAAAACGAGTTGAAGGAACTCAACATCATATTGTTTGACACAGTATCTTACCGGTCATTCTTCCAAAGTGCTATCAGTTTCATTAATGTCAAAGTGTAATCAAAAGCCGCCGGCAAGCCGTCCACGAGATTTTGCAGCTGACCAGGCTTGCAGTACGTGAATACGTACAAATACTGAAAGTATTGCATGATCACTATGCTCGACATAAAAATCAGCCGGATAATAATTGCGAATGGCATATCCGGCCACGCACCGAGGAACTGAAGACCGATTTTCAACGATGGACTAATCGTGCTCATGACTAATACCTGTCAACTATCTAGAGGACACGCAGAGACAGAAAAATCGGAGCATACACGGGGCTCTCGTGTGTAGTAAATTGAAAGAGTATCATCCTCCGAGTGCACTGTCCTCCAAGTGCACCCCCACGTATTACGACCCTACTCAGGTAACTTTCGATCAATCGTTATTATGTGCTGCGGGGTATAACAGAAGGTCGAGATAAACTTCATTATCTACGTGGACTTCCTGTAATTTCGCCATCGCTCTGAACAATGCCACCTGATCGGGCGTCGAAAAAAAAATTACGCGTGTGTCTCTGCGAAAAGTTCTCGGTTGATTTCCGCAAATTACTTTCACGACAATGTGCTATCGTCGACAAGAAAAAGTGATCTTCGCATTTTCTATGCGCACTGAAGATTATTCGTAAGCGTACTCAGAGGAGCGATTATAATGCGGGGCATTAGTTATTCTAAGTGAACGGATCTGAATTACATGCGTGACGAGACTTGAAAGAAATAAGCGAAAGGAAGACATTGTGTCTGCCATTCTAAAGATGAATAACGAATAATGACGAGTAATTTTCATAAATGCGAAAAGTATGTTCCAGTCTGTATGTATGAAGTATCAAAGGAAAACCTGAGTCGTATAGGTATACATAGTAGTATAGTAGGTATACATAGTAGGTATACTTAGTGGAGATATTTGCAGTGTAAAAAAGCTATTTGAGCAGTTTGGAAACACATATACGCTTCCCAAAGAATATTAAATGCTAAACACGTTGGATATGACGCAAAACTACATTATATTTTCTAGTTAAAATATTTTAATACACAATATGATAACAAACTAGGAATAAAGTATTTATTTTAATTAATATAAGCAGCGATAAGGTGTAACCTACAAGTTTTTGGTTACATTATATATATATATATATATATATATATATATATATATATATATATATATATATATATATATATATATATATATAT
>NW_022639483.1:2179530-2193223 GCF_010583005.1 Odontomachus brunneus | reverse complement strand
TATATATATATATATATATATATATATATATATATATATATATATATATATATATATATATATATATATATATACATTAAGATTTAACTTACTATTATCTATATATATTGATAACAACTTCTCTAAACTTTTATCTTATAACTGTTATAACTGTTATAGCTGTTTAGAATTAACGTTACTGTATGATTGTTTTAAATCATATCAGTACATCGCATGCAAGACTGACATATATGACATTGATGTTTTCAATATCTAAAATACATTCAAACAAATTATAATTTGCAAAGTGGTCCATATACTCTATATGTAAACGATATATTTTATGAACCAACATTGAAATTAATAAAAAAAATTTCGAAGCACTAAAACGTTACAGGATCAAGGAAAGCCTATATGCTTACTTTCGCGAAAAGTTCTAACGATAAATTCGCCATTCCTCCGGCCGTGATAGTTAGTAGTTTCTGTGCTCTCATGATGATTAATAATATTTTTTTACTCTCATTAGACGACATGTTGTACCATAAAGATTCATACGCGGCATCAGCGAGTGATTTACTCTGGGAGAAATGCAACAAAAATTGAAAATGGTATCCGCCTTTATTAGGAAAATTAGATACAGTGTTCGCAGAATATAAAGTTTATAAAAAGTTTTAAATACAATGGAAAATAATTTTATATGTTATGAATCCTTGCATGATAATTAGCGTGCAATTTGAATGTAAAAAGAAGTAAAAAGACTTTTTCATTTTAACTTAATAATGAATATAAACTTATTGATTAATATATGAAAAGGTACGCACATGTTCAAATATGTATGATTTAAAACATTTCCAATAAAAAATTAGAGTGAACCAAACTACTAGTAAATTTGACTACTACCATGAATAATTAGTTATCAAAACAAATTGATGAAAAAATAATGGATATGATAACGGAAAAAATCAGATTTACACTTAACTAATTTTAGATATTCACTAACCTTAAGACTAAGATATTCTCCGGCGAAACAAAAGATAAAACTTTCTATCATTACGCCGCCGCAAGCTACTGCGGTTTTCATTAGGCCCATGCCAGTATTATCTTGAAGAGACTATGACATTAAACGAAATAGGTGTCGTCAGCTAAGTTAAATCAATTACGATATCGATAACTGCACAATTATACAAAAACTGAGATACTCACTGATATGACAAGGAGTCCTAGGATGCAGATGACTAAGGTATTCCAAAAAACTTGCATCAAAGCCATAAAGGAAAAAAGATTGTACATATTCTTGGAAAATGCGATGACCTTGTTATGCTTCTCGACCAACATTCCAATTGTACACTCACAAGATTGATAATAAGCTATTTTGTCGGAGATAATTTTAAACTCTTGATGTATAATATCAATTTGTCCGCTTACATGAAGTACCTAAAATATACTTAAGTATCTGCAAAGATTCCAAGTATCATGTTTAAAGAAGAAAATGCGTTCTGGAGAAAATCTCCGCCAGAAGGGGAAGAAAAAGACAGAACGTAATATCTTCGATATGTAAAAAGGTAATGTAAATATGTATAAAGGTACCAATTTTCGGACATATATCTAATTTTTTATATTCTTATTGTTTAGGTTTTCAAACAAGAATATTTAAAATTTAACATAAAATATATTTACATACTTAATATTAGTACATATATTTTATGTTGAATGTTAAATATTTTTATCTAAAGACTTAAACAAAAAGGGTTTCTTAGATTATATACGTGTCCGCACATTATATCAAGTAGTAATTGACTAACACAAATTTGGAAATCTTTCAGCCAATGATTAGTAATTATTTATACCTTTAGATTAAAATTTACTGATCCTCGAATTTGTGTAAAACATTTATAAATTAGATTGGACGGCAAGTAAAACTATATTACTCCTCCCATGTGCATATTTTTGGGATAAGTCCCGTTAAAAAATTTTGCAAGACATACCAGAGTGCTAATCAGTGCATCCACAATAACAACTGTGTACGCATTTAACAAGACATATGCAAACATGATGACGACTAGTAGCTCGTAGATAGGGGATTGCTCGGCCTTGGAGGAATACAATAACTTCACGGGGAATGGACGTGAAGTATCATTGCCGCTCTCAATCGAATGCATAATGTCAATCGCGAAATCTCCCACAAGATAGATAATTCCGACACTCATGTAGAAACTCATCATAACGTTCGTGCAAAAATGCGAGATGCTAGCTTTCGTCGTCATTATGTACAAATCCCGCTCGACCCTCACGCACTCGCGCCAATCAGTGTCCATATGGGTCAATATTTCGCGAACCAAGCTGCAATGTGTCACTTCAATCCAATAAAGATAATATTTATATTGGCGTTATCATGATGCACGTTGGTCTCTCAAACGCACAAAACAAGTCGGAGCAACTTAACATCGCGTTGTCTGACGCGGTATCTTACCGTTCATTCTTCCAAAGTGTCATCAGCTTTATTAACCTCAAACTGTAATCAAAAGCCAACGGCAAGCTGTCCACGAGACTTTGCACCTCGCCTTGCTTACAGTGTGCAAATATATATAGATACTGAAAGTACTGCATAATCATTATGATCGACATAAAAATCAGCCGGATAATAATAGCGAATGGCATATCCGGCCACACACCGAGGAACTGAAGACCGATCTTCAGCAACGGACTAACCGTGCTCATGACTAACACCTATTAACTATCTAGAGAAGATACGGGGAGACAAAAGTGGCATGCACGGGGCTCTCGTGTATGGTAAACTGAGAGAGCACTGTCCCCCACGTACTAAGTCCCTACTCCGGCGACTTTCGATCAATCGTTATTATATGTCGCGTGATATAACAGTAAGTCGAAATAAACTTCATTATCTACATGGACATCCTGTAATTCCGCCAACGTTCTGAACAATACCACCTGATCGGGCATCGAAAAAAATTTACGCGTATGTCTCTGCAAAAAGTGGTTGATTCTTTTCCGTAAATTACTTCCATGACAAGAAAATCGTCGACATGAAAAGATGATCTTCGCATTTTCTATGCACATCGAAGATTATTCCTAAGCGTGCGCAGAGGAGTGATTATAATTTTGCAATAGATATTCTACCTGAACGGAACTGAATTACATGCGTGATGAGACTTGAAGGAAATAAGCAAAAGAAAGAGATTGTGTGTCTTTCATTTATTAGTTTTGAGTAACGCATGACGTGTAATTTTTATAAATGCCACAGCGAAAAATATTTTTCAGTCTGTATGTATTAAATAGCCAAAAGAAGACCTTGGATATGCTATAAAGCTACATTATATTTTCTAGTTAAAATATTTTAATATACAATATTGTAACAAATTAGTAATAAAGTGTTTATTTTAATAAATATTAGCAATGATAGTGTTTATTTTAATAAATATTAGCAATGAATGCAATCTGCAAATTCCAGATTACATTTTTTATCTACATTAAGATTTAGCTTACGATTATCTATATTTATTGATAACAATTTCTCTAAACTTTCAGCTTGTACTAATAGTATTGTTTAGGTTTAACGTTACTGTATGATAGTATTAAATCGTATCAGTACATCGCATACAAAACTGACATATATGACATCGATGTTTTCAATATCTAAAATGCGTTCAAACAAATTATTATTTGCAAAGTGGTTTATATATTCTATACGTAAATGATATATTTTATGAACCAACACTGAAATTAATAAAAAAAGTTTCGAAGCACTAAAATGTTACAGGATCAAGGAAAGCCTACATGCTTACTTTCGCGAAAAGTTCTAACGATAAATTCGCCATTCCTCCGGCCGTGATACTTAGTAGTTTCTGTGATCTCATAATTATTAATAATATTTTTTTACCCTCATTAGACGACATGTTGTACCATAAAGATTCATACGCGGCATCAGCGAGTGATCTACTCTAAGAGCAATGTAACAAAAATTGAAATAAAATGATATCCGCCTTTATTAGAAAAATTAGATAGTGTTTGCAGAGTATAAATTTTATAAAAAGTTTTAAATACAACGAAAAATAATTATATATAAATAATAATTATATATATTATGAATCTTTGCACGATAGTTGATATGCAATTTGAACTGAACAAGGAAGTGAAGAGATTTTTAATTTCAATTTAATATGAATTTATCAATTAATATATAAAGAAGTACGCATATGTTCAAATATATATGTTGTAAAATTGTGTCCAATAAAAAATTGCACTAAACTAGACTATTAGTAAATGTGACTACCGTTAACAATTAGTTATCAAAATAAATTGGTGAAAAGATAATGGATAAGATAACCGAAAAAATTAGTTTTATATTTAATTAATTTTAGATATTTACTAACCTTAAGACAAAGATATTCTCCGGCAAAACAAAAGATAAAACTTTCTATCATTGCAGCGCTGCAAGATAATGCGGTTTTCACTAAACCGATGCCAGTATTATCTTGAAGAGACTATGACATTAAACGAAATAGTTGTTGTCAGCTAAGTTAAATGAATTACGATATCGATAACTGCACAATTATATAGAAACTGAGATACTCACTGATATGACGAGGAGTCCTAGGGAGCAGATTACTAACGTATTCCAAAAAACTTGCATCAAAGCCATAAAGGAAAAAAGTTTGTCCATATTCTCGGAAAATGCAATGACCTTATTATGCTTCTCGACCAACATTCCTATTGTACACTCAGAAGATTGATAATAAGCTATTTTGTCAGAGATAATTTTAAACTCGTGATGTATAATATCGATTTGTCCGCTTGCATGAAGTACCTAAAATATACTTAAGTATCTGCAAAGATTCCAAGTATCATGTTTAAAGAAGAAAATGCATTGTGGAGAAAATCTCCGCCAGAGGGGGGAGAGAAAGGCAGAACGTAATATCTTCGATGTGTAAGATAAAGATTTCCAGACACGTATCTAATCCTGGACATTCTTATTGTTTTGGTCTTTAAACAAGAGTACTTAAGTTTTCAACATAGAATATATTTATATACTCAATATTTGTACATATATTTTATGTTGAATGTTTAAATATTTGTATTCAAAGACTAAAACATAAGGAGTATCTACGATTATGTACATGTCTGAACATTCGTACTTTTATTTTATATCAAGTAATAATTAACTAACGAAAATTTAAAAATCTTTCACTCAATAATCAATAATTATTCGTATCTTTAGATTCATACCTTTAGATTCATACCTTTAGATTAAAATTTACTGATCCTCGAATTTGTGTAAAACAAAAATTTATAAATTAGATTCGACGGCAAGTAAAACTATATTAACCTCCCAATTATATTAGTCCTCCCATGTGTATACTTTAGGGATGTGAGTCCCGTTAAAGAATTTTGCGTGACATACCAGAGTACTAATCAGTGCATCCACAATAACAATTGAATATGTATTTAACAAGGCATGTGCAAACAGGATGACGACTAGTAGTTCGTAGATCGGCGATTGCTCAGCCTCGGAGGAATACAATAACTTCATGGGAAATGGTCGTGAAGTATCATTGTCACTCTCAGCCGAGTGCATAATATTAATCGCGAATTCCCCTACAAGATAGGTAGTTCCGACGATCATGTAGAAACTCATCATAATGTTCGTGCAAAAATGCGAGACACCAGCTTTCGTCGTCATTATGTACAAATCCCGCTCGACGCTCACGCACTCGCGCCAATCAGTGTCTATATGGGCCAACATTTCGTGAACTACTCTGCAATGTGTCACTTTAATCCAATAAAGATACTATTCATGTTGGCGTTATCATGATGCACGTTGGTTCCTCGAACGCAAAAACAAGTCGGAGGAACTCAACATCGCTTTATCTGACGCGGTATCTTACCGGTCATTCTTCCAAAGTGTCATTAGCTTTATTAACGTCAAACTGTAATCAAAAGCCAACGGCAAGCCGTCCATGAGACTTTGCAACTCGCCTTGCTTGCATTGTGCGAATATATATAAATACTGAAAGTACTGTATGATCACTATGCTCGACATACAAATCAGCCGGATAATAATAGCGAATGGCATATCCGGCCACACACCGAAGAACTGAAGACCGATCTTCAGCAATGGACTGACCGTGCTCATGACTAATTAGAGAAGACACGGGGAGACAAAAAGGGCATGCACGTGGCTTTCGTGTATGGTAAACTAAGAGAGCATCGTCCTCCAAGTGCTCCCCTACGTATTACGTCCCTACTCCGACAACTTTCGATCAATCGTTATTATGTGCCGCGTGGTATAACAGTAAATCGAGATAAACTTCATTATCTACATGGACATCCTGTAATTCCGCCGACGCTCTAAATAATGCCTTCCGCGCGTAGAAAGTAAAGTTATACGTGCGTCTGTTCGAACAGTGGCATAATTTCTTTTGTTGCAAATTTTCCACCACATCATGGTGCCATCGGTAAAAAACGAGTGATGCTCGCGGTCTCTACATGCATAAGAGACTACTTAATGTGCGGTGACTCGTTCGTTGGACGACCGTAATTCTACATTAATTATTCTAACAGAACGGAACTATGTTACGTGCGTGGCAACAAGTCTTGAAAGAAATAAACGAGGGAAAACATTATGTTTCTCCCCCTGACGAGGGAGCTATCGTGAGTAATGGCGAGTAATTTTCACAAATGCTACGCAGGACGATGTTCTCGAACTGCACATGTAGCAGAAGTCTCAAAATTAAAAAAGTTTTAACCCACCAGGAAGCCTAGGTACAGGTAAATGAAAATGTCGTAAAAATCGTACGCGCACAGAATTTCCGGGGATGACCCTAATGACAAATTGCACGTTAGATATGGCATGATGATATGAAACTTTTTTAGATAAAAGTATTTTTATATGGAGTATAGTTTACCATGATATATGAAAGCATTTATTGTTTTATATTAAACATAAACATAGTCGTATAATCGGCAAATTTTCTATTACATCTTGGATTTATATAAAAATTTAGTCTACGATGATCTTGTATAGTTTCATAAATAACAATTTCTAAACATTCGTGTACTATTTACGCCATTTAGGTTCAACGTGGACCTGCTAAGATTTATAGTGATATCAATACATTGCATACAAGACAGACACATATGACGCTGACGCTTTCATGATCTAAAATAAAAAATAAATTGTAATTAAGAATATCCATATATATATATATATACATAAAGCAATATATTTTGTAGCAAGCATTGATATTAACTAAAAAAAAACTGCACAAACTTACACTCGCGAAGGCCTCTAACGATAAATTAGTCATTCCTCCTGCCGTGATATTCAGTTGTTTCTGAGATCTCATAATTACGAATAATAAATTTTTACTCCGTTTAGGAGTCATATTATACCACAAAGAATTGTACGCTGCATCGGCGAGTGATTTACTCTGAGAGCAATGCAACAAATAAAAATGAAGTAAAATGATATTTTCTATTATTAAAAAAAATTATGATCAGTGTCCATAACCTATAAGTATTTTGAAATATTAATAATCCAATGAAAAATACATACATAAAAAATTTTCCATTCATTTCAAGATAAATATATTTTAAAATATATATGTTATAACCGTTTTCAATTAAACAAAGAACCGAGCTATTATGGCTAATAATGAACTAATAATGATATTAGATTGCGCAGGAAAATTATTTAATATTATTAATAATATTTTATTCACTAACCTTAAGACTTAGGTATTCTCCAACAAAGCAAAAGAGAAAAACTTCCATTACTATAGCACTATAGGCGAATATGGTTTTTAATAGACCGATACCAATTTCTTTACCAGACTGTTTCATTAAACGACAAAATGAATTACACTATAGATTATTGCGCACACATAAAGATATTGCAATACTTACTGCCATAAGGACAAATCCTAGGGCGCAAATAACTGTGGTATTCAAAAGAATTTGTATTAAAGCTACCAAGGAGAAAAGCTTACTGACATTCTCCGAAAATGAGATGATTTTATTGTGTTTTTCGATCATTATTCCTATATTATGCCCAGAAGATCCGCAATAGGATACGTTCTCGGAGAAAGCTTTAAACTCTTGACATATGATATCGATTTGTCCGCTCGCATGAAGTACCTAAAATATACTTAAGTATCTGCAAAGATTTCAAGTATCATGTTTAAGGAAGAAATTATGATGGATATCTCGAGTAAAAAGGGGGACAAGAAATAACAGAGCGGAAAAAAGAGAAAGCAACATATTATATTTTCTTATATAGTATATAGCTGATAATTTAATTATAAGTATCTCCTGATCAGTGATCAGTAAATTTTTTTTTCTGACCAAGTTTGAGGCGACATCAAAGTACGAAAGCAAGTTTCGCTAATTATGATCGATGGTAACTAAAGTTATATCACTTCTGCCGCAAACGATACTTCTAGGTCGTGAGTCGATTCTTCAGAGTTCTGCGAGACGTACCAGAGTAAAAATCAGCGAGTTTACAACAGTAACCGTTAACATGTTAAACATAGCGTGCACAAACAAGGCGGCGAAGAGTAGCTCATAGATCGGCGATTGATCTGTGTCAAAGGGAAAGAGTATCTTCATAGGAAACGGTCGCGTGGTATCATTGTCTCCCTCTGACTGTTGTACGATTGCAATCGCGTTATTGCCGATGTAGTAAATCGCAGCAGCAAATATGTTGAAACTGAACAAAGCATTCGAGAAAAAGTGCGCGACACTGGCTTTCGCCGTCATCAAGTGCAAATGTTGATCGACGTTCACGCACTCACGCCAATCTGTGTCCATGCCAGTCAGTATTTCGCGAACAACGCTGCAATGTTTCATTTTAATCGGACAAAGATACTTCGTATGGTAGCGTTATCACCACTTACGGAAAATTATAAAACGCCACATCAATTAATACTTAGACAATGCAATTAATCAAAGGACTAGCGTGGTATATATTCAGAAACGATCTCGTTCCCCGAGCGCGTAGATGAGTTTGACAAAATCGAAATCGCATTTTCTGACACGATATCTTACCGACGATTTGTCCAAAGAGTCATCAGCTTGACAGCCGATAAACTAAATTCTAAAGTTGTCGGCAAGTTGTCCATAAGATCCTGCACCTCGTCGAGCTTGAAGTGCGCGAATAGGTATAGATATTGAAAGTACTGCACCACAATTAAGCTCGACATGAAAACTAGTCGGCGAACGACGACGTATCGCATGTCCGGCCACGCGCAGAGTAATCGAAGGCCGATTCTCAGCGACGGACTAACCGTACTTGTGAATATCATTCGTTAACGATCCAGAAAGTACACGGAGAAATGAAACTCAGACTATGCACGGTAAACTGAGAGAGCATCGTCCAATCCTCTAAGTGCATCCTCACGTGTTACGTCCCCACTCTTATGACCACCGATCAATCGTTATTATGTGTTCCGTAGTATAACAAGAAGATCCGAGATACAGCTCATTATTTGTATGTTCCTCTTTTAATTCCACCGGCGCTCTAAATAATGTGTACTAACCGCATTTCAGGAAAAAATGTTATGTCCCCTCGCATAGATGTCAGTCTTCCCTCTTTTCTTTTTTTCGAAAATTTCTCTTCACGATAATCATCGACAAAATGCGAATGTTTCTTTCATTTTCTACGTGTACCGAAGACTATTAAATCGTCGGCTGCATTAGATATTCTAACAGAACAGAACTGTATTACATCTCATGGTCACGAATCTTAAAAGAATAATTGGGGAGCATGCATTTTGTCTCTCCTCTTGTGACCAGAAGCGAATAGCGAATAATGGCAAGTAATTTTAATAAATGCTACGCAGAATGGCGTTCTCGAGCTGACATGTGGCACAAGTCTCAAAAGTAAAAAAACTTTAATTCATTGGAGTTCGAAGGGACTTAGTTATAGATATAGGTAGATGAATATGACGAAATCGTGCATGCGTAGAATTTCTTGGGATGATTAAAATGGCATATTGCGTAGTAGTATGACGCTGTGAGATATTTTTGGACGAAAATATTTTAATAATCATTATAGTTAACAAACTTATTCTTGTACAAAAAAGCATTTATTGTTTTATGTTAAACATAAGGACTGGTTGTGTAATCAGTATATTTCTGATAATACTTTGGATTTACACCAAGATTTAGTCTATGATAATCTTGTATAGTTTTATTGATAACACAGTTCCTAAACTTTCATGTACTATTTACGCTATTTAGAATTAACGCTGACGAATTAACTGCCTGAATTAACTGCTGCTGAATTAACGCTGCCTGCTAAGATTTACAGTGATATCAATACATTGCATACAAGACAGACACATACGACGCTGACGCTTTCATGATCTAAAATAAAAAATAAATTATCCACAAAAACATGCATACAAGTATATATGAAGCAATATGTTTTGTAGCAAGCAGTGATATTAACTAGAAAAAGTGCAAAGGGCATCGAGGATATTTATAAATCAAGAAAAATCGAGAAACTTACACTCGCAAAAACTTCCAAAGATAAATTTGTCATTCCTCCTGCCGTGAAAGTCACTTGTTTTTGAGATCTCATAATTACGAATAATACATTTTTACTCTGATTAGGAGTCATATGATACCATAAGGAATTGTACGCTGCATCGGCGAGTGATTTAGTCTGGGAGCAATACAAGAAACAAAGATTGAAGTAAAATGTCACTTCTTTCATATTAAAAAGATCATAAGTAGTCTATGGCTCATAAGTATCATAAAATATTAATAATTCAATAGGAAATACATACACACATATACACATATCACGAATTTCTGCAAGGTAAGTATAGTATACCTTAACGAAATATGCAAATAAAAAAACTTCCATTCATTTGAATGTATTTTAAAGAAAATATGTTGTAACCATTTTCAATCGAGTATTGCTCCAAACAACCGAGCTATTATAGTTAATAATGAACTATGATATTAGATTGCGCAGAAAAATTATTTAGACTTAATAATATTTTGATGTTTACCAACCTTAAGGCTTATGTATTCTCCAACAAAGCAAAAGAGAAAAACTTCCATCATTATGCCACCATAAGCAAATACAATTTTCAACAGATCGGCACCAACTTCTTTACCAAACTATTTCATTAAATGATTAAAAAGACAAAATGAATTACGGTATCGATCATGGCGCACACGTAAAGGTACTGCAATACCTACTGCCATAAGAAGGAGTCCTAGTCCGCAAATAATTGCGGTATTGAAAAAAATTTGAGTCAAAGCTACCAAGGAGAAAAGTTTACCGACATTCTGCGAAAATGAGATGACTTTATTGTGCTTTTCGATTAATATTCCTATAGTATGTCCAGAAGATCCGCTATAAGATACGTTCTCGGAGAAAGCTTTAAACTCTTGATATATGATATCAATTTGTCCGCCTGCATGAAGTACCTAAAATATACTTAAGTATCTGCAAAGATTTCAAGTATCATGTTTAAAGAAGCAATTGCGCTATGATGGATATCTCGAATAAAAAAAGAGAATAGGAAATAAGGGAGTGAAAGAAAGAGAAAACAGCATATTATATTTTCTCATATAATATATAATTGAGTATATAATTTAATTTAATTATAAATATCTCCCGATCAGTGGTCAATGAATTTTCTCTTTTTCTGACCAAGTTCGGGGTCATATCAGAGTAGCAAAGCAAGTTTCGCAAATCATGTTCGATCGTAACTAAAGTTATTTAAAGTTAATTATTTCTGCCGCAAATGATGCTTATAAGTCGTGAGTCGATTCTTCAGAATTCTGCGAGACATACCAGAGTAAAAATCAGCGAGTTCACAACAGTAACCGTGAACATGTTAAATATCGCGTGCACAAACAAGGCGACGAAGAGTAGCTCGTAGATCGGCGTTTGCTCAACTTCAAAGGGAAAGAGTATCTTCATGGGAAACGGTCGCGTGGTATCATTGCCCCCCTGCGACTGTTGTATTATTGTAATCGCGGTATTGTAAATCGCTAGGTAGTAAATCGTAACGGCGAATACGTTGAAACTCAACAAAGCGTTTGAAAAAAAGTGCGCGACACTGGCTTTCGCTGTCATCAAGTGCAAATGTTCATCGACTTTCACGCACTCACGCCAATCTGTGTCCATGCCAGTCAGTATTTCGCGAACAATGCTGCAATATTTCACTTTAATCGGATAGAGATACTTTGCGTGGGAGTGTTATCACCAATTACACGAAATTATAAAACGCCACATCAATCAATACATAGACGATGCAACTAATCAGTGGACTAGCGTGGCACACATTCAGAAACGATCTCATCCCTCGAGTTCGTAGACGAATTCAAGGAAATCGAAATCGCATTTTTTGATACAGTGTCTTACCGGCGATTCGTCCAAAGAGCCATCAGTTTGACGGCTGATAAACTGTAATTTAAAGTCGTCGGCAGGTTGTCCATGAGATTCTGTAGCTCGTCAAGTTTAAAATGCGCAAATAGATATAGATATTGCAAGTACTGCATCACAATCATACTCAACATAAAAACTAATCGGCGAACGACGACGTATCGCATGTCGGGCCACGCGCAGAGTAATCGAAGGCCGATTCTCAGCGACGGACTAACCGTACTTGTGAATATCATTTGTTAACGATCCCTAATATGCACGAATGAAACTCAGACTATGCACGGTAAACTGAGAGAGCATTGTCCAATCCTCGAAGTGCATCCTCATATGCACCATCCCCACTCCTATGACCATCGATCAATCGTTATTATGTGTTCTGTAGTATAACAAAAAGTTTAAGATGATTATTTGTAAGAACCTCTTTTAATTCTTTGCATATTGACCGTACTTGAGAGAAAAATGCTCAGTTTCCTTGCGCAGATGTTAGTCTTCCCACTTACCTTTTTTTCGAGAATTTTCCTTCACGACAATGCTATATCATCGACAAAAAGCGAATGTTCTTCGCATTTTCTGAGCTTATCGAGGACTTTTAAACGTCGTCGACTCCATTAGATATTCTAACAGAACGGAACTATATTACACGCGCAACCACGAGTTTTAAAAGAGATAATTGGGGAAAGTACATTGTGTCTCTCCTTATGCGATCAGAAGCGAATAGCGAATA
This sequence comes from Odontomachus brunneus, assembly GCF_010583005.1. Taxonomy (NCBI): domain Eukaryota; kingdom Metazoa; phylum Arthropoda; class Insecta; order Hymenoptera; family Formicidae; genus Odontomachus; species Odontomachus brunneus. The sequence goes on along the minus strand of NW_022639483.1, from coordinate 2,180,096 downwards.
ATGGCAAGTAATTTTAATAAATGCTGCACAGAATGGCGTTCTCGAGCTGCACATGTGGCAGAAGTAAAAAAGTTTTAATCCACTGGGGTTCGGAGAAACCTAACTATAGGTACAGGTAGACTAAAATGTGGAAATCGTACATACGTAGAATTTCCGGGAACGATTCCAATGACAAATCCCACATTGGATATAGTATATTACAAAATAATTTTGGATCAAAATATTTTAATATGTATTAGGACCTTAACTTAGTTTCCGCCCAAAAAATACTGAGAAAAAGCATTTATTGTAAAAAATTTATTTAAATTATTTCAATGAAAGAATTTTCCATCACTTTCTACAACTTTTTGCCATCTTTCTGGCAACTGGGCGATACCATCTCGATAAAACGATGTTTGTTTCGAAGCAATCCATTCGTCCACCCATTCTCGCACTTCTTCAACATTTCGGAAGCGTGTACCACTCAAGCCGTGCTGCATCGATCTGAACAAGTGGTAATCAGAAGGCGCTATGTCTGGTGAGTACGCTGGGTGAGGAAGAGTTTCCCATTCGAGCTGCGTCAGTGT
>NW_022639483.1:2144168-2173441 GCF_010583005.1 Odontomachus brunneus | reverse complement strand
TTTTTTTCAAATCAAAATAGTGCAAAAGCACATGTCGAAAAAACACTTTATCGCGTTCCATTTTTCACAAAGCAAAAGAAATTGTTGTTTAGGAAAATAATTGTGTATGCTGACTGAATGTTATCGAGAAATGTCGAAATTAATCACAAACTACCTGTTTCGTTAGTAATGACTACTAGAACTGTTTGCATTGCCATCTAACATTTGCGGGCGGAAACTAAGTTAAGGTCCTAATAGTATAGTTAACAAAGATACAAAAAGGCATTTATTGTTTAATATTAAACATAAGCATAAGTTGTATGAAAAAAAAAAATCGGCAGATTTCTGACTATATTTTGAATAAAAATTAAGTCTACGATTATTTTGTATAATTTCATTGACAACACAGTTCCTTAATTTTCACGTACTATTTACGCCATTTCGGATTAATTGTGACCTGCTAAGATTTAAGACTGATATCAATACATTGCATATAAGACGGATACATATGATGCTGATGCTTTCATGATCTAAAATAAGACATAAATTATTAACACAAAAACAAGCATACATGTATACATGAAATGATATATTTTGTACCAAGCAGTGATATTAGAAAAAGTGTAAAAGACATCGAGTATACTTATAGATCTAGAAAAGTCGCCAAACTTACACTCGTGAATGTCTCCAACGATAAATTTGTCATTCCACCTGCCGTGATGTTCAGTTGTTTCTGAGATCTCATAATTACGAATAATAGCTTTTTACTCTGATTAGGAATCATATTATACCATAGAGAATTGTACGCTGCATCCGCAAGTGATTTACTCTGGGAGAGTATTAAAATGTGCAAATAAAAAAACATCCACTCATTTTAAGATAAATGTATCTTAAAACATGCATGTTGTAAATGTTTTTAATTAAATATTGTTTCAAACAACAGAGCTATTACGACTAATAATAAACCATAATATTAAATTGTGCAGGAAAATTATTTATATCTAACAACATTTCGATACTCACTAACCTTGAAACTTAGGTATTCTCCAACAAAGCAAAAGATAAAAACTTCCATCACCATAGCACTATAAGCAAATATGGTTTTCAACAGGCCGATACCAATTTCTTTATCAGACTGTTTCATTAAACGATCAAAAAGACTGAATGAATTATGATATTCATTATCGCGCACACGTAAAGATACTGCAATACTTACTGCCATAAGGAGGAATCCTAAGGCGCAAATAACTATGGTATTCAAAAGAATTTGCGTCAAAGCTACCAAGGAGAAAAGTTTACCGATATTCTGCGAAAATGAGATGACTTTATTGTGCTTTTCGATCAATATTCCTATGGTATGTTCAGAAGATCCGCAATAGAATGTGTTCTCGGAGAGAGCTTTAAAGTCTTGACATATGATATTGATTTGTCCGCTCACATGGAGTACCTAAAATATACTTAAGTATCTGCAAAGATTTCAAGTATCATGTTTAAAGAAGCAATTGCGTTATGATGGATATCTCGAATAAAAAAAAGAATAGGAAATAGGAGTGAAAGAAAGAGAAAACAGCACATATTTTCTCGTATTGTATATAACTGATAATTTAATTATTAAAATCTCCCGTTCAGTGATCAAAAAATTGTCTCATTTTCTGACCAAGTTCAAGGCGACATCAGAGTATGAAAGCAGGTTTCGCAAATTATGATCGATGGTAACTAAAGTTATATCACTTCTGCCGCAAATGATACTTCTGAATCAATTCGTCGCAGAATTCTACGAAACGTACCAGAGTAAAAATCAGCGAGTTCACAACAGTAACCGTTAACACGTGAAACATTGCATGCACAAACAAGCCGACGACAAGTAGCTCATAGATCGGTGATTGGTCAGTCTCAAAAGGAAAAAGTATCTTCATAGGAAACGGTCGCGTGGTATCATTGTCCCCCTCCGACTGTTGTATGATTGCAATCGCGTTATTGCCCAAGTAGTAAAGCGCACCGGCGAATGCGTTGAAACTGAACAAAGCGTTCGACAAAAAGTGCGCGACACTGGCTTTCGCTGTCATCAAGTACAAATGTTGATCGACGTTCACGCACTCACGCCAATCTGTGTCCATGTCAGCCAGTATATCGCGAACCACGCTGTAATGTTTTGCTTTAATCGAATAGAGATATTTCGTGCGATGGCGCTATCACCTCTCACGCCAAATTATAAATCGCCACATCGATTGATACTTAGACAGTGCAATTAAACAGGTGACAAGAATGGTACACACTCAGAGACGATCTCGTGTCTCGAGCGCGTAGACAGATTCGCGGAACTCGAAGTCGTACTTTCTGTGACATAGTATCTTACCGGCGATTTGTCCAAAGAGTCATCAGCTTCACGGCTGTTAAACTGTAATCTATAGTCGCCGGCAAGCTGTCCATGAGATCCTGCAGCTCGTCGAGCTTAAGGTGCGCGAAGAGGTACAGATACTGAAAGTACTGCACCACAATTATGCTCGACATGAAAACTAGCCGGCGAACGACGATGTATCGCATGTCCGGCCATGCGCAGAGTAATCGGAGACCGATTCTTAGCGTCGGACTAACCGTACTCGTGAATACCATTTGTTAACGATTCACAGAAAGTACACGGTGAAATAAAACTCAAACTATGCACGATGTTCTGGTGTACGGTAAACTGAAAGAGCACCGTCCAATCCTCCAAGTGCATCCCCACGTGCTACGACCCCACTCCTGTGACTACCGTTCAATCGTTATTATACGTTCCGTAGTATAACAAAATGATGAGATGTAGCTCATTATTTGCAGGTACCTCTTTTAATTCCAGCGGCACTTTGAATAATGTGTACTGACCGCACTTCAGGAAAAAATGTCCCCTCATAGATGTCAGTCTTCCCTCTTTTTTTTTTTTTCGAGAATTTCTCTTCACGACAATGCTATACCATCGATAGAATGCGAATGTTCCTCGCATTTTCTACGTGTGCCGAAGGCTATTAAACGTACGCCAACTGCATTAGATATTCTAACAGAACGGAACTGTATCGCACGCATGGCCACGAGTTTTAAAAGAAATAATTGGGGGGAGCACATTGTATCTCCTCTCTTATGACCAGGAGCGAATAACGAGTAATAGCGAGTAATTTTTATAAATGTTACAAAAAAGCAAAACGTTCTTCGGGATGTATATGCAACAGGAGTTTAAGAATTATAAAAAAGTTTCCGCCGATTAGAGTTGCTGTAGAAGCTTAGTTACAGGTAAAATGCGAGTGATTTTCGCAATTTCTGTGTGTGTAGTGTACGTAACAAAGCAACAAGAAAAGTCATTCATATTCGATTTTATATTAAATATAATTAGAGAATATCTGCGTTGTAATAAAGCACTTGTAAGCCAATATGGCTTGATAGAAAATTATATATCTATTGACCACACATAATCAGACAGTAATTTAAGATAGTGCTTATTATTTATCAGGCTATACCATAAATGCATCAAACTATATATCCGACGGTGTATTAAAATGAAGTTCATATCGTCCACTAAACTATAATAATCGCTTTGTCAGTTTTACATTCTTTCATGCATCACGATGTAACAATAGAAAAGAAAAAACGAAAAAGCCATTTTCCATATATTATGAAGATTATATTTAATACGTGCAAACACGGCTGAGTGATCGCAATTACGTACTAGGCGTTCAAACCGATTAGGCTTGTATGGTAATCGTAATTGTTGAAAGAGAAATGATCGAGGGAAGGAAATATTATGGCTCCTATGTGCTGAGAAGGGATAAGGTAATAACGAGTAACTTTTCTTCATGTTTTAGTAGTTGATTCTCTGCCGATCATATCTCCAGCAAAATTATCGAAAGTAGAAGGACCAGAATCGACTAGATATGAGTGGGAGACTACTTGAAAGCACAAGCAGCGAGAAACTTAAACTATGCAGAGATACTCAAGCTTCCGATGAAAGTCCAACAGAAAATTTCTTGGATATGATGCGGACTATACATCCACGTTATTATTTTCTAAGTAAAAATATCATAATATGCACTATATAACAACGCGCAAAGCAAAAGCATGAGGTATTTATTGCATCTTATTAACTATAAGCTCAGATTCTGTAACCATCTAATACCTGACACTTTGAATCAGTATCAAGATTCAATATACAATTATTACCTAGTTTCATTGATTACAGTTTCTAAATTGTCAACCTTTACTAATTACATTTATCGCTAATATTGTCATTCTATAAGTTTTAAACAACGTCAATACATCGCATTCAAAACGGACATATATGACGCGGACGCTTTCATGATCTAAAACAAACGAATTGTCATCCGCAAAGGTATGTATATTGTAACAAGAGTTGACATTTATTAGAAAGAATACAAAGAATAAAATAGTTATACACTAAATAAAGCCCACCTACTTACGCTGGTGAAGGCTTCCAACGATAAATCCATCATTCCTCCAGCCGTCATGGTCAATTGCTTCTGAGACCTCATAATTATGAATAATATATCTTTACAATGACTGGGCGCCATATTGTACCATAAAGTTTCATATCCTGCATCGCCGAGTGATCTACTCTAGGAGCAATGCAACAAACAGAAATTCAAATAAAATGACACTTTAGATTATCAGAAAAATTAGTAACAGTTTTTCATTTATAAGCACTACAGAATATTTATAATACAATCCAGAATAACGATACATGAATCTTTGCATGATTAATATAGTGATGTATATGTACAATTATTATATATTGTATTATTATATGTTGTGTGTATGCTGTTTCTTTATTTGAACGTAAAATAGAAATAAAGAAAAACTTACAGAGACTAAAGTACACATTAATATCAATATATATTAAAATACATATATATTAAAAAATGTTTACGCTATAATAATTTTTTAATAGATATTGTCTTAAATAAACTGCTATTGTCATACATTAATTATCAAATTAAACAGCACAAGAAAATTATTTATATTAAATAATCACTAACCTTAAGGCTTAGGTATTCTCCAACAAAACAAAATGTAAAAATTTCCGCTGTTATACCGGCGTATGCAAATACGGATTTGAACAGACCAACACCAGCTTTATTATGAGACTATTTCATTAAATGATCAGAAAAACTAAATTAATTATCGATATTAATCACTGCACGCTCATGTGGACGCTCACTGCCATACTCACTGTTATAAGGAAGAGTCCTAGGAAGCAGACTACTAAAGTATTACCAAAAACTTGTATCAGAGCTATGAAGGAGAAAAGCTTGTCAACATTCTCAGCAAATGTGATGACTTTATTGTGCCTGTCGACCAGCATTCCTGTTGAAAAACGTGGAGATCCATAATTCATCATTTTCTCAGACATATTTTTCAATTGTTGACATATGATTTCGATTTGTCCGCATGCATGAAATACCTAAAATATACTTAAGCATCTGCAAAGATTTCAAGCATTCTATTTAAAGAGAAAACATATTTTAAAGAATCTCGATTATATAGAAAAAGAAGGAAAAGATGGAATGCAATGCATTCTGCCCTTCTCATTCGCCAAGTGTTTGTGTGTCATTCATTATTGATTATACAAGTCTTTCTATCGGTTGCCAGTAAACTTTCAGTCATCTAGATCGAATATAGAATATTGCCAGAGAGTTGGTATAAAAACATATTTAGCAAATTATATTAAATCGCAAATCTCTTATCGAAATTTTTAGATTGTGAGTCAAATGATGGTCACACCATTTTGCAAAACATACCAGAGTAAGGATCACACCGGACAGAACATTAACGATAATTATTGTCGACATTCCGTGCAGAAACAAGATGAAGACAAGCAGCTCGTAAACCGGTGATTGCTCGGCCGCTGAGGGGAACACTACCCTCACGGGAAACGGTCGTGAAGTAACATTGTTGCCCTTCAGCATGTGCACTATAGCAATCGCATTTTCGCCACCGAAGTAGAGCAAACCAGCAATAGAGTTCAAAGCCAACAAGCCGTGTGCGCAAAAACTGGAGATGTTAGCTTTCGTCGTCATTATGTGCAAGTGCTGATCGACTTTCACGCACTCGCGCCAATCAGACTCTATAGTGGCCAGTATTTCACGAATCACGCTGCAATTTGTCGCTTTAATCGGATAGAAATACTTCTTGAGCCGTGCCATTGCTACTTCTCTATACTAGGGATTATATACCGCGGTATCAACTAATATTTAGAGAGCGTAATTACTAATTGCAGTTTCGCTTTAAAGAAGATCAGCGAACGAATGGTTACCCGCTGAGAGATTCACCGTAACGATTCCATAACGATTTCGTGCCACAAGCACGCAATATCGGGAGAACCAGGAAAACAAAATCACGTTGTCACAGTATCTTACCGATCGTACTTCCAAAGTGTTATCAGCTTGACGGCGGTCAAAGTGTAATACATGGTCGATGGTATGCTGTCCAAGAGATTTTGTAGCTGGCTATACTTGAAGGTCACGTAAATGAACAAATATTGAAAGTACTGTATGACGACTAAGCTTAACACATAAATCAGTCGACGAACGTCGGCGTAGGGTACGCCCGGCCATACCGCGAATGCTCGAAGGCCGATTTGCAGCGACGGACAGATCGTGCTCGTGACTACCATCTGTCTACGGTTCCAAGGATATACTAGGAAGCAAACGTCGGAGCATGTACGATACTCTAGTAAACGATAAACTGAGAGAGCACCGACCAATCCTCCAAGTGCATCCCCACATGCTACGTCCCCACTTTAATGTTGGCGGATCAATCGTTGTTCGAGAGCGAGATTAATTATTTAGCGTTAGGCAATCGAACGTTCGAGAACGTTCGCTCGCCCGCTATCATCGCTATGGGCTCGCGCTAGCCGCAGCGCGAGTCCACTTTTTTTTCAGCACTGATTTCGCTGGTTGTCCGCGGTTGCCATGCCGACCATACGCGCAAACAAACAAACATTCGCGCTTTTCTTCTCGCAAGCTAGATCGCTGCTGTTACCGTGCAGGCATTATTTGGAAATGATCTCGAAGATTCGGCAACCGCGACCAACCAGCGGGCGACTTGTCGCCAAGTGCTTTTTCTTTAAAAGCTGCCCTCGCCGACGGCGAGGGCAGTCCGTGCTTCGCAGCGATCAGTAAAGGAGCACGTCTCGATCAGCTGAGAAACAGCTAATCTTCAGCTCCGGCTATCTCAGCAAACGCGTCGCGTCTCAAATCGGTCCGCCAGCTATCTTATCTGTAGCGGGACTGAGCGCTCCGTTGCAATTGCAATTCCTTCGACGCGGAGGAGCAGCGCCGCGACGCCTCTCGAGCGCCGAGAGCCGATCTCTCTCTCTCTCGGGCCAGCTCCGCTCTCTCGAACGCGAGTTAGCGACCGTTGTTACTCGCTTGCCGCTCGCGCCGTTAGCGCGCTATCGTGCCTCAATTTTGTTTGTTCTGTGAATACTTGTGCGTGATTATTGTGCACCGACTGCGTGATTACGATACTACGAGAAAGGGTCCGTTCGACGGTTCGCGGACGCGGGCCAGGGTCGTAGAAGATTTCCGTCCGCGGAGAGAGAATCGCTCTCTCAACAAGATTTCCGTCCGCGGAGAGAGACCCTCTCTCTCAACAAGATCTCCGCCGCGCTCGGCTGACCCAGCCGTCGGCACTCGAAGATTTCCGTAGCGAACCAGCTGGCCGTCGAACTGCTCCCTCGGACAGTGGTCGGTTCATCAATAAAGTGTTTTCCAAACCAACTGCTGAGTTGTTCAATTCGCTCTCCTACCTCACCGCGCCCTGCGCTGGGCGCAATCAGCGCGTCAGCTCGCTGCCCGACGGGAGCTCAGCCCGTCGGATCCGCGACAATCGTTATTATACGTTCCGCAATGTAACAGAAAATCGAGAACTCATTACGTGCATGCAACATCATGTAATTCTGTAGGCGCATTAAATAATGCCATCTGACCGTACATCGAAAAAAAATTATTACGTTTCTCCTCCTGCAGATGTCAGTCTTCTCTCTTTTCTCTTTCTTTTTCAAGAACTTTCCTTCATCACCATGCTATACCTTCGATAAATTATAATTAAATTTTGCGTTTCCTGCTGATACCGAGACCATTAAACGTACTATGACTGCATCAGTTATTCCAACAGAACGGGACTGAATTATACGGCTGACTATGAGTTTTAAAAGAAATAAACGAAGGTAGAAAATTGTGGCTCCAGTGCAGTAGGGGTGTCTCAAGCGATCGTCAGTTCTTTTTCCTTCTTTTTTTTCGATAATTCTCCTCAGCGATGACATTATACCATCGATGAGAAGCGAGTAATCCTCGCATTTTGTACATGTTCCGAGGACAACGTTCGATGGCATTTGTTATTCTAACGGATAAGAATTGAATTGCAGGCGAGTATTAAAAAAAGCAAACGGAGGAAATACATTGTATTTTCCTTTGTTCACGATTGAATAGCCAATAATGACGAGTAATTTTCATAAAAGTTATGAAGAACAGCGTTCTTTGGAATGCACATGTGGTAAGAGTCTCAAACGAAAAAAATTCTGAACAACTTGATTCGCTGTAGAAAATTAGTTATAAATAGTCAGTTAAAATCAGTCATACTTTTCTATTGCTTTATGCCGCATAATACAAAGAATACATCTCATAATCCACTAGAAAGTTTAATACAATTTGTCTCCGCTCATGTGTCTATTGATCAGTTGCATTTGAAAAATATTTCGAGATAACGCTTGTAATTTGCCAGACGGTCCTATAAATTCATTAAAATCATATGTCCGACCGCGCATCCGAAAAAGTTCGTATCACGCGATAAATGGTAATATCTGCTTTGCCAGTTGTTTCATACACTTTGTTCCAGCGATGCTACAAAAAAGGAAATGAAAAAAACGAGCGACTATCTCTTTCTTCATATATCCTGTATATATCCTACTACTTAATGGACGGAAACGTGGTTGAATGATCGCAATTACGTATTAGACATTCAAACCGATCGGGTTTGCATTGTAACCGTGGTTATAAAGCTTTTGTAAGAGAAATAAAGAAGAAAGAGAGAGAGAAAGAAAGATTTTATTTTTCGTCTATATTGAGAAAGCGTAAAATAATAACGGACAATTTTCTTCGATATTTGAGTGAGTCAATCTTTTGTCGAGTGTATAAATAGAAATATGAAAAATAAAAAACATGAATCGATATAAATTTAAACTTGTTGCAAGCATAAGCGGCAAAAAATGCTATATGGACTGTGCAGAGATATTCAAATTTCCGATGAAGATCCAACGGACTATACTCTAAATATCTATTACTATATTCTAAATAAAAATATTATGATATACAGTATATAACAATGCGCAAAACAACAGAATAAGGTATTTATTGCATCTTATTAATTATAAGCTTAAATTCTGTAACCATCTAATACCTAACACTTTGAATTGATAACAAAATTTAATATACAATTATTATCTAGTTTCATTGATTACAGTTTCCGAATTGACAACCTATACTAATTACGTTAATTATCGCTAATGTTGCCATGCTATAGTTTAAAACGATATCAATACATCGCATTTAAAACGGACATAAATGAGCAAGAGGCTTTCATGATCTAAAACAAGACAAAACGAATTGTCATCCGAAAGGAGGAGCATATTATAACAAGGATTGATATTAATTGAAAAGAATACAAAGAATCAAATAGTTATACGTCAAGTAAAACCCACATACTTACGCTGGTGAAAAGTTCTAAAGATAAATCTTTCACCCCTCCAGCCGTCATGGTCAGTTGCTTCTGTGACCTCATAATTATGAATAATATGTCTTTACTCTGACTAAGCGACATATTGTACCATAAAGCTTCGTATCCTGCATCGCCAAGTGATCTACTCTAAGAGCAATGAAACAAACAGAAATTTAAATAAAATGATATTTTATTTTTATTTTAAATAAAAACAAAATTTTTTATTTTAAATAAAATAATATTTTATTTTATTAATAAAAAAATTACTAACAGATTTCGCCTATAAACAACACAATATACTTATGATACTGTGGGATACTCTTTTAAGTTGGTAAAATGATATTTAATTTAAAAGTCGTTGTTCCTAGATAAATTAATTCATCAAATGCAAGTGGGATTTGCTGAGATTCGACTTTGCTTTTCTCGAATTGATACCTCTCGATGCTTTCACTACTCGCTCTTTTTTCCTACTCATGGTGACGGAACAAAAACTTCGCTCCTTCTCACTCGTTTCGCGACTCGATTCTCCTCTATTTTACAAATTTGCGTCTCCACGTCTCCGTCACAACTATACTATATTTGTTTTTTCAACATTTTATATTCCAGATATCGTTTTGCCTCCAATCATGTGATATCCATATAATATCATCGTGATCATACCGATAAGAGTAAGAAATTAATACAAGAAACTAAATAATACAAGTGAAGTTATACGTGTCGTTACATTACAAGCGTTATATTTGCGATTGTTACTTTTAAAAATTATCACAATACACTCAACAATAACGACACACAGATCCTTACATAATTACTATAGTGACGTATGTATATATGTTGCGTGTATGCTGTGCGTGTGCACCTTTTTTTAAATAATTTACAATTTAAAAAAGACTTACATTAGCAAAAGTCCAAGCTAATATCAATATATATTAAAATACAGGTATATTAAAATGAGTGTGCTGTAATCATTCTCGAACATATATTGTCATTGAAATTGCTATGTTTTAAAATTAATTATCAAGTTAAGCAGCATGAAGAAATTATACTAAATTATCACTAACCTTAATGCTTAGGTATTCTCCAACAAAACAAAATATAAAAATTTCCGCCATTATGACGGCATAACCAAATATGCCTTGAAACAGGGCCACACCACTTTCATTATGAGACTGTTTCATTGAATAATCAGAAAAACTAAATTAATTATCGGTACAGATCACTGGAAGCGCATGAGAACGCTGCGATACTCACTGTCATAAGGTAGATTCCCAGGAAGCAGACTACTAACGTATTGAAAAAAACTTGCATCAAAGATATGAAGGAGAAAAGCTTCTCAATATTCTTAGCAAATGTGATGACATTATTATGCCTATTGACCAGCGTTCCTGTTGAAAAACTTGGAGATCCATAATACATCATTTTCTCAGAGATATCTTTCAATTGTTGACACATGATTTCGATTTGTCCGCATGCATGAAATACCTAAAATATACTTAAGTATCTGCAAAGATTTCAAGTATTCCGTTTAAAGAGGAAATCTCGATTATAAAAAAAAAGAAGGAAAAAGCAGAATGCAATGCACTCTCCCTCCTCCTCCTCCGCCATTTCTAGTAATCCATTACTATATTATACAAATCTTTTTATCGATTGCCAGTAAACTTTCAGTCATTTATATCGTATTTGGAACATTGCCACAGAGTTGGCGTGAAATCGTGTTCAAGATATTATATTTAATGGTAAAGAACGCTACATTAGATTTCCCTCATCGACGCTTTCAAATTGTGAGCAAAATGGTTATAGCATTTTGCAAAACGTACCAGAGTACAGATCAGACCGGTCACAACATTAACGATAACTGCCGACGACATTCCTTGCAAAAACAAGATTATGACAAGCAGCTCGTAAACCGGCGATTGCTCGGCCGCTGGGGGGAACACCACCATCAGAGGAAAAGGTCGTGTAGTAACATTGTCACCTTTCAGCTTGTGCACTATAGCCATTGCGTTGTCGCCTCCAAAGCAAAATAAGCAATCGATCGAGTTGATAATCAACAAGCCATGTGCGAAAAAACTCGAGATATTAGCTTTCGTCGTCATTATGTGCAAGTGTTGATCGTCTTTCACGCACTCGCGCCAATCAGTCTCCACAGTGGCCAGTACTTCGCGAATCACGCTGCAATTTGTCGCTTTAATCGGATAGAGATACTTGTTGAAATGATGCTTTATCACTTCTCTATACGAGGGATCATATACCACGACGGTAACTAATATTTAGAGACCGTAATTTCTAATTGCGGTTTCGCTTTAACGAAGATCAACGTACGAATGGTTACTCGCTGAGAGATTCTGCAACGATTTCGCCCCGCAAATACGCAATATCGGGAGATTAAGGAAAACATAAAATCACTGTTATCTGCCATAATATCTTACCGATCATATTTCCAAAGTGTTATCAGCTTGATGATGGTCAAAGTATAATACAGAGTCTGCGGTATACTATACATGAGATTTTCCCGTTCGCCATACTTGAAGGACACGTATATGAACAAATATTGAAAGTACTGTATGAAGATTAGGCTCAACACGTAAATCAGTCGGCGAACGTCGGCATAGGGCACGCCCGGCCACACGGCGAATGCTCGAAGGCCGATTTGCACCGACGGACTGATCGTGCTCGTGACAACCATCTGTCCACGGTTCCAAGGATCTCCCAGGAAGCAAAAGTTTGAGCATGCACGATACTCTAGTACACGATAAACTGAGGGACCATCGACCAATCCTCCAAGTGCATCCCCACATGCTACGTCCCCACTCCAATGGCCGTGGATCAATCGTTATTATGCTTTCCGCAATGTAGCAGATAATCGAGATATAACTCATTATGTGCATGCAACGTTTTGTAATACTGTCGTCGCTTTAAATAATGCCTTGTGATCGCGCATTGAAAAAGATATTACATGTTTCCTCCTGCAGATGTCAGCCTTCTCTCTTCTCTCTTTCTTTTTCAAGGACTTTCCTTCACCATCATGCTATACCTTCGATAAATTATGAGTAATTCTTGCATTTTCTGCTGGTACTGAGACTATTAAACGTACAATGACTGCGTCAGTTATTCCAATTGAACGGGATTGAATTATACGACTGAATATGAGACTTAAAAGAAATAAACGAAGGCAGAAAATTTTTCCTCCAGTGTAGTACGGATGTCTCAAACGATCGTCAGTTCTTTTTTCATCTTTTTTTTTGATAATTTTCCTCAGCGATGACATTATACCATCGAAGAGAAGCAAGTAATTCTTGCATTTTCTAGATGCGCCGAAGACAACGCTCGAATGCATTAATTATTCTGACAGAAGGGAATTGAATTGCACACGTGGTCATGAATTTAAAAAAAAAGCAGACGGCGGGAGTACATTGTGTCTTCCTTTAACCACAATTAAATAGCCAATAATGACGAGTTATTTTCATAAATGTTATGAAGAACAGCGTTCTTCGGGATACATATGTGGCAGGAGTCTCAAAAGAAAAAAATTCTGGTAAACTTGACTGGCAGTAGAAAATTAGTTACAAATACAGTGAGTTAAGATCATTATCGTCATACTTTTCTATTGCTCTGTGGTGCATAATACCAGGAATATATCTCATAATCCTCTAGAAAATTTAATACAATTCATCTCCACTCATGTGTCTATTGATCAGTGGCAATTGAAAAGTATTTCTAGATAAAGCTTATTATTTGCCAGACTGTCCTATAAATTCATTAAAATCATGTGTCCGACGTGGTGCACCCGAACAAAGTTTGTGTCACGCGATGAACGATAATAGCTGCTTTGCCAGTTGTTTCATGCACTTTCTTCCAGCGATGTTACAAAAGAAAAATGTTAAAAAAGGAAATGAAGAAACGAGAGACCATCGCTTTCTTTATATATCCTGTATATATTCTACAGCCTGTTTAATGGGCGGAAACGTGGCTGAATTATCGCAGTTGCGTATTAGACATTTAAGCGCGATACGATTTGCATTATAACCGTGGTTATGAGGCTTTTGTAACAGGAATAAAGCAGGAAGAGGGAAAAAAGAGAGGGAAAGAAGTTTTTATTTTTCCTCCATATTGAGGAAGCGTAACATATTGGGAGTGTGCATTAATTTTAAAGGATTTTCAAGAAATGGCGTAACTAGTGCTATATCACATCGGGCCATATTGTTGCTACCTTCATGTGAAAGCACCATCATGTGGCTTTAGTTTTTAGTATGTATCATTTTGCCGAAGTGTAACCAACATTGTTTTTTTGAGCATTGAACATGTCGAATTTTGTGCCAACAAAACGCAATTTGCGGGAAGCTTTGCCTTTTTGCTTCCATTTGAAGAAAAATGCTGCTGAAAGTCAACGAATGCTGTCGGAAGCTTATGGTGATTATACTCTATCGATTTCAACATGTGAGTACTTGTTTCGACGCTATAAAAAAGGTGATTTTGACACGAAAGGCAAAGAACGTCCAGGCCAGCCGAAAAAGTTTGAAGATGAGAAAGTGGAAACTTTACTCGATCAAGACCCGAGACCCAAACGCAAGAAGAACTTGCCGAATCATTAAATGTTGATCGATCAACGATTTCCAGATTGGCCATTTGAAGGCCATTGAAATGATTCAAAAGCAAGGAAATTGGGTGCCGTACGAGTTGAAGCCGAGGGACGTTGAAAGGACAGATCGCAAAATGTCCTGTGAATTGTTGCTTCAAAGACCCAGAAAAAAAGTTTTTTGCATCGTATCGTGACGGGTGATGAAAAATGGATACACTACGATAATCCGAAGCGCAAAAAGTTATGGTGCAGGCCAGGCGAACCATCAACATCGACGACAAAGCCAAATATTCATGGCGCCAAGCTCATGCTCTGTAATTGGTGAGATCAGGTGGGTGTAGTGTATCATGAGCTATTCCAATCTAACGAAACCATCACTGGGGACGCTACCAACAACAATTGATGCAATTGAGTCGAGCATTGAAGCAAAAACGGTCAGATTACGCGAAAAGATACGACAAAGTGATTTTCCAGCACGACAACGCTCGATCACATGTTGCGAAACCGGTCAAGGAAACGTTAGAAGCGCTTAACTGGGATATCCTACCACACCCGCGGTATTCTCCAGATATTGTTCCTTCCAATTACCACCTATTTCGATCGATGACTCATGGCCTGTCTGAGCAGCGCTTCCATTCTTATGAGGATATCAAAAAATGGATCGATTCATGGATAGCCTCAAAAGATGTGTCGTTCTTTCGACGTGGAATCCACCTATTATCAGCAAGATGGGAAAAAGTAGTGGCTAGCGATGTACAATATTTTGAATGATCAATTTATCACCATTTTTTCACAATAAAGCCGTATTTTTACCAAAAAATCCCTTAAAATTAATTACACTCCCAATAAAAACGGATAATTTTCTTCGATATTTGAGTGAGTTAATCTTTTGTCGAGTGTATAAATAGAAGTATGAAAAGTAAAAAAACATGAATCGTCTTGACATAAATTTAAAAAAACTTATTGCAAGCACAAGCGGCAAAAAATGATGTATAAACTGTGCAGAGATATACAAATTTCCGGTGAAGATCCAACTGATTCCTTGGTACTAGGCTAGACATCTATGTTACTATATTCCAAATAAAAATATTATAATATACAGTATATAACAACGCGCAAAACAACAGAATAAGGTATTTATTGCATCTTATTAATTATAAGCTTAGAGTCTGTAACCATCTAATACCTAACACTTTGAATCGGTAACAAGATTCAATATACAATTATTATCTAGTTTCATTGATTACAGCTTCTGAGTTGTCAGCCTATACTAATTATTACGTTAATTATCGCTAATGTTGCCATGCTATAGTTTTAAACGATGTCAATACATCGCATTTAAAACGGATATAAATGAGCAAGAGGCTTTCATGATCTAAAACAAGACAAAACGAATTGTCATCCGGAAGGAGGAGCATATTGTAACAAGGATTGATATTAATTGAAAAAAATACAAAGAATCAAATAGTTATACGTCAAGTAAAACCCATATACTTACGCTGGTGAAAAGTTCTAATGATAAATCTTTCATCCCTCCAGCCGTGATAGTCAGTTGCTTCTGAGACCTCATAATTATGAATAATATGTCTTTACTCTGACTAAGCGACATATTATACCATAAAGCTCCGTATCCTGCATCGCCAAGTGATCTACTCTAAGAGCAATGCAACAAACAGAAACTCAAATAAAATGATATTTTATTTTAGTAAAAAATTACTAACAATTTTTCGTCTATAAACAACACAATATATTTATGATACTGTGGGATACTCTTTTAGGATGGTAAAATGATATTTAATTTAAAGTCGTAAATTAAAAGTCGTTATTCCTAGATAAATTAATTCATCAAATGCAAGTGCGGCTTGTTGAGATTCGACTTTGTTTTTTTCGAATTGATACCTCTCGACGCTTTCACTACTCGCCCTTTTTTCCTACTCATGGTGACGGAACAAAAACTTCGCTTCTTCTTATTCGTTTCGCGACTCGATTATCCTCTATTCCATAAATTTGCGTCTCCACGTCTCCGTCCGAACTATATTGTATTTGTTTTTTCAACACTTTATATTCCAAATATCGCTTTGCATCCAATCATGTGATATCTATATGATATCATCGTGATCATACCGATAAAAATAGGAAATTAATACAAGAAAATAAATAATACAAGTGAAGTTATACGTGTCGTTATATTACAAGCGTTATATTTGCGATTGCTACTTTTAAAAATTATCACAATACACTCAACAATAACGACACACGGATCCTTGCATAATTACTATAGCGACGTATGTATATATGTTGCGTGTATGCTGTGCGTGTGCTCCTTTTTTTTAAATACAATTTACAATTTAAAAAAGACTTACATTGGCAAAAGTCCAATCTAATATCAATATATATTAAAATACAGGTATATTAAAATGTGCTGTAATCACTCTCGAACATATATTGTCATTGAAATTGCTATGTTTAAAAATTAATTATCAAATTAGGCAGCATGAAGAAGTTATTTATACTAAATTATCACTAACCTTCATGCCTAGGTATTCTCCAACGAAACAAAATGTAAAAATTTCCGCCGTTACGATGACACAACCAAATATGCCTTGAAACAGGGCCACACCATCTTCATTATGAGACTGTTTCATTGAATGATCAGAAAAACTAAATTAATTATCGGTACAGATCACTGGACACTCATGTGAACGCTGCGATACTCACTGTCATAAGGTAGATTCCTAGGAAGCAAACTACTAATGTATTGAAAAAAACTTGCACCAAAGCTATGAAGGAGAAAAGCTTCTCAACATTCTTAGCAAATGTGATGACATTATTATGCCTGTTGACAAGCGTTCCTGTTGAAAAACTTGGAGATCCATAATACATCATTTTCTCAGAGATATCTTTCAATTGTTGACATATGATTTCGATTTGTCCGCATGCATGAAATACCTAAAATATACTTAAGTATCTGCAAAGATTTCAAGTATTCCGTTTAAAGAGGAAATATATTTTAAAGAATCTCGATTATAAAAAAAAAAATCTCGATTATAAAAAAAAAAGGAAAAGGCAGAATGTAATGCACTTTCCCTCCTCCTCCTCCGACATTTTTGGTAATCCATTACAATATTTCAGTCATTTATATCATATTTGGAACATTGCCAGAGAGTTGGTGTGAAGTCGTGTTCAAGATATTATATTAAATGGTAAAGAACGTTACATTAGATTTCCCTCATCGATGCTTTTAAATTGTGAGCAAAATGGTTACAGCATTTTGCAAAACGTACCAGAGTAAAGATCAGACCTGTCATAACATTAACGATAACTGTCGACGACATTCCTTGCAGAAACAAGATTAAGACAAGCAGCTCGTAAACCGGCGATTGCTTGGTCGCTGATGGAAACACCACCAGCACAGGAAAAGGTCGTGTAGTAACATTGTCACCTTTCAGCATGTGCACTATAGCCAACGCGTTTTCGCCTCCAAAGCAGAAAAAGCCTTCGATCGAGCTGATAATCAACAAGCCGTGTATGCAAAAACTCGAGATATTAGCTTTCGTCGTCATTATATGCAAGTGTTGATCGTCTTTCACGCACTCGCGCCAATCAGTCTCCACAGTGGCCAGTACTTCGCGAATCACGCTGCAATTTGTCGCTTTAATCGGATAGAGATACTTGTTGAAACGAAGCTTTATCACTTCTCTATACGAGGGATCATATACCACGGCGATAACTAATATTTAGAGACCGTAATTACTAATTTGCGGTTTCGCTTTAACGAAGATCTACGTACGAATGGTTACTCGCTGAAAGATTCCGCAACGATTTCGCCCCGCAAATACGCAATGTCGGGAGAATAGGGAAAACATAAAATCACTGTTGTCTGTCATAATATCTTACCGATCATATTTCCAAAGTGTTATCAGCTTGACGATGGTCAAAGTATAATACATGGTCTGCGGTATACTATACATGAGATTTTGTAGCTGGTCATACTTGAACGACATGTATATGAACAAATATTGAAAGTACTGTATGACGACTAGGCTTAACACATAAATCAGTCGGCGAACGTCGGCATAGGGCACATCCGGCCACACGGCGAATGCTCGAAGGCCGATTTGCACCGACGGAATGATCGTGCTCGTGACTACCATCTGTCCACGGTTCCAATGATCTCCCAGGAAGCAAAAGTTTGAGCATGCACGATACTCTAGTACACGATAAACTGAGGGGGCATCGACTAATTCTCCAAGTGCATCCCCACATGCTAAGTCCCCACTCCAATGGCCGTGGATCAATCGTTATTATGCTTTCCGCAATGTAGCAGATAATCGAGATATAACTCATTATTTGCATGCAACGTTTTGTAATACTGTCGTCGCTTTAAATAATACCTGCTAACCGCGCATTGAAAAAGATATTACGTATTTCTTCCTGCAGATGTCAGCCTTCTCTTTTCTCTCTTTCTTTTTCAAAAACTTTTCCTTCACCACTATGCTATATCTTTGATAAATTATGAGTAATTCTTGCATTTTCTGCTGGTACTGAGACTATTAAACGTACAATGACTGCGTCAGTTATTCCAATTGAACGGGATTGAATTATACGACTGAATATGAAACTTAAAAGAATTAAACGAAGGCAGAAAATTTTGCCTCAAGTGCAGTAGGGTCTTCAGCGATCGGCAGTTCTTTTTCTTTGTATTTTTTTTTTTGATAATTTGCCTCAGGGGCGCCATTATACCATCGATAAGAAGCGAGTAATCCTCGCATTTTGTACGTGTGCCGAGGACAACTTTCCACTGCATTAGTTATTCTAACAGATCAGAATTGAATCGCGCGCATGATCACAAGTCTTAAAAAAAATAAACGGTGGATGTACATTATGTCTTCCTTTGACCACAATCAAATAGCCAATAATGACGAGTAATTTTTATAAATGTTATGAAGAACAGCGTTCTTCGAGATACATATGTGGCAGGAGTCTCAAAAGAAAAAAATTCTTGTAAACGACTGGCTGTAGAAAATTAGTTACAAATACAATGAGTTAAGATTATTATCGTCATATTTTTCTATTGCTCTGTGGCGCATAATACCAGGAATATATCTGATAATCCACTAAAAAATTTAATACAATTCATTTCCGCTCATGTGTTTATTGATCAGTGGCAGTTGAAAAGTATTTCGAGGTAACGCTTATTATTTGCCACACTGTCCTATAAATTCATTAAAATCATGTATCCGACGGTGCACCGGAACAAAGTTTGTGTCACGCGATGAACGATAATAGCTGCTTTGCCAGTTGTTTCATGCACTTTCTCCCAGCGATGCAACAAAAAAGGAAATGAAGAAACGAGAGACTATCGCTTTCTTTATATATCCTGCAGGCTGCTTAATTGACGGAAACGTGGTTGAATGTTCGCAGTTGCGTATTAGACATTTAAGCCGATATGGTTTGCATTGTAACCGTGATTATGAGGTAACAAAATTAAAGGAGAGAGAGAGAGGGATAAAAAGGGAAGGAAAAGAAGATTTTATTTTTTCTCTATTTTGGGGAAGCATAAGATAATAACGGACAATTTGCTTCGATATTTAAGGACGTTGATCTTCTGTCGAATGTATAACTAAAAAAAGTACGAAATGTGAAAAACTTGTATCGAATAGACATAAATTAAAAAAAAATTTGTTACAAGCATAGGCGGCAAAAAGGTTATACTTGAACTGGGCAAGTATGCTTAAATTTCCGGTGAAAGTCCAACGGAAAATTTCTTGATATATCCACGTTATTATTTTTCATGCCAAAATATCATAATATGCATAATATGTTATATAACAACGCGCAAAACAACAGCATAAGGTATTTATTGCATCTTATTAATTATAAGCTTATACTCTATAACCATCTAATACCTGACACTTTGAATCGGTATCAAGATTCAATATACAATTATTACCTAGTTTTATTGATTAGTTTCTAAATTGTCAGCCTTTACTAATTACATTTACCGCTAATACTGTCATTCTATAGTTTTAAACAGCGTCAATACATCGCATTCAAAACAGACATATATGACGCGGACGCTTTCATAATCTAAAACAAAACAAAACAAATTGTTGTCCAGAAAGACGCATATATTGTAACAAGTATTAATATTAATTAGATGAAATACAAAGAATCAAATAGTTATACACTAAATAAAGCCGACATACTTACGCTGCTGAAGAGTTCCAACGATAAATCCGTCAATCCTCCAGCCGTGAAGGTCAATTGCTTCTGAGACCTCATAATTATGAATAATATATCTTTACTATTACTGGGCGACATATTGTACCATAAAGTTTCGTACCCTGCATCGCCGAGTGATCTACTCTAGGAGCAATGCAACAAACAGAAATTCAAATAAAATGACATTTTACTAAGAGAAAAATTTGGGACAGTTTTTCGCCTATAAACACCACAAACTATTTATAATACTGTGAGATCCTCTTTTATTATGATAAAATAATATTTAATTTAAAAGTCGTTCTCACATAAATTGATTTATTAAAGACGAGTGGTGTTTCTGGTGATTCGACTTCGCTTTATTTCTTTCGACGTTTTCGTTACTCGTTCTTTTTTTCTATATATGACGACGCAACAATAATCTTCGCTTCTTTTCGCTCGCTACGCGACTCGATTCTCCTCTATTTCACAACTTTGCATCTCCGTGTCTCCGTCCAAAACTCTATTATATTTAGTCCTTCAACACTTTACAACGATCGCTTGTCTTCAAACATGTGATATCCGTATGATATCAACATGATCACACCGATAAATATAGGAGATTAATAGAAGAAAATAAATAATACAAATAAAGTTATGTCGTTATATTACAAGCGTTATATTTGCCATTGCTAATTTTAAAAATTACCACAATACAATCAACAATAACGACATACGGATCTTTGCATTGTAATTATAGTGATGTACGTATATATGTCGTGTGTATGCTGTGCGTATGCTCCTTTTTTTTAAATACAATTTACAATTTAAAAAAGACTTACATTGGCAAAAATCCAATCTAATATCAATATATATTAAAATAGATATATGTTAAGACGTATGTGTTGTAATTATTTTTTACAGATATTGTCTCAAACGAATTGCTATGCTAACAAATTAATTATCAAATAAGGCAGCATGGGAAAGTTATTTATACTAAATAATCACTAACCTTTATGCTTAGGTATTCTCCAACAAAACAAAAGGTAAAAATTTCTGCCGTTATGGCGGCGTAACCAAATAAGCCTTTGAACAAGGCAATACCATCTTCATTATGAGACTATTTTATTCAATGATCAAAAAAACTACATTAATTATCGATGTTGATCAGTCTGGACACTCATGTGGACGCTGTGATACTCACTGTCATAAGGAAGAGTCCTAGGAAGCAGACTACCATGGTATTAAAGAAAACTTGCATCAGAGCTATGAAGGAGAAAAGCTTGTCAACATTCTTAGCAAATGTGATGACATTATTGTGCCTATCGACCAGCACTCCTGTAGGAAAATGTGGAGATTCACTACACATCATTTTCTTAGACATATTTTTCAGCTCTTGACATGTGATTTCGATTTGTCCACATGCATGAAATACCTAAAATATACTTAAGTATCTGCAAAGATTTCAAGTATTTCGTATTTAAAGAGGAAATACATTATAAAAAATCTCGACTATAACGAAAAAGAAGGAAAAGGCAGAATGCAACACACTCTCCCCATTACTTCTCCGCCATGTGTCTGGTAATCCATTAGTAAATTACAAAAATATTTTTATCAGTAAACTTTCAGTCACCTAGATCGAATTTTGAATATTGTCAGACAGTTGGTGTGAAAACATATTCAGGACATTATATTAAATTGCAAAGAATGCTACATTAGATTTCCCTCATCGACGCGTTTAGATTGTGAGCCAAATGGTCACAGCATGTTGCAAAACGTACCAGAGAAAGGACTAGACCGGATATAATATTAACGAGAAATGTTGTCAACATTCCATGCAGAAACAAGATTATGACAAGCAGCTCGTAAACCGGCGATTGCTCGGCCGCTGAGGGGAACACTACCCTCATCGGAAACGGTCGTGCAGTAACATTTTCACCTTTCAGCATATCCGCTATAGCCAGCATGTTTTCGCCTCCGAAGCAGAATAAGCCATCGAACGAGCTCATAATCAACAAGCCGTGTGCGCAAAAACTCGAGAGTTTAGCTTTTGTCGTCATTATGTGTAAGTGTTGATCGTCTTTCACGCACTCGCGCCAATCAGTCTCCACAGTGGCCAGTACTTCGCGAACCAGGCTGCAATTCGTCGCAATAATCGGATAGAGATACATCTTGAGCCGCGGCATTATCACTTCTCTATACGAGGGATCATATACCGCGGCGTCAACTAATATTTAGAGAGCGTAATCATTAATTGCAGTTTTGCGTTAACGAAGATCAGAGGACCAATGGTTACTTGCTGAGAGATTCCGTAATGATTTCGACACGCAATATCGGGAATATCGGAAAAATATAAAATCACGTTGCCTGTCACAATATCTTACCGATCGTACTTCCAAAGTGTTATCAGCTTGACGAGGATCAAAGTATAATACATGGTCTGCGGTATAGTATACATGAGATTTTGCAGTTCGCCATTCTTAATGATCATATATATGAATACATATTGAAAGTATTGTATGACGACTAGGCTCAACACGTAAATCAGTCGGCGAACGTTGACGTAGGGAACGCCCGGCCACACGGCGTATCTTCGAAGGGCGAATTGCAGCAATGGACTGATCGTGCTCGTGACTACCATCTGTCCACGGTTCCAAGGATATACTAGGAAGCAAACGTCGGAGAATATACGATTCTCTAGTACACGATAAACTGAGAGAGCACCGACCAATCCTCCAAGTGCATCCCCACATGTTACGATCCCCACTCCAATGGTGGCGGATCAATCGTTATTATGCGTTCCGCAATGTAACAGAAAATCGAGATACAACTCATTATGTGCATGCAACGTCTTGTAATTCTGTCAGCGCTTTAAATAATGCCATCTGACCGCGTATTGATAAAAAATATTTCGTTTTTCCTCCTGCAGATGTCAGCTTTCTCTCTTTTCTGTTTCTTTTCCAAGAAATTTTCTTCACCACAATGCTATATCTTCGATAAATTATGAGTAATTCTCGGATTTTCTGCTGGTACCGAGACCATTAAACGTGCTATGACTGCATCAGTTATTCCAACTGAACGAGACTGAATTATACGACTGACTATGAGTCTTAAAAGAAAAACGAAGGCAGAAAATTTTGCTTCCAGTACAGTAGGGATGTCTCAAGCGATCGTCAATTCTTTTTCCTTCTTTTTTTTTGATAATTTTCCTCAGCGACGACATTATACCATCGAAGAGAAGCGAGTAATTCTCGCATTTTCTACGTGCGCCGAGGACAACGCTCAACTGCATTAATTATTCTGACAGAACGGAATTGAATTGCACGCGTGGTCACGAGTTTTAAAAAAAGCAGACGGCGGAAGTACATTGGGTCTTCCTTTAAGATCGAATAGCCAATAATGACAAGTAATTTTTATAAATGTTATGAAGAACAGCGTTCTTCGGAGTGCACATGTGACAGGAGTCTCAAAAGGAAAAAAATTCTGGTAAACTTGACTGCCAGTAGAAAATTAGTTACAAATGCAGTGAGTTAAGATCAGTGTCGCCGTACTCTTCTATTGCTTTATGCCGCATATTACCAAGAATATACTTCACAATCATCTAGAAAGTTTAATACAATTCATCTCCACTCATATGTCTATTGATCTGTTGTAATGAAAAGTATTTCGAGGAAATGCTTGTTATTTGCCAGACTGTTTTATAAATTCATTAAAATCATGTGTCCAATCGCGCATTCGAACAAAGTTCGTATCACGCGATGAACGATAATAGCTGCTTTGCCAGTTGTTCCATGCACTTTCTTCCAGCGATGCTACAAAAAGGGAAATGATAAAACGAGTGATCACATCGATTTCTTTATATATCATGTATATATCCTGTTTAATAAACGGAAACGTGGTTGAACAATCGCAATTGCGTATTAGACATTCAAGCTGATCGGATTTGCATTGTAACCGTGGGTATGAGACTCTTGTAAAAGAAATAAAGGGGTGGAAGAGGTAGACAGAGAGAGGGAAAGAAAAATTTTATTTTTTCTCTATATTAAAGAAGGGTAACATAATAACAGGCAATTTTCATCGATAGTTTTGTAGGAATTGACTTTTTGTCGAGTATATAACTAGAAGTATAAAAAGTAAAAAATTGGAATCGACTAGACATAAATTTAAAAAAAATTGGTGCAAGCACAATTGTTGCAGCGGCAAAAAGATGCTATCTGAACTGATGCTCAAACCTCCAGTAAAAATTTAACAGAAAATTTCTTGGTACTAGGCTATACATCCACGTTATTATTTTCCAGATATCGTAATATGCAGCATATAAAAACGTGCGAACCAGCAGCATAACGTATTTAATGCATCTTATTAATTATAAGCTTAAATTCTGTAACCACCTAATACCTGATACTTTGAATCAGTATCAAGATTAAATATACAATTATTATCAAATTTCATTGATTACAGCTTCTAAATTTTCAGCCTACTAAATACACCATTTGTCGCTAATGTTGCCATGCTATAGTTTTAAACGATGTCAATACATCGCATTCAAGATGGACATATATGACGCGGACGCTTTTATGATCTAAAACAAGACAAAAGGAATTATCATCTAGAAAGAGGTGCATATTATAACAAGAATTGACATTAATTAGGAAGCATTCAAAGAATCAAATAGTTATACATCAAATACCAAACCCAAGTATCAAATCCACATACTTACGTTTGGTGAAGAGTTCGAACGATAAATCCGTCATTCCTCCAGCCATGATCGTCAGTTGCTTCTGAAACCTCATAATTATGAATAATATGTCTTTATTGTCACTTTGTACATACGTCGGCGTTATATTGTACTATAAAATTTCGTATCTTATATCGCCGAGTGATCTACTCTAGGAACAATACAAAAAACAGAAATTCAAATAAAATGACGTTTTACTTTAATAGAAAAATTAGAAACTGTTTTTCGTCTATAGGATCTTTTAGGATGGTAAAATGATATTTAATTTAAAAGTCGTTTTCCCACATAAATTGATTTCTTAAATACGAGTTGTGTTTGCGGGAATTCGACTTCGCTTTGTCCGAATTGATATCTGTCGACGCTTTCACTACTCGCTCTTTTTTCCTACACGTAACGGCGCGTTACAATGTAATAGAAAATTGAGATATAACTCATTATGTGCATGCAACGTCTTTTAATTCTATCGGCGCTTTAAATAATGCATTCTGATCGCGTATCGAAAAAAAAATTACATTTCTCCTCCGACAGATGTCAGCCTTCATTAATTTTTTTCTTTTTCAAGAATTTTCCTCCACCTACAATACTATACCTTCGATAAATTACATGTAATTTTCGCATTCTCTATTAGTATCGATACCATTAAATGTATAATTATTGCATCAGTTATTCCAACTGAACGGGACTGAATTATACGACTAACTATAAGTCTTAAAAGAAACAAACAAAGGCAGAAAGTTGTGCTTCCAGTGCAGTAGGGGTGTCTCGAGCGATCGTCGGTTTTTTCCTTCCTTTTTTTCGATAATTTTCTTCAGCAGCAGTATTGTACCATTGATGAGAAGTGAGTAATCCTCGCATTTTGCACGTGTGCCGAGGACAACATTCGACTGTATTAGTTATTCTAACAGAACGGAATTGAATTGAACACGTGAACATGAGCCTTAAAAAAAGCAGACGGTGGAAGTACATTTTGTCTTCATTTGACCACGATCGAACAGCCTATAATAATGAGTAATTTTCATAAATGTTATGAAGAACAGCGTTCTTCGGGGTGCACATGTGGCAGGAGTCTTAAAAGAAAAAAAATTCTAATTAACTTGACTCGTAGAAAATTAGTTACAATTACAGTCAGTTAAGATGAATATCGTCATATTCTTCTTTGTTCTACGCCGCATAATACCTTGAATATATCTCATAATCCATTAGAAAGTTTAATACAATTTATCTTTTCTCATGTGCCTACTGATCAGTTGCAATTGAAAAGTATTTCAAAACAGCGCTTATTATTTGCCGGACTGTCCTATAAATTCATTAAAATCATATGTCCGACAGCGCACCCGAACGAAGTTGGTATCACGCGATGAACAGTAATAGCTGCTTTGCCAGTTGTTTCATGCACTTTTTTTCAGCAATGCTACAAAAAAAAATGATAGAATGAGCGACTATCGCTTTCTTTACATATACTGTAAATATCCTGCAGAATGCTTAATGGACGGAAACATGGTTGAACAATCACAGTTCCCTATAAGACATTTAAGCCTATCGGCATTGTAACCGAGATTATGAGGTTCTTATAACAGAAATAAAAGAGAGAGAAGGCAGGAAAGAGAAAGAGAGAGAAAAAATATAACATGTGCCAGATTATGATTTATAGATTTATAGAATTCGTGTTTCCGGAACAGGTAAGTATTTGTTTATATAATTTGGTTATACAAATAAATATATTCTAATGAACTCATTTAATTAGCAAATTAATTATTTTTTAATTATTAATTAAAAATTATTAATTATTCCTTACACACACAGGAATCAGGAAAATATTTGTTTATGATAATAAATATATTTTAATAAACTCAATTAACAAATTAATTATTCTTAATTAACTTATTAATTATTATAGTTAACTGGCTTAAATAACATGTTATTGCAGGAATCAACTTAACTTAAGAATAATTATTATGAATTCATGTTTCCAGAACAGTTAGGTATTTGTTAATGCTAATAAACATATTCTAATAAACTCGTTTAATTAACAGTTTAATTATTCTTTTCAGGAATCAGGTAACGAAAAATGATTACAAAAAAAAAGTTGTGTTGTTTGTCACAACATCTTACTGATGATACTTCCAAACTGTGGTTATCTTGAAGACGATTAAACTGTAATATACAACTCCCGGCAAGCTGTCTACGAGATCATGTAGCTCGCTTGCAGATCTTGAATATATACAGATACTTAAAGTACTGCACGATGAAGGTGATTGATAGATAAATCAGCCGGCGGACGACGGTGAAAAATACGTCCAGCCATATGTCGAATATTGGGAGCCAAGTTTTAGCAATGGATAAATCGTGCTTGTGACTACCATCTGTTGACAATATTGAAGATAATCTAGAAAATCGCGAAAATCGGAGCACGTACGACACTCTCATCTACGATGAACTGAGAGAACGTCGAACAATTCTCCAAGTTCATCTCTACGCGCTGCGTCTCTACCGGTGAAGAAAGATCAAACGTTTATGTGTTTCGTATTATAGCAGTAAACGTCGATATAAAACTCGTTGTTTTTATGTACATTCTGTAATTGTACGTCCTGTAGTTGTTTCGCCAACATTCTAAATAATGTATGCTAATTGCGCATCGGACGTCTGTCATCACTTTTTCTGTTTTTTCGAGACTTCTGCTCCACGACGAGGCTCTATCATCCGTAGAATGGGACTTTCGCATTTTCTACATGTACTGAAGACCATTCCACGTACAAGAACTGTATTAGTTATTTTAACAAAACTAAGCTGAGCTACATGCGTGGCACGAATATTAAAAGAATTAATTGAGGGGATTGTGCCTTCCCTTGGTCTAAAATAATGGTGAGTCATTCTGAGAAATGCTACGGAGTAATCCTGCATTACCTGGAATGCACATGTAATAGAAATCTCAAAAGTAAAAAATTGTAATCAATCGAGTTCCTCGTAGAATCTTAGTTACGGCTGTAAACAAACAAGATATCATGGAACCTTTATATACGCAAATCTTTTCAATTAAGGTTCAACAGCTAATTCTTTGAACTAGGGCTACCCACATCATCATTGTTGAAAATATTTTGATAACATACAATATGTAACAATAAAATAACAAAAACAGATATATATTGTATTGTATTAAAGCCGGGATTTTGTAACCTGCAAAATCCCCGATTACACTTGAATAGATATTAATCAAGAATTAATTTATAATTATAATATAATTATATAATTATATAATTATAGTATAATTTCTTTTGATAATGTTTTTAAATTGTTATTGTATAAATTAACCCTATTGTACTGTAATTTAATATGATATTAATACGTTGCATTCAAAACAGATATAAATGATGCTGAAGTTTTCATGATCTAAAATGAGATAAAACATACTATTATTTGCAAAAGTGTTTATATGTGTGTGTGTGTGTGTGTGTGTGTGTGTGTGTGTGTGTGTGTATACAGGGTGAGTCATTTTAATCGAACCAGGCAAATATCTCGAAAAATATGGAAAATACGGAAAAATATTTCAAACAAAAGTTGTATGGTTCGGAGGAGGACATAAAATAGTGTAATTGGTTTGACCCTGGATAGTTGTTTAAAAGTCACGTGAAGGTTACCTTCAATTTCTTAAATAGAAACTTCCATTTTTTATTGTATATTCTCGTAGCTTACCTCGAGAGCTTTCCAAAACACTATAAAGTATTTTTTCATTAAGTACTTAATGAAAAAATACTTTATTATAGTGTTTTGGAAAACTCTCGAGGTAAGCTACAAGAATATGTAGTGAAAAATGGAAGTGTTCATTTAAGAAATTGAAGATGACTTTCACGTGACTTTCAAACGACTATCCAAGGTCAAGCCAATTACATCATCTTATGTCTCAGAACCATACAACTTTTGTTTGAAATATTTTTCCGTATCTTCCATATTTTTAGTGATATTTGCCTGGTTTGATTAAAATGACTCATCCTGTATATATATATATATATATATATA
>NW_022639483.1:2127587-2144158 GCF_010583005.1 Odontomachus brunneus | reverse complement strand
TATATATATATATATATATATATATATATATATATATATATATATATATAATGATATTTTGTAACATGCACTGACATTAATGAGAAAAAGTATAAACTATCGGAAATATACATTAGAAAAAGTCAATAAGCTTACACTTGTGAAGACTTCTAATGATAAATTCATTAATCCTCCGGCCGTGATAGTCAGTTGTTTCTGAGATCTCATTATTATGAACAATATATTTTTACTGTAACTAGGTGACATATTGTACCATAAAGAGTCGTACCCTGCATCAGCGAGTGACCTACTCTGGGAACAAAGCAACAAACAGATATTGAAATAAAAAGATATCTTCTTCTATGGTAAAAAAATTAGTAATTCTACTATTTTACTAGAGAAAATTTATAAATATAATTTAATATTTATAATATGATAAAAAATAAACGTGTATCATGGGTATATTGTAATGCCTGTTGGATACGAAATATAAAATATAAGAAATCGTTAATTGAGAATATCAGGTTAAAAGTAAAGTCAAAATATAATTTATAATATATAAATTGCTCCTAACCGTTTCGAACCGGAAATTGTTCCAAAAGATTCGAAGACAGCAGTTAATAATTATATATCAAATTAAGTTATGTGACACAATTGTTGATTGTATAGTTAATAAATTCCAAATTAACTAACTAATTTTACTAATTAATTTCACTGACCTTAGTACCAAGATATTCTCCAATAAAACAATATATAAATATTTCCGCCGTTATGGCTATATAAGCTAATCCGCTTTGCACCAGGCCGACGTCATTTTCACTATAAATAGACTGTTGTATTAAACAATTAGAAAAACAGAATATATTGTGATTTTGATTAACACTTACTCGAAAAGATTCTACGATACTTACTGTGATTGCGATGACTGCTAGCAAACAGATGACTGATGTATTAGGAAAAACTTGCAAAAAGGTTATGAAAGAATATAGCTTATCGACATTATTGGCAAACTCGATGACTTTATTGTGCTTTTCGACAAGCATTTGTATTGTAAATTCAGCAGATCCGTTGTAAGATACTTTCACAGACATAGTTTTCAACTCATGATATATGATATCGATTTGTCCGCTCACATGAAACACCTAAAATATACTTAAGTATCTGCAAAGATTTCAAGTATTATGTTTAAAGAAGAAAATGCGTTATATATATTTCGATTTAAAGAAAAAATCTGCACGTATATTTTTCCATGTATGTGTATGCTTGTGTGTACGTGTGAGTGTGTGCGTGTGCATGCGCGCGGACGCGTGTGTGTGTGATAATTAATTATTTAATTATAAAAATTTTCAGACAGAAAATCTATAAATTATTATATTTTCTAATTAAATTTCACGCTTTGTCGGATTTTGAGTAAAAACTTTTTTCGCAAACTATATTAAATTGCAATACACGCTATGTTAGTTTTTCTACGTTCATATTCTGCAGTTGTGAATCGACACATAATAAAATTTTAAAGACATACCAGAGAAAAAATTAGCCCGTTTATAGCACCAACCGTACACGCCGTTAATACTCCGTTCAGAAATAATAAGACGACGAGCAACTCGTAGAAGGGCGATTGCTCAGCCTCAAAAGGAAATAACACCTTCATAGGAAACGGTCGTGAAGTATAATTGTCACCCTTCACCACATGTATGATCGCTATCGCATTATCAGCGCCGTAGTAGATCATGGCGGTAAGTATGTCGAAACTCAACAAAACGATTGTGCAAAAGTGCGAGTTGCTAGCTCTCGTCCTCATTAAGTGCAAATGCTGATCGATCTTAACGCACTCGCGCCAATCAGTGTCCATAGCAGTCAGTATTTTACGAATCATGCTGCAATATGTCACTTTAATCGGACAGGAATACTTCGTGTGTTGGTAGCATCACCAATGGTGGCTCTACATGAAATTATACACCGCCGCGACAGATATTATTTAAACGTTTTAATTATTAAGGCACTTTTTGCTTTAATGAATAGTACACATTGAAGAACTCAGCATCAGTTTCCTCTCACGCACGCAAAAACGAATCAAAGAAACTCAATGTTATCTAATACAGTATCTTACCGACGATTCACCCAAAGTGTCGTCAGCTTAAGGATCGTCATAATGTAATATATTGTCACTGCTAAGGGGCTTATAAGATTCTGCAGTTCGCTGAATTTGTAGTTCGCAAATAGGTACAATTGCTGAAAATAATGGACAATCAATATACTTGACATCAAAATCAGCCGGCGAAAAAAAGTGTATGGCATGTCCGGCCACACGCCGAGGAATTGAAGAACAATCTTCAGCGATGGACTGATCATGCTTGTAAGTAACATCTTTTAATCACCCACGAGGAAACACACTTAGAAATAAAAATCGGAGTATGCACAACACTCGCGTGTATGGTAAACTGAAAGAGCGTCGTCCGATCCTCTAAGTGCATCTCTATGTGCTTTGTCCCCACTCCGGTGACCAGCGATCAATCATCTTTATACATAGCGTAATATAATGGCTGAAATTATTTTCCATATAGACATCCTATTCCGCCGATGCGTTGAACAATACGTACTGGATGCATATCGAAAAACAATTAAAGATATGTCTCCTCAAGCGAAAATAATTCTTTTCTGTTTTCCAAGAAGATTACTCCACGACAAGCTATACCATGTATAAGGTACAAGTGATTCTCGCATGTTTTGCGTGTACTGAAGACTATTTAAAGTACAACGACTGCATTAATTATTCTAGCAGAACGGAATTGAATTGCACGCAGTCACGAGTCTTAAAAAAAGGAAACGGCAGGAGTATATTATGTCTTTCTTCGACTACGGGCGAATAGCCAATAATGACGGATAATTTTAAGAAGAACATAAATGCTAGGAAAAACAGCGTGCTTCGGGGTACACATATGGCAAGAGTCTCAAAAGAAAAAAAATTCTAATCAACTTGACTCGCTGTAGAAAATTAGTTACAATTACAGTCAGTTAAGATCAGTATTGTCATACTCTTCTATTGCTCTATGCAGCATAATACCAAGAATCTTGTAATCCGTTAGAAAGTTTAATGCAATTCATCTCCACTCATATGTCTATTGATCAGTTGCCATTGAAAAGTATTACGAGATAACGCTTATTATTTGCCAGACTGTCTCATCAATTCATTAAAATCATGTGTCCGGCCCCGCATTTGTATCACGCGATGAACGGTAATAGCTGTCTTGCCAGTTGTCTCGTACACTTTCTTCCAGCGATGCTACAAAAAAGGAAATGAGAAAACGAGCGACTATCGCTTTCTTTATCCTGTATATCTCCTGCAAGCTGCTTATTGAACGGAAACGTGGTTGAACGATTGTAATTGCGTATTAGACATTCAAGCCGTTTGGGTTTGCATTGTAACCATGGTTGATAGGAACCGTGGTTATGAGGCTTTTGTATGATAAATAAAGGAGAGAGAGTGAAAAAAAGAATAATTTTATTTTTTATCTATATTAAACGTAATACGAGGGTTGATAAGTACCCGTGTTAGAGAAGGAAACGCATTTTAAAAAATTTTTTTTACTTATTTTTCAACATAATCTCCTTTCAGCTCAATATCACTTAATCCAGCAATATTCCAACGTTTTTATACCATCCAAAAAATATGATTTATCGAACTCTGCAAACTCTGTTTCGGCGATGGTTTCCTCGTTTGACGTGAACTGCTTTCCGCCAAGCCATTTTTTCATGTTTTGAAAGTTTTGTTAACGAACCCGATTAGGCTTGTATGGTAATCGTGATTTTTGAAAGAAAAATAATTGAGGGAATGAGACATTCCGTATCTTATGTACTGAGAAGGTAATAACAAGTAACTTTTCTTGATGTTTTAGGAGTTGATATTCTGCCGATCACATCTCCAGGAAAAATATCGAAATTAAAAGAATGGACTAGAGATGAGTGGGAGACTACTTTCAAGCAGAAACATCGACAAACTTAAATTATGAGAAGATGCTGAAACTTCCGGTGAAAGTCCAATTTCTTGGTGCTAAACTATACATTCACGTTATTATTTTTCAAATAAAAATATCATAACGTGCAGTGTATAACAACGCACGAAGTAACAGCATAAGGTATTTATTGCATCTTATTACTAATAGAGATTCTGTAACCATCTAATACCTGACACTTTGAATTGGTTTCAATTATTAACTAGTTTCATTGATCACAGCTTCTAATTGTCAGTCTATACTAATTACGCTATTTATCACTAATGTTGCCATGCTATAGTTTCAAACGACGTCAATACATCGCATTCAAAACGGACATATATGACGCGGACGCTTTCATGATCTAAAACAAGATACAACGGATTATCATTCGCAAAGACGTGCATATTATAACAATAATTGAGATTAATTAGAAAATAATACAAAGAATGAAATAGTTATTCATCAACTAAAATCCACATACTTACGCCGGTGAAGAGTTCTAACGATAAATCCGTCATTCCTCCAGCCGTAATGGTCAATTGCTTCTGAGACCTCATAATTATGAATAATATGTCTTTACTGTGACTGGGCGCCATATTGTACCATAAACCTTCGTATCCTGCATCGCCGAGTGACCTGCTCTAAGAGCAATGCAACAAACAGAAATTCAAATAAAATAACATTTTACTTTAGTAGAAAAATTAGGAATAGTTTTTCGCCTAAAACCACCAAATATTTATAGTACAATCAACAATAATAAAACAAGGATTCTTGCATGATTAGTATAGTGATGAATGTAAATATGTTGTATGAACGCTGTGTGTGTGTGTGAGGATTTTTAGTTTTAAAAACAAACCGACATGAGCCCGTAGTCCGTATACTAGTCAGTCGAGTTCGAGCCTGTTAATTAATTGTTTATTCTGTTTAGTTTTTCTGCGTGTTTGTTTTGTTCTGTTACAGTTATTGAATTACAATGGTTGAAAAGATGAAATTTTTTGAACGCAAGATACAAATAAAGATAAACTTACATAAGCAAAAGTTCAATCTAACATCAATAAATATTAAAATATAGGTACTTTAAAATGTGCATGCTGTAATCATTTTCGAACAGATATTGTTCCAAACGAATTGCTGGTTACAAATGGTTACAAATTAATTATCAAATTAGGCAACATGGAAAAGTTATTTTTACTAAATAATCACTAACCTTAATACCTAGATATTCTCCAACAAAACAAAATGTAAATATTTCCGCCGTTATGCCGGCGTAACCAAGTAAGGCTTTGAACAGACCAACACCAGCTTCATTATGAGACTGTTAAATGTTCAAACTAACTAAATTAATTATTAATATAGATCCCTGGACGCTCATGTGGACGCCGCGATACTTACTATCATAAGGAAGAGTCCTAGGAAGCAGATTACTAAAGTATTACCAAAAACTTGCATTAGAGCTATGAAGGAGAAAAGCTTGTCAACATTCTCAGCAAATGTGATGACATTATTGTGCCTGTTGACCAGCATTCCTGCTGAAAAACGTGGAGATCCATAATTCATCATTTTCTCAGACATATTTTTCAATTGTTGACATACGATTTCGATTTGTCCACATGCATGAAATACCTAAAATATACTTAAATAGCTGCAAAGATTTCAAGTATTTCGTTTAAAGAGAAAATACATTTTAAAGAATCTCGATTATATAGAAAAAGAAGAAAAAGAGAGAATGCAACGCATTCTCCTCCCTCCTCCTGCGCCATGTGTCTGGTAATTCATTATTAAATTAAATAAACCTATTTATTGGTTGCCAGGAAACTTTCAGTCATATAGATCGAACACTGCCAGAGTGTTGGTATAAAACTGTGTTTAGCAAATTATATTAAATCCTAAAGAGTGCTACATTATATTTCCCTTATCGACGCTTTTAGATTGTGAGTCAAATGATCATAGCATTTTGCAAAACGTACCAGAGTAAGGAGCAAACCGGACATAACATTAACGGCAACTGTGGTCGAAATTCCATGCAGAAGCAAAATGCAGACAAGCAACTCATAAACCGGCGATTGCTCAGCCGCTGATGGGAACACCACCCTCACGGGAAACGGTCGTGAAGTAACATTGTCGCCCTTCAGCAACTGCACTATAGCCACCGCATTTTCGCCTCCGAAGTAAAGTGAGCCAGAGATCATGTTCAAAGTAAACAAGCCACGTGCACAAAAACTCGCCATGTTAGCTTTCGTCGTCATTATGTGCAAGTGCTGATCGACTTTCACGCACTCGCGCCAATCAATTTCCATAGCGGTCAGTACTTCGCGAATCACGCTGCAATTTGTCGCTTTAATCGGACAGAGATACATGTTGAGTCCTGGCATTATCACTTCTCTATACGAGGAATCATATATCGCGGTGTCAACTAACATTTAGAGAGCGTAATTACTAAGTGCGGTTCGCTTTAACGAAAATCAGCGATCGAACAGTTACTCGTTGAGAGGCCCCGTAACAATTTCGTCCCACAAATACGCAATATCGGGAGAATCATGAAAACATAAAATCACTGTTGTCTGTCATAATATCTTACCGTTGGTACTTCCAGAGTGTTATCAGTTTGACGGTGGTCAAAGTGTAATACATAGTCGACGGTATGCTATCTATGAGATTTTGCAGCTGCCCATATTTGAAGGTCGCGTATATGAACAAATATTGAAAGTACTGTATGACGGCTATGCTCAACACGTGAATCACTCGGCGAACGTAGGCGTAGGGCACGTCCGGCCACACGGCGAATGCTCGAAGGCCGATTTGCAGCGACGGACTGATCGTGCTTGTGACAACCATCTGTCCACGGTTCCAAGTATCTTCCAGGAAGCAAAAGTTTGAGCATGCACGATAAACTGAGGGAGCTTCGACCAATCCTCCAAGTGCATCCCCACATGCTACGTCCCCACTCCAATGGCCGTGGATCAATCGTTATTATGCGTTCCACAATGTAACAGAAAATCGAGATACAACTCATTATGTGCATGCAAATCTTGTAATTCTGTCGGCGCTTTAAATAATGCAACCTGACCGTGCATTGAGAAAAAATATCACGTTTCTCCTCCTACAGATGTCAGACTTCTCTCTTTTCTTTCTTTTTCAAGAACTTTCCTCCACCACAATATTATACCTTCGATAAATTACGTGTAATTCTCGCATTTTCTACTGGTACCGATACTATTAATTGTACAATTACTGCATCAGTTATTTCAACTGAACGCGACTGAATTATATGACTAACTGTGAGTCTTAAAAGAAGTAAACAAAAGTAGAGAATTGTGCCTCCAGTGCAACAGAGATGTCTCAAGCGATTATCAGGTATTTTTCCTTCTTTTGTTTGATAATTTGCGAGTAATCCTCGCATTTTGTACGTGAGAGGACAACGTTCGACTGCATTAGTTATTCTAACAGAACGAAATTGAATTGCACGCGTGGTTATAAGTCTTAAAAAAAGCAGACAGCGGAAGTACATTATATCTTCCTTTGAATACGATCGAATAGCCTATAATAACGAGTAATTTTTATAAATGTTAAGAAGAATAGTGTTCTTTAGGGTGCACATGTGGCAGGAGTCTCAAGAGAAAAAATTCTGATCAACTTTATTCGCTGTAAGAAATTACTTACAAACACAGTAAGTTAAGATCAATATCGTCATATTTTATGCCGCATAATAGCATAAAGGTACCTCATAATCCACTAGAAAGTTTAATACAATTCATCTCCACTTGCTAATAAGACTCCATGTGTCTATTGATCATTTGCGATTGAAAAGTATTTTGAGATAACGCTTATTATTTGCCAGACTGTCCTACAAATTCATTAAAATCATGTATCCAACCGCGTATTCGAACAAAGTTCGTATCACGCGATGAACTGTAATAGCTGCTTTGTCAGTTATTTCGTGCGCTTTCTTCCAGCAATGCTATAAAAAAGGAAATGAGAAAACGGGGGACTAACGCTTTCTTTATATATTCAGTATATATTCTGCAGGCTGTTTAATGGAAACGTGGTTGAACGATCGTTTTTGCGTACTAGACATCCTAGCCGACCAGGTTTGCGTTGTAACCGTGGATATGAGGTTGTTATAAGAGAAATAAAGGAGAAAGAGAGAAAGAGAAAGAAAAATTATATTTTTCTATATTGAGGAAGCGTAACATCTTGGGCATTCGATGGATTAAAGCAAAAGTCAATAAAGAGCACACCAAGTGTTTCTGTCTAAATCTTAATTTTATTTTTCAATTTATAATTATTTTTAATTTTAGTTTTAACCATTTTAAATTTTTATTAAACCTTTAATAACTTAAGCTCAAGTCTTTAACTCAAATTGAATTGCAATTGCAATTTAAATCAATATTAAAATTCAATGTACATTATTATATGCAATTATCGATTACAGTTTCTAAATTGTCAAACTATACTAATTACACTATATTATGTTATTATCGTGCTATAGTTTTAAGTAGTATCAACACATCGCATTCAAAACGGACATATATGATGCCGATGCTTTCATAATCTAAAACAAGATAAAACGAAATATTATTCGCAAAATGCAAGCTTATTACACTGCAAACGTTGACATAACTTAGGGAAAGTACAAGAAATCAAACAGTTATACATCAAGAAATATTCACAAGCTTACACTCGTGAAGGCTTCGAACGATAAATTTGCCATGCCTCCAGCTGTAATAGTCAATTGTTTCTGAGATCTTATGATTATTAATAATATATTTTTACTATGACTGGACGACATATTGTACCACAAAGAATCGTACCCTGCATCGCCAAGTAACTTACTCTGAAAACAATGTAACAAACAGATATTCAAGTAAAATGATATTTTCCTTTAATAGAAAAAGTAGGAACAGTTTGTAGCCTCTATGTAATATCAAAAAATGTTTAAAATAAAGATATAAGAATATGTTCATCACAGATTCTCCCGGGAATATTATAGCATCTCTTGAAGAAAACATATAGATAATGTAAAACTTCCATAGATAAAATCAAAAGATATCATAAAAATATATTACGATACATATTAAAGAAAAAAAAAATAATATTAAAATATGTTAATAATAAAATAATTATTAAAGAAGATATATTAATATTCGTGTATTTTAAAATGTGAATCTTCTATAATTGTTTTCGCAGGAAAATTGTCCCGGATGACTGAAATAATTAATACTAATTAATTATTATAGTTAATAATAATTATAAAATTAGATTACTTAAAAAAATTAGTTAAACATAATGATTTTTGAATAGTAACTAACCTTATGGCCTAGGTGTTCTCCGACAAAACAATATACGAACAGTTCCATCGTTATGCCGAAGTAAGCAAAGAAGATTTTCAACAAGTCGATGACAGTTATTGTGTGAGACTGTTTCATTCAAATAATCAGAATGACTGAATCAATTACGATATCAGTTACGGTGCACTCAATACTGTGTATACAATACTCACTATCATAACAACGAGTCCTAGGAAGCAGATTATTATGGTATTACCAAAAACTTGCATCAAAGCTATATAGGAGAAGAGCTTATCGATATTCTTGGAAAATAAGATGAGTTTATTATGATTTTGGATCAACATTCTTGTTGTATAAGCCAGAGATCCATAAGGTGGTATTTTCTCAGAACTAGCTTTCAATTCTTGGCACATGATTTCGATTTGTCCGGACGCATGAAAGACCTAAAATATACTTAAATATCTGCAAACATTTCAAACATGTTTAAAAACATTATGTTTAAAAAATCAAATGCATTTAGAAGCATATCTCAGCTATAGGCAAGAAAAATGCAGAACGCAATATTCCTTACATTTGTGATAATAAATTATTGAATTATACAAAAAAGTCCTTCGATTTATCATTAATAAAAATTCATCTAGGTTAAATCTTAGGCAATGTCAAAGTTTGTGCAAAAGTGAGTTTTGCAAGCTAAATTATATTGCAGGTAATGCCATATTAAATTTCCCTCGGCGATATTTCTCGATTGTGTATTTATCATTCATAGCATTTTGCGAAACGTACCAGACTAAGTATAAGCGAAGTGAGAAGATTGTCTATGTATATCATTGACATCGAATGCAGATATAAGACGAGGACGATCAACTCGTAGACTGGCGATTGCTCAGCATCAAAAGGAAGCAGTAGCTTCGTGGGAAATGGTCGTGAAGTAACATTGTATCCCCATAGAATTTGCACAATAGCCACCAAGTTATCACTCCCGAAGTAGAGAATTGCAGAGATGGTATAGAAATACATCAAATAGTGCGTACAAAACTTCGAGATGCTAGCTTTCGTCTTCATTATATACAAATGTTTGTCGAGTTTCACGCACTCCCGCCAATCAGTGTCCACAGTGGCCAATAATTCGCGAACTATACTGCAAAGTGTTGCTCCAATCGAATAAAGATACTTCGAGCAGTGGTGTTATCATTTCAACAAACAATACATGCAGCGTCGATTACTATTTAGATGGTGTAATTACTTAGCCACGTTATGCTTTAATAAAAATTAGCAGACAAACGATAAGCACTGAGAGACTCCGCGTCGATTACTTTCCACGAATACATTTCCACAAATAAATTGCAGAAAAAAAAATCGCGTTGTATCATGATATCTTACCGATGATGCTTCCAAACTGTGATCGCCTTGAAACCGGTTAAGTTGTAATATACAACTCCCGGCAAGCTATCTACGAGGTCATGTAGCTCACCACGCTTGCAGATCATGAATATATACAGATACTGAAAATACTGCACGAGGAATGTGGTCAACAGATAAATCAGCTGGCGGACGAAGGTGAATGATACGTCTGGCCACATACCGAATACTCGGAGACCAAATTTCAGCACTGGACAGATCGTGCTTGTGACTACCATCTGTCGACAATATCGAAGATAATCAAGAAAGTGAAAATCGGAACACGTACGACAGTCTCATATACGATGAACTGAGCGATGAAGAGAACGTTTAACGATTCTCCAAGTTCTACGTGCTGCGTCTCTACATCGGTGCACAACGATTAATCATTATTGGTCGTATGCGTTGGGTACTATAGCAGTAAGAGTCGACATAAAAGTGAGAGAATGCACTGCATTCGCGTATGATCAACTGAAAGAGCATCGTCCGATCCTCCAAAGTACATCCCCATGTGCTTTGTCCCCACTCCGGTGAGCAGCGATGAATCATTATTATACATAGCGTAGTATAATAGTTACACTTATTTTCCACATAATCATCCTACAACTCCGTCGATCCGTTGAATAATACGTTCCAAATGCGTTCCAAATGCGCATCAAGGAAAAATTGAAGGTACGTCTTCTCAATCGAATATCAGTCTTTTCCCTGTTTCAAGAAGATTATTCCGCGACAAAGATATATCATGTATAAAGTACAAGTGATTCTCGCATTTTTTGCTTGCATTGAAAACCATTTAAAGTACGACGACTGCATTAGTTATTCTAAGAGAACAGAATTGAATTGCACGCATAGTCACGAGTCTTAAAAAAAGTAAACGGCGGGAGTACATTGTGTCTTCCTTTGACCACGATCAAAGAGCCAATAATGACGGGTAATTTTCATAAATGTTAGGAAGAACTCCGGGGTGCACATGTGGCAAAAGAAGTCGCAAAAGAAAAAAAATTCTGATCAACTTGACTTGCTGTAGAGAAGTAGTTACAAGTACAATCAATTAAAATCAGTATCGTTATATTCTTCTATAGCTTATGCTGCCGCATAAGACCATGAATATACCTCATAATTCACTAGAAAGTTTAATATAATTCATCTCCACTGATGTGTCATTGGTCAGTTGCAATTGTATATTTATTGTATGTCATATTGTTGCAAAAGTATTTCGAGATAACGCTGATTATTTGCTACACTGTCCTATAAATTCATTAAAATTATTTATATATATATCCGAAAGTGTATTTGAACAAAGTTCGTATTACGAGATGAACGATAATAGCTGGTTTGCCAGTTGCTTCATGCACTTTCTCCCAGCGATGTTACAAAAAAGAAAATGATAAAACGAGTAACCATTTTTCTTTATATATCCTACACATATCCTGGAAACTGCTTATTTGACGTAAACGTGGTTGAACAATTGCAATTGCGTATTAGATATTCAAGCCGATCGGGTTTATATTATAATCATGGTTATGAAGCTCTTGTAAAAAAAATAAAGGAGAGAGAAAAAGAGAGAAAGAAAGAAAAATTTTATTTTTTCTCTATATTGAAGAAGCATAATATCTTGGGCATTAACTACACTGAAATAAAAGTTAAAGAAGGGGACACCAAGTGTTTTTGTCTAAATCTTAATTTTATTTTTCATTTTTTATTTATTTTTAATTTTATTTTCAAACATTTTAAATGTTTATTAAATTTTAATAATTTCCCTTTTCCCAGTTTTTAACTCAAATTGAATTTAAATTTCGCCTTTGATGTGCAATTGTTGCTTTCTAGTGGAAATAAATTATTATGTGTGTATATTTATTACAAATATTGTTAAATATTATTACTGTTCCGAAATTCCTGACAATTTATGATCCTGAATATTTGAGATTATCTAGATCAGTTGGTTAATTCTGTAGTTCGAAAACAATGTAGCGGAAGCGCGCGCGCGTAAGATGTCCTATATATTTGACCTTCTTAGTGATTTCACAAGTCTTTTATAATATTGTCTTAAATTTTTACAAAGATTGTGGTTTTTTTCTCCACAATATTTATAAAGTTTTTTTTTCAGATTATATTTTTATGTTATTTTAATTATATTTTTTGTTATAACATTTTCTACGAACATTATTGAAGTAAATTTTTTCAGAGATTACAATACAAAATTTAACAATCTAGCAACAGCATGAGGTATTTATTGCATCGCATTAAATATAAACTTAAATATTGTAATCTTCAAATCCATGTTTACAATTTGAATTAATATTAAGATTCAATACACCTTATTATATGCTGTCATTAATTACAGTTCTAAATTGTTCTAAATTGTCAAACTAATTACACTATTTTGTGTTATTACCGTGCTATAGTTTCACATAACATTAATACTTTGCATTCAAAACGGACATGTACGATGCCGATGCTTTTATGATCTAAAACAAGATAAAATTATTCTTCGTAAAGTACGCGTATATTATGTAGCAAACGTTGACATAAATTAGAGAAAGTACAAAAAATCGAACAGTTGTATATCAAGAAAAATTCATAAACTTACACTTGTAAAGGTTTCTAACGATAAATCTACCATGTTTCCGGCTGTAATATTCAATTGCTTCTGAGATCTCATGATTATAAATAATATATTCTTTTTGTGACTAGATGACTTATTGTACCACAAAGAATCGTACCCTGCATCGCCAAGTAACTTACTCTGAAAACAATGTAACAAACAGATATTGAAGTAAAATGAAGTCTGCCTTTAATAGAAAAATTAGGAACAATTTGTAGCCCATGTAATATCACAAAATTTTTAAAATAAAAATATAAGAATATGACGGAAGAATTCGTCACGGATTCTCCCGGGATTATTATAGAATTCCCTTGAAGAAAACATGGATAATGTAAAACTTTCATAGACAAAATCAAAAGACAACATCAAATTATATTATGATACATATGAAGTAAAAAATATATAATATTAAAATATATATTAATAATATACATAATAATTATTAAAGAGGATATATTAATAATCGTATATTCTAAAAGGTGTCCCTTCTATAATTGTTTTCGCAAGGAAATTGTTCCGGATGACTGAAATACTTATAATTAATGATAACTTAAAAATAATAATTATTAATTATAATTAATAATAACTTAAAAATAGTC
Organism: Odontomachus brunneus; assembly: GCF_010583005.1. Lineage (NCBI taxonomy): Eukaryota > Metazoa > Arthropoda > Insecta > Hymenoptera > Formicidae > Odontomachus > Odontomachus brunneus. Next base: position 2,130,294 of record NW_022639483.1, on the reverse strand, counting down.
AAATTAGATTACTTGAAAAAAGTATTTAATATTAATGGTTTTCAAATAGTCACTAACCTTATGGCCTAGGTGTTCTCCGACAAAACAATATACGAAAACTTCTATTGTTACGCCGAAGTAAGCAAAGAATATTTTAAGCAGGGTGATGATATGTATTGAGTGAGACTGTTTCATTCAAATAATCAGAAGAACTGAATCAATTACGATATCGGTCACTGTGCACTCATATACGATACTCACTGTCATAACAACGAGTCCTAGGAAGCAAATTATTATGGTATCACCAAAAACTAGCATCAAAGCTATGTAAGAGAAGAGTCTATCAATATTTTTGGAAAATGAGATGACTTTATTATGATTCTGGATCAACATTCTTGTTGTATAAGCCAGAGATCCATTACTTTGTATTTCCTCAGAACTAGCTTTCAACTCTTGACAGATGATTTCGATTTGTCCGGACGCATGAGAGACCTAAAATATACTTAAATATCTGCAAACATTTCAAGCATTATATTTATAAGAGGAATTGCATTTGGGAAGATATCGCGGTTACAGGGAAGAAGAATGCAGAATACAATGTTCCTCACGTGTGTGATAATAAAAATTATTGAATTATACAAATCTTTCCACCTATTATTAATAATTATTTATCTACGTCAAATCTTTGGCAACGTCAGAGTTTTCGCCTAAGTAAGTTTTGCAAACTAAATTAAATTACAGGTAAAGAAATATGCTTCGGTGATATTTTTGGCTTGTGGGTCTAATGTTCGTAGCATTTTGCCAAACGTACCAGACTAATTATGAATGCAGTGAGAAAATTGTCTAGATATACCACTGACATCGAATGCAGGTACAAGACGAGGACGATCCAGTTATAGACCGACGATTGCTCGGCATCAAACGGAAGTAGTAACTTCGTGGGAAAAGGTCGCGAAGTAACATTGTATCCCCGTAGAATTTGCACGATAGCTATCAAGTTATCACCTCCGAAATAGAGTGAACCAGCGATCGTATTGAAATAAATCAAAAAGTGCGTACAAAACTTCGAGAAGCTAGCGTTTGTCTTCATTACGAGCAAATGTTGGTCGACCTTCATGCACTCCCGCCAATCAATATCCATAGTGGTCAATAATTCGCGAATTAAGCTGCAACGTGTTTCTTTAATCGGACAGAGATACTTCCAGTGGCGTTATCATTTGAACAAATAATAAACGTTGATTACTTTTTAGATGATGAATTTAGTAAACCATGTTCCTCTTTAATGAGAATTAGCAGACAAACGATACACGCTGAGAAACTCAGCGTCGATTACTTTACACGAATACACAAACAAATTGCAGAAAAAGAAAGTCGCGTTGCCTACCATAGTATCTTACCGATGATGCATCCAAAGTGTGAACACCTTGAAGCTGGTTAAGCTATAATATACAGTCCCCGGCAAGCTGTCTGCGAGACCATAGAGCTCACCGCGCTTGAAGATCATGTATATGTATTGATACTGAAAGTACTGCAGGATGAGTGTAGTCAACAGATAAATCAGCTGGCTGACGAAGGTGAATGATACATCCGGCCAAATACCGAATATTTGGAGAGCTAATTTCAGCAATGGACAAATAGTGCCTGTGACTACCATCTGTCGACAATATCGAAGATAATCAAGAAAATGAAAATCGGAGCACGTACAACACTCTCATCTACGATGAACTATGAGAGTGCCTAACAATTCTCTAAGTTCTACCCTACGTGCTGCGTGCCTACATCGGTGGTGAACAACGATCGGTCGTTATTGGTCGTATGTGTTGGGTACTATAGCAGTAAGAGTCGATATAAAAGTCGGAGCATTGACTGCACTCGCGTGTATGATAAACTGAAAAAGCGTCGTCCGATCCTCCAAGTGCATCCCCAAGTGCTTTGTCCCCACTCCGGTGAGTAGCGACCAATCATCATTATACATAGCGCAGTATAATAGTTACACTTATTTTCCACCTGATTATCCTCCAACTCCAACGATCCGTTGAATAATAAGTTCTAAATACGCATCGAAAAAAGTTGAAGGTACGTCTTCTCAATCGAATATCAGTCTTTTCTCTGTTTCAAAAAGATTATTCCACGACAAAGATATATCATGTATAAAGTACAAGTGATTCTCGCATTTTTTGCGTGTAACGAAAACCATTTAAAGTACGACGACTGCATTAATTATTCTAATAGAACAGAATTGAATTGCACGCATGATCACGAGTCTTAAAAAAAATAAACGGCGGGAGTACATTGTGTCTTCCTTTGGCCACTATCAAAGAACCAATAATGACGGGTAATTTTCATAAATGTTAGGAAGAACAGCGTTCTTCGAGGTGCACATGTGGCAGAAGTCGCAAAAGAAAAAAATTCTGATCAACTTGACTTGCTGTAGAGAAGTAGTTACAAATACAGTCAATTAAGATTAGTATCGTTATATTCTTCTATAGCTTATGCTGCCGCATAAGACCATGAATATACCTCATAATTCACTAAAAAGTTTAACACAATTCATCTTCACTGATATGTCATTGATCAGTTGCAATTGTATATTTATTGTATGTCATATTGTTGCAAAAGTATTTCGAGATAACGCTGATTATTTGCTACACTGTCCTATGAATTCATTAAAATGATATATATATATATATATATATATATATATATATATATATATATATATATATAT